>NC_137812.1:1835007-1960007 GCF_963921795.1 Nannobrachium achirus | reverse complement strand
ACCATGTGATAATCAAATACCTTTTTTCAACATATTTTATTCCCCAAAGTCAAATACATTATTCTTTTAATATAGCTCTGTGTGTGTATATATATAGGCTTATTTAAAAAAAAAAAATCCCCCTCCCCACCACCAGGGGAGCTGCAGCTCCCTCAGCACCCCACTTCCAGCGCCCCTGCGCTGTGCTTGCGTGCTTGCGTGCGTGTGTGGTACAGGCAGCGGTACCGACCAAAACGGCTCGCTAAGTTATTTAACAGCTTGTTTGAATGTTCCATTAGTATTTTTTTAACCAGAAAAGGCTTATGTAGTAACTTATTTCCCATCTAGAGAGTAGTCTGGTTTACTATGTATTTGTGTTGGATTTTTTTGGGGGATTAGTAAAACTATACATTTTTGGAATATTCAGAGCATGGGGAATCCAAAGATCTTTGTTGCCATTTGCTCAGACACCTGCAAAGTCACCATTTTGGCCGTACAAAATGGCCGACATAAAATACATCATTTGCATGTTAACCCTAACCCTGTCAAGCAGAAGCCTCTTATCTCCAGTAAGAGTAGCAAAATAGTAGATCTACAAGCTCAAAAAGCATTGTGTGCGACGCGTTTTGAGCTTGTAGATCTGATATTTTTGCTAATGAGTTTAATTGGAATCCTGAAACGTAAGATTTTGATTTAGCTTAAATGCATTTAGTTAGTTACTTATGTTAACTTTATAAACTTAAATACAAACACATTGGACATGAAAAATGTAGTAATTAAAGCGGGTCATGTTTGCATGTTTGGAATTGTAACAGCTGAAATCAATAATATATCAGTATTCCGATATTAACCTGCGGGCCACATTAAGTGAAGGTGGGGGCCGCCAGTTGCCCATGAATGATGTGGGACATAGTGCTCATGACCATGATGAAACAGTGAGGAGCATGATTGCCTGGAAACCAGATGACGCGCGCACGCGCACACACGCGCGCGCGCGCGCGCACACACACACACACACACACACACACACACACACACACACACACACACACACACACAGACACACACACACACACACACACACACACACACACACACACACACACTTTGCTTTGCTTTGCTTGGTTGTTGAATTCTTCAGAATACCGAGTCAGAGTGAAACAGAGTTGTTGCATCATGGGGAACTTATGGAAGTAGAAGTGGAACAGAGAGTTTGGTTTCTACACAACTGCCAGTGTTGCGTAAAGAGGGACATTTTAACAGAGGGCTAACCTCCCTCCCCCATCTCTGACCACGTTGTCAGCAGCCCTTCATACAATAACCTATTAAATTATATTATTCTACATTTACTGATTATAGAGGATGTTATATAATTGTAATCAGGTCTTTATTTGCTGTGCAATGAATGAATGAATCAAACTGATCGCAAATCATATCTTTGAATAGACTCTCATCTTATATAAACATAATTGACACAAGGAACTCCCCACACTATCACTTCTGCTGATTATATAGGTATTCTAGGTATTATTATTAACTGAATAAGTGGTTGGTTTGATTTTATTTGTAATGCAATTGAAGGCAAAAACAAGCATTAATTAATGATTTAATCACGCAAAGAAACCCGACCCAAATCACACAAGAAACCCCGTCTGACCCGAAAAACCTGTAAATTTTTTTAGGTCACAGCGGGGTCAGAAAACTCTAATATTATGAAAATTGGACATTAACTGGCTGGCGTACTGTTCTGGGAGGTCTCAAAATAGATAACCCCCAGAAAGGGGGTGGGGGTGCAGAATATTTTACACCCATCATTTACTCATTCGATGCCTTGACCCAGGAAACATAGGATTGGCATGTTTAATTATAAGTTTCTAGGTTGTTTAGAAGGCATATTTTATGGGGGGAAAAAGGGGTCATAAATTGACTAAACAGCACCTTGAATTAGTAATAAGTCAATTACAATAAAACCGAAAGCTAAAGATAATAATATAAAGTGAGAGTTACCTCTTGGTGTAGCTTGTCTCTCAGCATTGGATAACATCCTGAGCTGGCTGTATTTGGGCCAAAGGAACGTGGCTATTTTGTGATCCATTGGAGGTGACGCTCTGGGATGATTGCCTGGTAAGGAGCGTCTGTTGTTCTCTGCCTGCAGTGGGAGCTTCAGCCGCTCGAACCAGAGAAACACAAGGTTAAAGGACAACTTTGTTTTTTTACAACAAGGGTTCATATTTTAGATTGTATTTATTGAAAAGAAAACGTGAGTGTTAAAATGTTTTCATTTGCTTCGTTCTATTGTTTTATCACATTTACCGAGCTAAAATGTGGGGCATGCGTACGCATGGGGGCATGCATACAAGTGGCAACATATGTCTTTTTAGACACAATAAGCCAGCAGTTTCTTTATTGCTATTTACAGTAACACTTCTAGCTCCCATAAGTCACATCCAACCATGAAAGGTTGCGTTGTATCTTGACAATGGGCTTATTCTGTGTAAAATGACATATTTAGACACTTGTACGCATGCCCCCAAACACTGAAATAAGAATCTCTAAAACAACAGAAAGAAGTAAATGAAATAATTTTAACACTCATCTTTTATATTCTTTAATTACAATCTAAAATATGAGCCCTTGTTGTAAAAAAAACGAAAGTTGTCCTTTAAAGGGACTACACCATGAATTATCATTATCATATTTTTATGTATTTTTTTGGTGTCCCACCAGCACCTTCTATCCTCACAAAGTCCTATTTCTGACCATTGTGTATTTCTCAGTTTATGGGCAGATCTATGTAAGCATGTCTCAGACCGGGTTGTCTGATTTTAGGTCCTGACCTACTGCTACTGCTATGCTGAGTGGGGGTTGGGGAGGGGTGGGCAGGCCTGCTGAGCAGGAGGTGGGGAGTGTGGGGCCAAAACTGGCTCAATAGCGCAGTCCTCTCACTCAGGACAAGGTGGTACTGCAGCTGAAAATACTCTGAAAGCCAGCAGAAATGAAAGGGGCTCTGTATTCAGGAGTGATAATTTAGCCTTGAACCTTTTTTTTTTTTTTTTTTTTTTTTTGGGACATAAACAATATTATATTAATTATTTTTAAATGCATGGTGTAGAACCTTTAACTCTTTTACTGCTTCGGACGTTCCCGTTCGCCCCAGTTTTGAACCAAGCGCGCTGCCATTACGGCTCGTTCTTTTTACCTTGTCTGATGACTCTAAGCTGATGAGGGGTCGCGCCGCCGTGTACAGTAAAAACATCTCCCGTAACGCTGCTCTCAAAAATACACCGCACGTTAGCAATAATGTAGTCCCAAATCACTTCCTGGCTGTTTTCTGTGGATCTGATCTAGAAAATGCATTTCTATGCTCTGAATGTATGGCAAGCGGAGCGGCCCAATTCACATTAATCTTTGCATAAGGCTGCCCTCTGCCGCCAGCTAGGCTAAAGTACACATATGAGCGTCCATTGTAAAATGAATTAGTTTGGAAATTATCAATAGATAATTTTCTATAACATCACAAAGGTAAGCTGCTTTTTGCTGGCACCAGCCCCAATAAATAAACACCTAAATCTGGCAGTAGAACTGTTAAGCGTTGGGTGCTTGTCTCCCTCCAGTTCACGCTCGGCATCATAGAATGCTTTCAGAAACTCCACTAAGAAGCCAAGCACGTCTGGGGATATGGCATCGATGCCGTCAGCTTCTCCACGTCTATCCAGCTTTTCACGCAGCTCTTGGTACACATCTTGGACATATTTTAAAGTGAGGTAGACCGTACTGAATCTCTTGTCCCCCATTTGATTTACAGTTTTTGACAGCAAAGCTGAAAGACTTCTTAACATACTTCACCAATGATTTGGCAGCTTACAGAGTGGATGCAACTTCAGGGGCTACCTGTGCCAGCTGTGAGGGGTCGAGGGCACGGTGCCGCACTGTATTATACACATAATCCTGGCAATCAAGACGTGTATATGAGGGCAAAAATGACATTTGAGCCCACACCATTTACTGAGCATAAGGGGCTCCTGGCCGTATTCTGTCACTAGGAGTCTGATTATTAATCGCTTGATATTGTCAAACACTGCTGTGTCAACACTTTGACTATCAGTTAGCATTCCTGTGTAATGTAGTGGCAAGTGACTGACATATAGCTGGATTTGTGGTTGTAAGAACGTGATTTAGCAACTCCTTGCGTTTCTCTCCGGCCAGCCGGTGACAATGATTAGACACCACTGTGCGGTAGGGCAGTAACTTAGTTGAAATGCTTCCACGCTCTTGATTTCCCTTTTAAGTTTTCAATTGCTTTAAACTTTCCAGTTGACAAGTTAACTTTTACCTCGGCTGGCTGAGTCTCAGACCGAATGATTGTTTTTTGTTGTTGTTGCTGAACATCCAGGAGTTGAAACCTCCAAACATTTACTCTGTTATACTTTCATAGTGAGATTTAAAAATAAATCATTTACATGATAATTATTTAAACATTTGTATGATTCCAGAAGTCTTCACCACAGACCAGAGTCTCCAACAGTGAAGAGTGACCGGTCTAAAGATGATCCTCCTTCAGACACTGATGAACCGGGACCTTCACACACACAGTATGTCGATCCTTCTAAATCGTGGAAAACGTAATCAAATGTTGAGTTGTGTCATGGTCCAAGGATCAGGATAATTGTTTATTTTATGACATATGGTTCAGGAGTTATAGGCCAAAACGTGAAGCTGGCTGTTGTAGCACCACCATGAGGCTGTTGTAGCTAAGTCTCATGGCAATCAGACGCTGCATTCATGATTTGTGGCATTTGTGGCAAAACATGCCCCTCCCACAAACTCTGAAAGCCAAAGGTTACCAATCAGAAGGGAGTGTGAAAGAGCTGACAGATAGATTATGATCACGTGAGCACAGAGTTGAAACTATATATATATGAGCCCTGCCCCCTCATGGAGGAACACAGATCTGCGTCAGACCCCAGAGCTGCATGTACATCATAACTTTATGTGATGGTGCATACTTAAAAAGAACAGATCTGCAAGCTAACGTCCTGTACCATCGCACATTGTTGATAGCTTGTAAATCTGTTATTTTTGTGCATGTGACAACCTCCTCTACCGGTTAAAATGTGCTGCTCCACAGATCTGCAGCATGTCTACTGGACACAGACACACCAGTGCAGACTCATAGACCCATACAGTGAAGAGAACACTTTTATCTTGGTCAGAAACAAAAACAAATCATGCTCATCGTAATGAGTAAAGCAGAGATATTTGCATGAGTAATATGTAATAATATGAATACGTTTTGGCAGAGTAATACGTTACACTATGCTTTACTGGGTACATTAATAATATTGCAGTATATCTCTGCTGTCGGGCCGAAACCTCCTAAATCCAAAATGTTCATTTTCGCTCAAGTGGAGTTAGAAGGTTTTGACCAAAGGGCTTTTTACTGCTTTTCATTGGTTCAATATTATTTTAACCAACACACAGACAGTGCGGTATGCTATGTATTCCCGTAGGAATTTTTCGCTAAAATTGATTTTTTTGCAGTTTTGGCTTCTATAGGGACCAAACTATCGGAAAATGATGGGGGTCAAATTTTCAGACCCCTCCCTCTTTTCCTGGGGGCGGGTCACTTCAGTTATGGCCCTATTTGGCTATGTATTCCCAATTTCCATAGGAATCTTTTGCAAAAATACTTTGTTTTGCAGTTTTGGCTTCTATAGGGACTAAACTATCGGAAAAAGATGGGGGTCAAATTTTCAGACCCCTCCCTCATTTCCTGTGGGCGGGTCACTTCAGTTTTGGCCCTATTCGGCCTTGTTTTCCCAATTTCCCATAGGATTTTTTTGCCCAAATTGATTTTTTTGCTGTTTTGGCTTCTATAGGGACCAGCCTATCAGAAAATGACAGGGGTAAAATTTTCAGACCCCTCCCTCATTTCCTGGGGGTGGGTCACTTCAGTTTTGGCCCTATTCTGCCTTGTTTTCCCCATCTCCCATAGGATTGTTGTGCCCAAATAGATTTTTTTGCTGTTTTGGCTTCTATAGGGACCAAACTATCAGAAAATGACGGGGGTCAAATTTTTAGACCCCTCCCTCATTTCCTGGGGGCGGGTCACTTCAGTTTTGGCCCTATTCGGGCTTGTTTTCCCAATTTCCCAAAGATTTATTTTGGCCAAAATTGATTTGTTTGCTGTTTTGGCTTCTATAGGGACCAAACTATCAGAAAACCTATTCACCTATGTATTCCCATAGGAGTATTTTGCTAACAATGGATTTCTTTGCTGTTTTGACTTCTATAGGGACCAAACTATCACAAAATGACAAGGTTCCAATTTTCAGACCCCTCCCTCATGTCCTGGGGGGAGTACTTTACAGTACTTTATAAACAGCTTCACAGTATATTCCGAGGCTATTCAATAGTTTAGGTAGGAACAGTTCAGGTGAGGAGGATGGGGTAGCATTTATACTTCCTGACCTGTTATTATTCTTGTCATATATGGGATCTATTCATCATCACTGTTATCTATGTCCTCCCTTAAGGCTCATTCCCACAAATACAAAAATATCTTTCTCCATTCAAGTGGATGGTAAGATACAGATAAAAGAAAATATCTGTCTCAGATATTTAGCTGTGTCTTACCATCCACTTGAATGGAGAAAGATATTTCATTATCTGTTAATCTGACCCAGTGGGAATGGGCCTTTATACTGTTGGCAAAGTCTCCAGTCCAGTGCCATAGCACTTGCAGAGACTGACTGTCCCTTGCAACCTGCTTTGCAGCCAAATGTGATGAGCTCAAGTATTGCCTTTGGAGCAGTGAGGGCAAGACACCTGACTAGAACATACCCTCCACTCTCTGAATTCCATCAATTCCCTTCAATTGGTGGAAGCTCAGAGCTCAGGGCAATTGGACATCGGTGTCAGCAGCCTCTTCGATGTGTGCACCTCTTCAAAATCATGTCCCTTGATGAAGGTATCATATATGACAAAGAGCATGAAAGAACTGGCCCTTGAGAAATACTCAAGCAGTCCCTGGCCTAACATGTCAACTTCTCCTTGGTTGATCACACAGTCAGGAGTTCCTTTATGGACATAGTGAGCTTCATCTCTGGATGAAGACTTCGTATTTTTTAATGACTGATCCATATACAACTAATATTACCTATCAAAGACAACTCCACCCTCAACATAGCCAGCCATCATCGTTATGATTTGTTTGCTGAATGCATCCTGAAGATCTGACAGCTTTTTGTCTTTTTCATGTTCTGAAGCACACCCATGGCATCAACATTAAGAACTTTGACAGAATAATCGTCCTCCGTCAGATCATGCTATGGGACACATGGAAGATCTTCCTACAGGGGCTCTGCCCTGGCATCTTCAATTGCATGCAAAATCTGAACCCCCTCATGTTCTGACAGTTTGGTCCCTAAAGAAGCCAAAACAGAAAAGAAGAAAAACTAAATCTATGGGAATATAGAGCCGAATAGGGCCAAAACTGAAACCCCCCTCCCCCTCGCCGCCTCAGCAAATGGGGGAAGGGTATGAAAATTTGAACCCTGTCATTTTCTGATAGTTTGGTCCCCAGAAGCCTAAACAGCAAACAAAACAATTTTAGCAAGAAAAAAGAAAATCCTATGGGAAATTGGAATGCATTGCCGAATAGGGCCAAAACTGAAGTGACCCGCCCCCTGGAAATGAGGGAGGAGTCTGAAAATGTCAACCCTGTTATTTTCTGATAGTTTGTTCCCTATGGAAGCCAAAACAGAAAACAAAACATTTTTTGCAAAAAAATCCTATGGGAAATTGGGAATGCAGAGCCGAATAGGGCTAAAACTGAAGTGACCCGCCCCCAGGAAATGAGGGAGGGGTCTGAAAATTTGACCCCCGTAATTTTCTGATAGTTTGGTCCCTATAGAAGCCAAAACAGCAAACAAATAAATATTAGCAAAAAATACTATGGGAAATTGGGAATACATAGCCGAATAGGGCCAAAACTGAAGTGACCCGCCCCCAGGAAATAAGGGAGGGGTCTGAAAATTTGACCCCCATCATTTTCCGATAGTTTGGTCCCTATAGAAGCCAAAACTGCAAAACAAAGTATTTTTGCAAAAGATTCCTATGGAAATTGGGAATACATAGCCAAATAGGGCCATAACTGAAGTGACCCGCCCCCAGGAAAAGAGGGAGGGGTCTGAAAATTTGACCCCCATCATTTTCCGATAGTTTGGTCCCTATAGAAGCCAAAACTGCAAAAAAATCAATTTTAGCACAAAAATCCTACGGGAGCTGTATTTTGGACATAGCATACGTGTTCAATAGAGGGCCAATCGGGTGGAGTTAGGGACATATCGTTAACTCATTTGTAGCCGATCCCGCGAATACTCGTGAAATATTAAAAGGTATCTAGAGTGCCGATCCCGCGATGTCGCGGGCTATTTACTGTATATACAGTAAAGCTGGCAATGGCTACGTACCGTCCGTTGAAAAGTGCTGGCACGGGTGGAATCGCCGATTCATCATCATCGCGCATCCTCGTGCACACAATAGCGATCCCATAACATGGAAGCCAACGGTCTTTCTTATCTTTAATATCCATTTTCTCCAAAAAACACTTTTGATGCCAAGGATGGCATTGGATTCTCGCTAAAATAGCAAAAGTATAAAGGGATCCATCTTCCACCCCGTTTACATTTCGACCACAAGTACTTCCGGGTGAATCTCCGTCAAGTAGGAATTCGTTTAGTTAGCTCGATCTACTTCCAGCCTTCAAAATAAGAGACTGGCCGCGGACGGAGCAGGCGGCCGGCACGCTGGACATTTAACCCTTTCATGTCTGGAGCAGCACATGGGTTAATAGGGGAGGGGCCCCCTAGGGGAATTTTAGGGGAGCGTGATGCTATTTAAATTTTAGTCTCAGGGAGGGTCATGCGGTTTTGAATAAAAAATAGTCCGGGTTTTTATAGGCCTATATATATTTTACCACAGAGTGGCCCTCACTGCCTTTGGTGGCCCTCACTGCCTTTGGAGCAGTGAGGGCAAGACACCTGACTAGAACATACCCTCCACTCTCTGAATTCCATCAATTCCCTTCAATTGGTGGAAGCTCAGAGCTCAGGGCAATTGGACATCGGTGTCAGCAGCCTCTTCGATGTGTGCACCTCTTCAAAATCATGTCCCTTGATGAAGGTATCATATATGACAAAGAGCATGAAAGAACTGGCCCTTGAGAAATACTCAAGCAGTCCCTGGCCTAACATGTCAACTTCTCCTTGGTTGATCACACAGTCAGGAGTTCCTTTATGGACATAGTGAGCTTCATCTCTGGATGAAGACTTCGTATTTTTTAATGACTGATCCATATACAACTAATATTACCTATCAAAGACAACTCCACCCTCAACATAGCCAGCCATCATCGTTATGATTTGTTTGCTGAATGCATCCTGAAGATCTGACAGCTTTTTGTCTTTTTCATGTTCTGAAGCACACCCATGGCATCAACATTAAGAACTTTGACAGAATAATCGTCCTCCGTCAGATCATGCTATGGGACACATGGAAGATCTTCCTACAGGGGCTCTGCCCTGGCATCTTCAATTGCATGCAAAATCTGAACCCCCTCATGTTCTGACAGTTTGGTCCCTAAAGAAGCCAAAACAGAAAAGAAGAAAAACTAAATCTATGGGAATATAGAGCCGAATAGGGCCAAAACTGAAACCCCCCTCCCCCTCGCCGCCTCAGCAAATGGGGGAAGGGTATGAAAATTTGAACCCTGTCATTTTCTGATAGTTTGGTCCCCAGAAGCCTAAACAGCAAACAAAACAATTTTAGCAAGAAAAAAGAAAATCCTATGGGAAATTGGAATGCATTGCCGAATAGGGCCAAAACTGAAGTGACCCGCCCCCTGGAAATGAGGGAGGAGTCTGAAAATGTCAACCCTGTTATTTTCTGATAGTTTGTTCCCTATGGAAGCCAAAACAGAAAACAAAACATTTTTTGCAAAAAAATCCTATGGGAAATTGGGAATGCAGAGCCGAATAGGGCTAAAACTGAAGTGACCCGCCCCCAGGAAATGAGGGAGGGGTCTGAAAATTTGACCCCCGTAATTTTCTGATAGTTTGGTCCCTATAGAAGCCAAAACAGCAAACAAATAAATATTAGCAAAAAATACTATGGGAAATTGGGAATACATAGCCGAATAGGGCCAAAACTGAAGTGACCCGCCCCCAGGAAATAAGGGAGGGGTCTGAAAATTTGACCCCCATCATTTTCCGATAGTTTGGTCCCTATAGAAGCCAAAACTGCAAAACAAAGTATTTTTGCAAAAGATTCCTATGGAAATTGGGAATACATAGCCAAATAGGGCCATAACTGAAGTGACCCGCCCCCAGGAAAAGAGGGAGGGGTCTGAAAATTTGACCCCCATCATTTTCCGATAGTTTGGTCCCTATAGAAGCCAAAACTGCAAAAAAATCAATTTTAGCACAAAAATCCTACGGGAGCTGTATTTTGGACATAGCATACGTGTTCAATAGAGGGCCAATCGGGTGGAGTTAGGGACATATCGTTAACTCATTTGTAGCCGATCCCGCGAATACTCGTGAAATATTAAAAGGTATCTAGAGTGCCGATCCCGCGATGTCGCGGGCTATTTACTGTATATACAGTAAAGCTGGCAATGGCTACGTACCGTCCGTTGAAAAGTGCTGGCACGGGTGGAATCGCCGATTCATCATCATCGCGCATCCTCGTGCACACAATAGCGATCCCATAACATGGAAGCCAACGGTCTTTCTTATCTTTAATATCCATTTTCTCCAAAAAACACTTTTGATGCCAAGGATGGCATTGGATTCTCGCTAAAATAGCAAAAGTATAAAGGGATCCATCTTCCACCCCGTTTACATTTCGACCACAAGTACTTCCGGGTGAATCTCCGTCAAGTAGGAATTCGTTTAGTTAGCTCGATCTACTTCCAGCCTTCAAAATAAGAGACTGGCCGCGGACGGAGCAGGCGGCCGGCACGCTGGACATTTAACCCTTTCATGTCTGGAGCAGCACATGGGTTAATAGGGGAGGGGCCCCCTAGGGGAATTTTAGGGGAGCGTGATGCTATTTAAATTTTAGTCTCAGGGAGGGTCATGCGGTTTTGAATAAAAAATAGTCCGGGTTTTTATAGGCCTATATATATTTTACCACAGAGTGCCTTTCAATAATACTATAATTGCTCTTCTTTGCGTTAGCATGGAGTCTGTTCCTGAATGCAAAAAAGACGGTCTGCATGGCTTTTTCCAAAAGACCAGTTGTGATGGAGTCATCAAATGTGTTTCTGGGTGGAGAGGAACTTGAACTTGTGCCAGAGTTCAAGTACCTCGGGGTCATGTTAGACTCAACCCTAACCTTTAAAAAACATGTAAAAAAGGTTACAAACACAATCAAGTTCAACCTTCAGAACTTTAAACAAATCAGACCTTGTTTGGCAGTTAGTGCTGCTAAATCTTATCTCCAATGCATGATCCAATCACACATTGAGTACTGTTTCACAAACTGGTCTTGCACAGGTATAACGATTCTCAAACCCATTGAACAGCTATATAAGAGTGCGCTTAAGGTATTCGATAGGAAACCCCGCTCATATCACCATTGTAATATTCTTCAGAGGTACCGTTTTTTGAGTTTCGCTAATTTTAAGGTATTTAAACAGGTCAGTATCATATATAAGACCCTAAATGGTCTATGCCCACCTCCCCTAAAGGAATTCATAAAAAGGAAGCCCGATAGAGGACTCAATACTAGAGCAATCACTAGAGGGGATTGCGAAGTACCGTACCGGGTAACCGCTTTTGGAAAAAACACCCTTTCAGTGCAGGGATGTTCAATCTGGAATGACCTACCTCTAACAATAAGAGACTGTTTGTCATTTCCATCCTTCAAGTTCAATCTAAAAAAATGGTTAGTTGACAATCAAACCTGTGACCATGTATAGTTTTAAGAGTACAGCCCATGTCATGTACGTATATTTTTAAACTTTTCTTTTCTAATGTAGGGTACTGTTAGTAATATGTGTTGTTTTTGTTGTTTTCTCTTGGTTGAGGAAAAATAGTATTTGTATGTATGTTCTTAGGCGCCCTCTCCTAATGTAGGGTTACTGTTTGTTGGTATGTATTGTTTTGTCTTCATGTGGGGACTACGGATGAAATTTAGCATTCTTGCTAATTCCGGCTTATTTACATTGCTTTCATGTAGTGTTCATTAATATGCATTGTCCCGTCTAAATAAACAAATAAAGTAAAGTAAAGTATGTTCTCTAGAGACTAGAAGCGGAGTGACAAAGTCCATGGAACGTAATGGGATAGCTCTGGCTGGCAGTGGCACCCCAGGCTAGTTTATCAAATGTGGAGCTTTGGTCTGCCTCGCTCTCCCTCCCGACCGCATCCACGGGTGTGTCGCATTAACGACGAGTAGTGTATTTTGTGATCATCGCACACGACGGCGACGCTGCCATTAACAAGCGAACTTCCCCAGTCAGGCAAGTCAGCACGCAATGCTATGGTGCGTGCATCAGAGACCAGTCCAGCAGTGTTTCTCAAACAGTTGTCCGTGGAACTTAGTAGCGCTGCGTGCATGCATGCATGCACAACACAGACATGCAGTGGCTCCGATACAGACAGACACACACACACGATCCTCTCACATTTGGAAAACATTAACGCTTAGAACGTTTTTGAACAAGCGATTAAAACATTTTTGGGGGAAAATCTTTAGAAAAATAAAAAATATATATATTTTTCGATTTTTCGACTCGATTTTTTCACATCCCTAATTTAACTCTTTTACTGCTTCGGACGTTCCCGTTCGCCCCAATTTTCAACCCAGCTTGTTGCCAATATGGCTCGTTATTTTATCCTTGTCTGATGACTGTAAGCTGATGAGAGTACAGTAAAAACATCTCCCGTAACGCTGCTCTCAAAAATCCACTGCAGGTCAACAATAATGGAGTCCCAAATCACTTCCTGGCTGTTTTCTGTGGATCTGTTCTAGAAAATGCATTCCTATGCTCTGAATGGATGGCAAGCGAAGCGGCCTAATCTTTGCATAAGGCTGCCCTCTGCACATATGAGCTTCCATTGTAAAACATATTAGTTTGAACATTATCAATAGATAATTTTCTATAACATCTCAAAGGTAAGCTGTGTTTTGCTGGCACCAGCTCTAATAAATAAATAATAACATCTGGCAGTAGGACAGTAATTAAGGAACGCTGTAGTAAAATACAATACCCCCTCTGCTTTCTCTTCAATGGTACAGCCGAGCTATCGCTGACGTGCTTCACAGAATTGTGGAACTTCAGTAGTCAGTGCTTGAATGAGCAGCACGGACTGGAGAGACGCTCTGGCCTCTACAGAAGACAAGAGTTTGTGCACAACAGATTTCATGACTAGAAAAGAAAATTTCCAAGAAATTTTAAGTGTGCCTGCAGCTCGCTAAGTCTGTGCAACCTTGTGTAGCGGTTGGTGTTAGCATTAGCGTTACATTTTTTAACATTAGCATTTTTTGCATAAGCTTTAACATTATGGTTCTTCATATGACACCACCCACAGCCATTTCGACTAATTAGTGGCGTTTTGGCGCATTTTCGGCCATTATCACGGGTCGCACTTTAACGACAGTTTTTTTTAGAAAAAAATGTTGTGAGAAAAAAAAAAATTTTTGAGAAAAAAAGTTTTTTGAGAAAAAAAAGGTTTTTGAGAAAAAAAAATTTTTTGAGAAAAAAAAATTGAGAAAAAAAAAATTTGAGAAAAAATTTTTTTTGAGAAAAAAAACATTTTTGAGAAAAAAAATGTTTTGAGAAAAAAAAAATTAAGAAAAAAAAATGTTGAGAAAAAAAAATTTGAGAAAAAAAAGTTTGAGAAAAAAAAAATTAGAAAAAAAAAATTGAGAAAAAAAAATTGAGAAAAAAATTTTTGAGAAAAAAAAAATTGAGAAAAAAACAAACTAGAAAAGAACATTTCTAAGAAATTTTAAGTGTGCCTGCAGCTCGCTAAGTCTGTGCAACGTTGTGTAGCGGTTGGTGTTAGCATTAGCGTTACATTTTTTAACATTACCATTTTTTGCATGAGCTTTAACATTATGGTGCTTCATATGAGACCACCCACATGTCTGTACAACAAACGGTTCACGAGATCAAGGGTCACTTCCTGTTTGGTGAGGGGCACTTCCTGTTTGGCGAAATATGCCCCAATTAAGGTTAAGCACTCTTAATCTTGTCATTTGACGCAACCCGCACGTCTGTACGACAAACGGTTCACGAGATCAAGGGTCACTTCCTGTTTGGTGAGGGGCACTTCCTGTTTGGCGAAATAGGCCCCAATGAAGGTTAAGGACTCTTAATCTTGTCATTTGACGCAACCCGCGCATCTGTACGACAAACGGTTCATGAGGTAAAGGGTCACTTCCTGTTTGGTGAGGGGCACTTCCTGTTTGGCGAAATAGGCCCTAATTAAGGTTAAGGACTCTTAATCAAGTCATTTGATGCCATCCACGCGTCTCTACGACAAACGGTTCACGAGGTAAAGGGTCACTTCCTGTTTGGTGAGGGGCACTTCCTGTTTGGCGAAATAGGCCCCAATTAAGGTCAAGGACTCTTAATCAAGTCATATGACGCAATCCGCACGTCTGTACGACAAACGGTTCATGAGATGTAGAGGCACTTCCTGTTTGGCGAAGGGCACTTCCTGTTACAGATGGGGCGGGGCTTAATCAATTACAGCTCATCCCTATTAGCCATCTAAGTACACACAGCAAGTTTCGAGACGGTACCATGCTGCAAACTGGAGATATAGCCGTTTAAAGCTCAGCCAATAGGAAGATAGGGGTGGGGCTTAATAGGGGCGGGGCTTAAGTAATACGTCCCTATTGGCCGTTTAAGTCCAGACACCAAGTTTCAAGACAGTACCATGCTGTGAACTGGAGTATTGGCTGTTTAAGCCCAGCCAATAGGAATACAGAGGGGGCGGGGCTTTATCAATTACAGCTCATCCCTATTGGTCGGAAAAAGACCAAAGTTGTGTGAGCATTTTACATTTTAAATGACGTTGCTAGGCAAAAGTATGGCAGAGTTATGTGGCGCCAAAGTTTCTGGGTTTTTTTCAGAGTCCCCCATTCAAAGTCAATGGGGTTTTTGGGCGTAGTTTTTTGCGAATTACGTCACCATGGTAACACGGATCGGAAAGAAAAGTAATAGCACACCATTCCCGGCCGAGCCGCACATTTTGATGTATATATTGCGGGGGTGGCGTAAATTGTGCAGCAGTTATTACGTGCCGAAATTTCCCCCATTCTAAGTCAATGGGGTTTTTGGGCGTCGTTTTTGGCGAATTACGTCGCAATGGTAACGCGGATCGGAAAGAAAAGTAATAGCACACCATTCCCGGCCGAGCCACACGTTTTGATGTATATAGTGGCGTAAATTGTGCGGCAGTTATTACGTGCAGAAATTTGTGGCGAAATAATTAACTAGAAAAGAAAATTTCTAAGAAATTTTAAGTGTGCCTGCAGCTCGCTAAGTCTGTGCAACCTTGTTTAGCGGTTGGTGTTAGCATTAGCGTTACATTTTTTAACATTAGCATTTTTTGCATAAGCTTTAACATTATGGTTCTTCATATGACACCACCCACATGTCTGTACGACAAACGGATCACGAGATAAACGGTCACTTGGAATGGTGTGCTATTAACTTTCTTTCCAATCCGCGTTACCATGGCGAATTTTTTTTGAGAAAAAAAAATTGAGAAAAAAAAACATTTTGAGAAAAAAATACTTTTTGAGAAAACATTTTTTTTGAGAAAAAAAAATTAAGAACAAAAAAAATTGAGAAAAAAAATTTTTTGAGAAAAAAAAATTGGAGAAAAAACAAATTTAAGAAAAAAAAATTTTGAGGAAAAAAAAATTTTGAGAAAAAAAAATGTTTGAGAAAAAAAAATGTGAGAAAAAAAAATTGAGAAAAAAAAATTTGAGAAAAAAAATTTTTTGAGAAAAAAAAATTTGAGAAAAAAAAAATTGAGAAAAAAAAAATTGAGAAAAAAAACATTTTGAGAAAAAAAAAATTGAGAAAAAAAAAATGTATGACACCAGCCGCGAGTCTGTACGACAAACGGTTCATGAGTTATAGGGGCACTTCCTGTTTGGCAAAGGGCACTTCCTGTTATAGAGGGGGCGGGGCTTAATCAATTACAGCTCATCCCTATTGGCTGGAAAAAGACCAAAGTTGTGTGTGCATTTTAAAGTTTAAATCACGTTGCTAGGCAAAAGTATGGCAGAGTTATGTGGCGCCAAAGTTTCTGTTTTTTTTTTCGGAGTCCCCCATTCAAAGTCAATGGGGGTTTTTGAGCGTAGTTTTTTGCGAATTACGTTGCCATGGTTACGCGGATCGGAAAGAAAAGTAATAGCACACCATTCCCGGCCGAGCCGCACATTTTGATGTATATATTGCGGGGGTGGCGTAAATCGTGCGGCAGTTATTACGTGCCGAAGTTTCCCCCATTCTAAGTCAATGGGGTTTTTTGGCGTTGTTTTTTGCGAATTACGTCGCAATGGTAACGCGGATCGGAAAGAAAAGTAATAGCACCCCATTCCCGGCCGAGCCGCACGTTTTGATGTATATATTGCGGCGGTGGCGTAAATCGTGCGGCACTTATTACGTGCCGAAATTTTGTGAAGTGATTATTATTATTATTACTAGAAAAGAAAATTTCTAAGAAATTTTAAGTGTGCCTGCAGCTCGCTAAGTCTGTGCAACCTTGTGTAGCGGTTGGTGTTAGCATTAGCGTTATTAACATTAGCATTTTTTTGCATAAACGTTAACATTATTGTTCTTCATATGACACCACCCATGTCTGTACGACAAACGGTTCACGAGAAAACGGGTCACTTCCTGTTTGGTGAGGGGCACTTCCTGTTTGGCGACATAGGCCCCAATTAAGTTTAAGGACTCTTAATCTTGTCATTTGACGCAACCCGCGTGTCTGTATGACAAACGGTTCACGAGATCAAGGGTCACTTCCTGTTTGGTGAGGGGCACTTCCTGTTTGGCGAAATAGGCCCCAATTAAGGTCATGGACGATTAATGAATTAAAGCTGCAAGCAGCGATGACCGGGCCCTCGCAGCTCTACCCACGTCACAAGGCCAGCAGCCAATCAGAAACCAAACAGGAAGTCAGCCATTTCGACTAATTAGTGGCGTTTTGGCGCATTTTTGGCCGTTATCACGGGTCGCACTTTAACGACAGTTTTGTGAGAAAAAAAAAAGTTTTTTGATTTTTTGAGGAAAAAAAAATTGAGAAAAAAAAATTTGAGAAAAAAAAATTTTAGAAAAAAAAATTGAGAAAAAAAAAATTGAGAAAAAAAAATTTTTGAGAAAAAAAAATTGAGAAAAAAAAAGTTTTTTGAGAAAAAAAAAGTTTTTTGAGAAAAAAAACATTTTTTTGAGGAAAAAAAAATTTTGAGAAAAAAAATTTGAGAAAAAAAAAATTGAGAAAAAAAATTTTTGAGAAAAAAAAATTTTGAGAAAAAAAATTTTGAGAAAAAAAAAATTTGAGAAAAAAAATTTTTGAGAAAAAAAATTTTTGAGAAAAAAAAATTTGAGAAAAAAAAATTTTTGAGAAAAAAAAAATTTTGAGAAAAAAAAATTTGAGAAAAAAAAATTTGAGAAAAAAAAAATTTGAGAAAAAAAAATTTTTGAGAAAAAAAAAATTTTGAGAAAAAAAAAATTTTGAGAAAAAAAAATTTGAGAAAAAAAAAAAAATATGACACCAGCCGCGAGTCTGTACGACAAACGGTTCATGAGTTATAGAGGCACTTCCTGTTACAGAGGGGGCGGGGCTTAATCAATTACAGCTCATCCCTATTGGCCGGAAAAAGACCAAAGTTGTGTGTGCATTTTAAAGTTTAAATCACGTTGCTAGGCAAAAGTATGGCAGAGTTATGTGGCGCCAAAGTTTCTGGTTTTTTTTCGGAGTCCCCCATTCTAAGTCAATGGGGTTTTTGGGCGTCGTTTTTTGCGAATTACATCGCAATCGTATCGCGGATCGGAAAGAAAAGTAATAGCACACCATTCCCGGCCGAGCCGCACGTTTTGATGTGTATATTGCGGGGGTGGCGTAAATCGTGCGGCAGTTATTACGTGCCGAAATTTCCCCCATTCTAAGTGAATGGGGTTTTTTGGCGTCGTTTTTTGCGAATTACGTCGCAATGGTAACGCGGATCGGAAAGAAAAGTAATAGCACCCCATTCCCGGCCGAGCCGCACGTTTTGATGTATATATTGCGGGGGTGGTGTAAATCGTGCGGCAGTTATTACGCGCCGAAATTTGCCAGAACATGACTGACTTAAGTATGGCGGATTACAATAAGTGTTTTGCCATTGCATTGCATGGCAGGCACACTTAACTAGAAAAGAAAATTTCCAAGAAATTTTAAGTGTGCCTGCAGCTCGCTAAGTCTGTGCAACCTTGTGTAGCGGTTGGTGTTAGCATTAGCGTTACGTTTTTTAACATTAGCATTTTTTGCATAAGCTTTAACATTATGGTTCTTCATGACACCAACCACAGCCATTTCGACTAATTAGTGGCGTTTTGGCGCATTTTTGGCCGTTATCACGGGTCGCACTTTAACGACAGTTTTTTGGAGAAAAAATTGTTTTGTGAGGGAAAAAAAGTTTTTTGAGAAAAAAAAAAGTTTTTTGAGAAAAAAAATTTTTTGAGCAAAAAAATTTTTTTGAGAAAAAAAAAATTTTGAGAAAAAAAATTTTTTGAGAAAAAAAAATTCTGAGAAAAAAAAATTGAGAAAAAAAAAATTTAGAAAAAAAAATTTGAGAAAAAAATTTTGAGAAAAAAAAATTGAGAAAAAAAAAATTGAGAAAAAAAAGATTTTGAGAAAAAAAATTTGAGAAAAAAAAATTTGAGAAAAAAAAAAATTTGAGAAAAAAAAAATTTGAGAAAAAAAAAATTGAGAAAAAAAAAATTATGACACCAGCTGCGAGTCTGTAAGACAAACGGTTCATGAGTTATAGAGGCACTTCCTGTTTGGCGAAGGACACTTCCTGTTACAGAGGGGGCGGGGCTTAATCAATTACAGCTCATCCCTATTGGCCGGAAAAAGACCAAAGTTGTGTGTGCATTTTAAAGTTTAAATCACGTTGCTAGGCAAAAGTATGGCAGAGTTATGTGGCGCCAAAGTTTCTGGGTTTTTTTCGGAGTCCCCCATTCTAAGTCAATGGGGTTTTTGGGCGTCGTTTTTTGCAAATTACGTCGCAATCGTATCGCGGATCGGAAAGAAAAGTAATAGCACACCATTCCCGGCCGAGCCGCACATTTTGATGTATATATTGCGGGGTGGCGTAAATTGTGCGACAGTTATTACGTGCCGAAGTTTCCCCCATTCTAAGTCAATGGGGTTTTTTGGCGTCGTTTTTTGCGAATTACGTCGCAATGGTAACGCGGATCGGAAAGAAAAGTAATAGCACACCATTCCCGGCCGAGCCGCACGTTTTGATGTATATATTGCGGCGGTGGCGTAAATTGTGCGGCAGTTATTACGAGCAGAAATTTGCAAGAACATGACTGACTTACCGACTTAAGTATGGCGGATTACAATAAGTGTTCTGCTATTGCATAGCAGGCACACTTAATTATTATATAAGTATGGCGGATTACAATAAGTGTTTTGCCATTGCTTTGCATGGCAGGCACACTTAATTAATGACTTAAAGGAGCTATAGTCAACTTTTTCATTGTAGGTGTACATCCTAGTCTACAGACTAGGATGTAAACAAAGTACGGGCCCTGTAAATGTAAACAAAGGGCCAAAATGATTATTAAGTGTGCCTGCCATGCAACGCAATGGCAAAACACTTATTGTAATCCGCCATACTTAATGATAATAATAATGACGCCACAAATTTGGTGCGGTAATAACTGCCGCACAATTTACGCCACCGCCGCAACATATACATCAAAACGTGCGGCTCGGCCGGGAATGGTGTGCTATTACTTTTCTTTCCGATCCGCGTTACCATTGCGACGTAATTCGCAAAAAACGACGCTCAAAAACCCCATTGACTTAGAATGGGGGAAATTTCGGCACATAATAACTGCCGCACAATTTACGCCACCCCCGCAATATATACATCAAAATGTGCGGCTCGGCCGGGAATGGTGTGCTATTACTTTTCTTTCCGATCCGCGATACGATTGCGATGTAATTCGCAAAAAACGATGCCCAAAAGCCCCATTGACTTAGAATGGGGGACTCCGAAAAAAACCCAGAAACTTTGGCGCCACATAACTCTACCATACTTTTTCCTAGCAACGTGATTTAAACTTTAAAATGCACACACAACTTTGGTCTTTTTCCGGCCAATAGGGATGAGCTGTAATTGATTAAGTCCCGCCCCCTCTATAACAGGAAGTGCCCTTCACCAAACAGGAAGTGCCTCTATAACTCATGAACCGTTTGTCGTACAGACTCGCGGCTGGTGTCATACATTTATTTTTTTCTCAATTTTTTTTTTCTCAATTTTTTTTTTCTCAAAAATTTTTTTTTCTCAATTTTTTTTTTCTCAATTTTTTTTTTCTCAATTTATTTTTTCTCAAAAATCTTTTTCTCACATTTTTTTTTCTCAAAATTTTTTTTTCTCAAAAAATTGACGCGGGTTGCGTCAAATGAAATAACGCTAATGCTAACACCAACCGCTACACAAGGTTGCACAGACTTAGCGAGCTGCAGGCACACTTAAAATTTCTTAGAAATTTTCTCTTCTAGTTTTATCATTAGTTTACGCTTTTTGTGGTCATTTTTTAATTGAAACACATATATGAAGCTTATTTTTTTATACAATATTTTCGAAACATTATTTTTATTTTAGCATCCGTTTTTCAAGAAAAAGTTGACTATAGCTCCTTTAAGTATGGCGGATTACAATAAGTGTTTTGCCATTGCGTTGCATGGCAGGCACACTTAATTAAGTGTGCCTGCCATACAATGACAAAACACTTATTGTAATCCGTCATACTTAAGTCAGTCAGTAAGTAAGTAAGTAAGTAAGTAAGTCATGTTCTTGCAAATTTCTGCTCGTAATAACTGCCGCACAATTTACGCCACCCACGCAATATATACATCAAAACGTGCGGCTCGGCCGGGAATGGTGTGCTATTACTTTTCTAAGAGAAAAGTTGTATCGTTTAATTGATATTAATTTATTAGTGAATTAATTTTACCCATTGACTTATAATGGGAATCGCAAAAACTCACATTCAATATTTTTTTTCTCGCAAACCATAGGGGCTACAGTTTCAAAACTTGGAGAGGAGATTTATAATGATATCAAGGATTAAGGCGAGACACTACAGGTGAATAGGGTAAAAAAAATAACTAATAGCTACAAATATGAAACTTTTCCAGTTGATTACTTACATCAAGACTAAGATTTTTTGAATTACAAGTTTTCTGAAATGATATGTTTAGATATGCAAATGAGGCATTATATGCGCTAATAATGCCTAATTTGCATACTTTTTAGGTACATAAATCTGAAGATTGGATAATGCCAGGTTCAAAATTATTGTTTCCCTTTCTTAACATATTAGAGACAAAAAAGATTACAGAGGGGATTTTGGATATCTCTTTTTATCACTCCATAAATCATAAAATAGTGTCAACAGTCATAAAAAACCCATTTTCGCCATGTTTTTTGTGATATAATGTGATGTAAGTCAGACTCTGAATGATATATCAACAAACCCCTCTGTAAATATCTTCAGGATATAGATAAGAATAAAACTGGAAGGTTTGGTGTATGTGGGTGCAACTGAAGTGGAGATTTATGTACTTAAGTATGAGGAAAAACACATTTTGGGAAATGGCCTTTAAAGATTGGACACACCCCCATCCTATTCAAACCAATTGTAACTTCAAACTCCATTTTAATCATGTTAGATTCATCAAAAACACCTGTCCTCGGTTCTGGTGACTCATACTGCCCTCCTAATACGTGAGGGGGCCATGTTTCTTTGATTCATCTTTTATTTATTTTTTATTGTCTATATATATATATATTTTGTAAAATATGTATGAAAACAAATGCTGTTAACTCGGCACTTTCACGTATGAAATGAACATCTATATGTGTATTTTGAACATTAATTTTGCATTTGTTTGAAAGAAGGCATGTTCAGGAAGCAAAATAGTAAAAAATCTAATTTTTTTACATTTTGATTTTTTACATGTTTTCACCTGCCATGTCTCCCCTTAAATAAACAATAATTCCGTCAGTTGGCCTCATGGTGGCGCTATAACAGTCCACTTTACCTTTCGGCCTGTAACTCTTGAACCGTGGGTCGTGAAATGAAAATTCCTTTTTCCCTGGATTCCTTGGGTCATGACGCATCTCCTCATATAGGCCACGCCCATTTGCGTCAGGATAGATTTTACGCCATTTTGAATTTTCTTCAAAACACACTTTTTGCTCCTTTTCCTACATATTTTCTCCAAATGTCACAAAAATCGATACACACGATCTATGGACTCATGCAATAAACATATTTAAACGATATTTTGATAGTCCATACCGTTCTTCCGTAACAAGGTTCCAAAGTTAGCGGGAGGAGCCCGTTTTGTAAGAAGTAGCCATAAATCACAAACGAAACATCCAGTCAACACCAAATTTTAACCACAAGTGGGGGGCGCTATACTGAACATATACCCAAAAGCATTTCCACTTCGACCCATAGGGGGCACCACAAACGCGCAAAACGTAACCGCTAATGCTAATGCTAACAAATGCTAATGCTAACACATGCTAATGCTAACAAATATGCTACTGTTAACATATACAAGGTTGCACACACTTAGCGAGCTGCAGGCACACTTAAAATTTCTTAGAAATTTTATTTTCTAGTTACCGTATTTAATCGGATCGTATGAGCATTTAACTGCACAATCCTCAGTCTTGAACATTATTGGGGTTGTGTTGTGTGTCCCGCTGTGCGAGAGACCTGCGAGAGACCCATTCACACTACAATACATGTGCACACATAGACATCAAAGGAGGCTTGAGCCCCTGCCCTTTTATCCTTCTGTAAAAAGTGCCCTCTCCAGACCATGAATGCAGTTTTTACTATGGTGAAAGAAATGCAAACGCCCTTTTGCGTGCCATACCTCAACACAGTTCCTGAACTTGAATGCAGCATCTTAGGTTGAAAGAATTGCCCTCTTTTAGAAATGTCAGCCCCTGCCTCTCTAACATTCTCTGCACGTCCATGGCACACAGCCGCACGCTAAATTCTATCTATATTAGTGAAGTCAACGATTCAGAAATACTTGAAATAGTACATCAGTTCAATGATAAAAAATCTGCTGATTGGTTAGAAATAGACATGTCATTAGTTAAAAATATCATGGGTAATATAGTAAAACCTTTTACCTATATATGCAATCAATCCTTCCAAACAGGTACATTTCCTAACAAAATGAAAACTGCCAAAGTAATTCCCATTCATAAAAACGGAGATAGACATCACTTCAACAATTATAGACCAATTTCCCTGCTGTCACAATTCTCTTAAATAATAGAAAAACTATTTGTAAAAAGACTTGATCAATTTATAGAAAAAAATAATCTGTTAAGTAACCAGCAATATGGCTTCAGAGGAAATAGGTCCACTTCGATGGCTGTGATGAATTTAGTGGAGGATATTTCTACGGCTATTGAAAATGGGGAATACACTGTGGGGGTGTTTATTGATCTGAAGAAAGCCTTCAACACCATAGATCACAACCTATTGAATAAGTTAGAGAGATATGGTGTCAGGGGAATAGCTAACTCATGGATTAAGAGCTACTTATCTGATAGATATCAATATGTTCAACTAAATAATATAAAATCTGAATTGGAAAAGGTCACCTACGGCGTACCACAAGGTTCCGTTTTGGGTCCAAAATTATTTATACTATACATAAATGATATTTGTAAAGTGTCGGCTGTTCTAAAATATGTTCTATTTGCTGATGATACCAATCTGTATTGCTCTGGGGAGAATTTGGGACAGCTTTTGAATGCAATGGAAGGGGAATTGAATAACTTGAAGACATGGTTTGACAGGAATACATTATCGTTAAATCTAGCTAAAACTAATTACATGATTTTTGGCACAAGAAGAATAGATGAACAAGCAACAATTAAAATAAGAGGTATGGAAATAGAAAGAGTACATGAAAATAAGTTCTTGGGGGTAATAATTGATGATAAGCTATGCTGGAAATCACATATAAATAATGTTAAATCAAAAATGTCTAAAATTATAGCTATATTAAATAAAACAAAATATATATTATGTCAAAAATCATTATATCTGCTCTATTGTTCACTCATAGTTCCATACATTACTTATTGTGTGGAGGTATGGGGAAATGCTTATAAAACAAATACAACCCCCATTTTCTTATTGCAGAAGAGAGCTTTAAGAATAATAAATAGATCAGATTATTATGAACCCACAAATAAACTCTTTATTAAATATAATACATTGAAATTCCATGATATAGTAGCATTGAAAACAGTTTTATTGGCATTTAAGGCACAACAGAAGATACTTCCATTCTGCATTCTTAAGTTCTTCCAAAAGAAAGAAAATCGATATGAGCTGAGGGGCAAATTCAATTTTGAGGTAAAAACAGCTAGAACAAATGTTAAAAAAAGATGTGCTTCGGTTATGGCAAAAGAATTATGGATACATTGTGATAACAACCTAAAAACATGCAGTTCTATCTTTATGTTTAAGAAATCCTTTAAAATGAATACAGTAAATCAATACAAAACTCTATTATGAATTGGAAATCTATATTTTAGTAAATGAATTCCAACTTTATGTTATCGTTGTGTTTTTTTTTTTTTTTTTTTTGTATATTGTTTGCTTTTATGCAACACGGTAATAGATGTTGATATAAGTAGTTTATAAGTAGATTTGTAAAAAGGGTAGGCACTATAAGCTAAGGCTTACACCTTTTCGGTCCAAATTTGTGTTTCTTTTTCTTTATTTTAATCTGTTTTGTTTTAATGTTTTTAACATTGTACATACTTTAAGACCGAAATAAAAATCATTCATTCATTCATTCATTCATTCACACGTAGCAGCAGCAGGCAACAGCCTGCGTCGCAGATACAACAAATCTACAGATCCACCACCCACAGCAATACGCCGAACTGGGAAATATAACGGCAGTAGACAGTCCAACAGCAGCTGGTCTAGCCCGTCAACGCGGTGCGTTCTGAGCTTGTAGATCTGCTATTTTCAGAGCGCAACACCCAAACGGAACTGGGTTGATCTCTTTTCCACTAGTCCCTCTCTAACAATTTAATATTTCTTGATTTTCAAAAAGCAATTAAATTGATTGATACTTTTCTTCATTTAGCAATACAGTATGTGGATTATCAAAGCTCATACTATCATAGTGGTATACATTACATATAGCCTAATGAAGGGGGGAAAATAGACAATATATTCGTCAATCGCAATTGTTTTGTATGACGATTCATCGTCTCCAGAATGTCCTAACCGTGACAGCCCTAACTATAAGTTAAGGTTTTTGGCATAATTTTACTTTGGTAAATGTCATGTTTTTAGGGGGGGGTCAATCTTTTTTTTTTTTTTATGCCTGGGGAGGGTCATTGATTTTCCCTCCAATTGAGAGGGAGGGTCATGGCATTTTATATCAGGGCTTATACATTTGCTCCTATAAAGCCCTTAAATAAAAACGAGAGCTCCCTTAGCTGGTTTGGCAGAAAGTGTGGAGTTAGGAGGTTTTGTCCCAAGCACTTTTTACTACTTTCCATTGGTTCAATATTATTTTAACCAAAACTCAGATGTAAAGGGTGTTCAGTAGCTTTGATTTAATCCTAAAAATCAAAAACATGAAAAAATGGAGTTAAGAGGTTTTGGCCAGACAGTGAAGTTGTTCAGTAACTTGTTACTGCCCAACACTGCACATACAGTATATCATATAAGTGTATGATATAGTCATATCTCCTTCTAACCCAACACTGCACATACATCATATAAGTGTATTATAAAGTCATATCTACTTTTTGTCCACAGAGAGAGGACTTCCCGTCAAACCACATACAGTATATCATATAAGTGTATGATATAGTCATATCTCCTTCTAACCCAACACTGCACATACATCATATAAGTGTATTATAAAGTCATATCTACTTTTTGTCCACAGAGAGAGGACTTCCCGTCAAACCACAAGAAGTGGACAAAGTAAGACTGGACACAGTTTGGAATAATTATAATTTTTACTGACATGCATAATGACAGAAGCCATAGTCTGGAGGGCATTTCATTAATAATATTCATACACAGCTGTAAGAATGTAAAGTTATGAATGAAGCTGAATGTTTAAAATGTCTTCATTGTCTTCTCATAGCAGGTGTCAGTCCGCAGGAGGATTTAAAGGCTTATAAGGTCCGTTTGAACCGTCTTGATCGTGTGACATACGTCACTGAAGTGCCCTCCCTCACCAGCATCTACACAGAGCTCCACATCTCAGTGGGAGAGAGTGAAGGGGTTAATACCCAACATGAGGTCTGGCAGCTTGAGACAGCTTCCAAGAAGAAGACCGTCCATGACGAACCAATCAAATGCAGTGACATCTTTAAGCCCCTCCTTCTTGGCAGAAACAAACCCATCAGAAGAGTTCTGACCAAGGGCATCGCTGGCATTGGAAAAACCTTCTCTGTGTGTAAGTTGACTCTGGACTGGGCAAGGGGTTTGGAAAACCAAGATGTCATTCTCCTGGTTCCCTTCTCATTCCGGGAGCTGAACCTGGTCAGAGATGAGCAGCACAGTCTTCTCTCACTGATCCATCGTTTCCACCCAGAATTAAAGAAGGTCACAGCAGAGCAGCTCTCTGCCTGGAAGGTTGGCCTCATTTTTGATGGTCTGGATGAAAGCAGGTTTCGGCTGAAATTCCAAGATAATGACATTGTTTCTGATGTCACAGTGAAATCATCAGTGGATTTGCTGTTGACAAACCTCATTGAAGGGAATCTGCTCCCCTCAGCCCTCCTCTGGATAACTACCAGACCTGCAGCAGCCAATCAGATTCCCCCTGATCATATTGACCTGGTGACAGAAGTACGAGGGTTCACAGACCCCCAGAAGGAGGAGTTCTTCAGGAAGAGATTCAGTGATGAGAAGCTGGCCAGCAAAATCATCTCACACATGAAGACATCAAGGAGCCTCCACATCATGTGTCACATCCCAGTCTTCTGTTCGATCACCGCTACCGTTCTGGAGGACATGTTGAAGACAGACGAGAGAGAACAGCTGCCCAAGACCCAGACTGCGATGTACAGCCACTTCCTGTCGGTCCAGACAAAGAGGAAGAATCTGAAGTATGCTGAGAGTCATGATGTGAATCAACAGCAGCTCACTAAGAAGGACAGGAAGTTACTTCTGAAGCTGGGCAGGCTGGCGTTTGAACATCTGGAGAAAGGCAGTGTCATGTTCTACCGAGAAGACCTGGAAGAGTTTGGTCTTAATGTGAAAGACGCCTCGCTGTACTCAGGACTGTGCACAGAGATCTTCAAGAGAGAGAGTGTGAGCTTCCAGAGAAAGGTCTACAGCTTTGTTCATCTAAGCATCCAGGAGTTTCTGGCTGCAGTCTACCTGTCCCACTGTTTCACACAGAAGAACTGGGCGGTACTGAAGACATTCGGGGTAGACTGGTACCATGGCGTGGATGAATTCCTGTGGCGAGTCATGGTAAAATCCCAGGAGAGTAAAAATGGCCACCTGGACCTCTTTGTCCGCTTCCTTCATGGCCTCTTATTGGAGTCCAACCAGAGTCTGTTAGGAGGCCTGCTGGGTCAGAAAAAACACAGTCAAGAGAGCATCCAGAAAGTCATCAACAACCTGAAGAAGATGACCACTAGAGATCACCCTCCTGAGAAAATGATCAACATCTTCCACTGTTTGATGGAGATGAACGACCACTCAGTATTTCAGGAGATCCAACAGTACCTGGAGTCAGGGGACAGATCAAAGACCAAACTGTCTCCATCCCAGTGTTCAGCTCTGTCCTTCATGCTGCAGATGTCAGAGGAGGTTCAGGATGAGTTCAACCTGGACAAATTCAAGACATCAGAGGAGGGGCGACGGAGACTGATTCAAGCTGTGAGGAACTGCAGAAAGGCTCGGTTAGTATTCATGTGAATAGAAAACATACTAGAATAGAGTAAATCTACCTTCACACCACTACACTATAACTAGAAAAGATGGTTAACATAAAACATTGGTTCTAAAAGTGTAGTCCGGGGTCCCCAGCTAAATAAGGAATGGAGAAAAAACCTTAATTTCATTTTATACTGTAGATATTCAAAAATAGTCGATCTACAAGCTCATTAACCATTAATCTGACCTAATGGTGGCGCTAGAAGAAAGACAGGGTCATCCCCTGTGGAGCATGAAGGTTCAGTTTTTATTTTTATTATTCTTTTCAATATATGTTGTTGTTTACAATGTTTATGTAGGCTCTCAATGTGCAACTTATTGTGAGCTTGTAGATCTGCTATTTTAGCTGAATTTTCAGCCCAGAATAGGGTCAAAGGCCATATGGTGGCATTTTACCTTACACCATTTCTAGCTAGATAGAAGATCTCTTAGTTAACTTCATAGACAGTGAATGTGGTCTCATCGGTTTGATTTTACTCTATACAAATAAAAACTAAGACAAATAAGTAACATTATCTCAGGTAGCTGATCTACAAGCTCACATCACATTGCTGCCATGCATTGCTACCAATTGTGACTGGACACGGCTGACGGCTAGTCATTGATATTTTTTTCATTTTCATTTCTTCCTTCCATTTGAAAGCTGGGGATCATAGCCACAAAATGATATATTGGTTGTGGAGATTGACCCAACAGTTTTGAAGATATGGCTTATAGAATGATGCCATGCTGAAATAGTACTTTTGAGATATTCAAGTTTTAAATAAAGCTCTAACCTGCAATGACCTGACTCCGCCACATGGGGAAGTAGAGAGCCAATCTTCAATTCAAAGAAGCTTTATTGGCATGAGAACACAAACGTTTACACAGTGGTGGAAAAAGTACCTACACTTTATAATTAAGTAAAAGTAAGCAATTTACCCCGAGTGAGAGGACATTATGCTCTCATAATGTCCGCAGTGAGGTTGTTATCGGACGAGGCGCAGCCGAGTCCGATAACAACCTCACTCAGGACATTATGAGAGCATAATGTCCGACCCCGAGTGGTAAATAGCTTTTCTACCACTTTTTCCCGTATACATGAAAGAAAACACATAGTTGTAACTTGCAAGGATCTTAAGTTACAATCATTATTGCCTATAAAACTTCCGCGAGACAGCAGATAGTTCCACAAACATCATCTTCTACTCACCAACAGATGGCGCCAACTCCATACTAATCCATGCGTCTAGCTTACAGCTAAGCTAACGTCAGTTAGAAGTACCGTTCCGGCCGTAAATAGAGGCTGTTCGCTTCCAGAAAGGCATAGGTTCAGAGAAAAGGGGCTTTAAAGTTGGCGGATTGCATTGGATCCAAATAAATCGGCGACTATAGCATGCACGTTAGTAAACATAGGACCGTTGCCACCGTCATTTGTTGGTTGGGGGAAGTCCCCGGATGTACACTGAGGCGCATTGATCTCGGACACACAACTTTGCGGCAGTTGTCCTCTGATAACCTCCGGAATTTAGCCAATCAGAATCCAGTATTTGAACACGTGACTCGAAAAAGTGGTAGAAGTATCAATACTGCAATATAGAATCACTCTGTTACAAGTAAAAGTCCAGAATAAAAAATGTACTTGAGTAAAAGTACAAAAGTATTGGTATCTAAATGTACTTAAAGTACCAAAAGTAAAAGTACAAAATGTTGGAAAATAGCAGATCTACAAGCTCACAACGCGTCGCACCGCAATGCGTTGTGAGATTGTAGATCGGCTATTTTCAAATAGCCTTTGTATAACATAGGGCTAAAGTGGTTTATGTATGTTTTAAACTTTAGTTATTGCTTTGTAGATGTTGATTTTAATAGCCCAAAACATACATTAACCACTTCAGCTGTTATTGTAGCCTATACACATTTTGGCCATTTGAAAATAGCTCACATTGTGAGCTTGTAGATCTTCTATTTTAAAATAGAAGATAAAAATATATGTATTTAATTCCGGACTTCTACTTGTAACAGAGTATATCTAAATTGCAGTGGGCATATACTTTAACTTAAGTAAATAAGAAAAGTAAAGTATTTCTTCCTATAGTGGCACAAAGTTCTATGGGCCACCCGTTTTCGTCAGTCCACGTTGCTCTAAGGGAAGCTACGTGCGCAACACTATAACTCGTGACCTATTGAAATTGGTCAGCTAACTGTGCTAAAAAATGCTTTATGTAACATCAGTGTTTGTGTTTGTGTAACTTCAGTCAGAAGGATAATCTGACGGTTCTGATCTGATAATAAACCACAATCTACAGTCTTAACCGCCTTGCGTTGTGAGCTTGTAGAAGAGCAACAATAGAGTTGGGTATACGATGCCTGCGTTAGCCTGCAGCTAGCGCTAGCTAACGTTAGCGTTAGCCGTTAGCCGTTAGCCACTAATATACAGTCATCCAGAATAGTCTAATAAGTCAACTTTCCGACGTCGAGGGAACGATTACATTCCATGTGTCCTTCTGATGGATTTTTCCCCTGGCTGTCATTCCTGTTAATGTTTTATTGTCCACGCTATTGAAACGCTCTGAACGTTAAAACTAGATATTTTTCGAGGACACTGTTCTATTCAATGCTAAGCTAACTCAACGAGAGGACCGCACTGTTTCCGGAACACATACGTCACGAGTCTTAGCCAATCACAGACGCCAACGGATCATTTTTTCCACACCAGAGAAGAAGAAAACCGGACTAACAATTAAATAAATAATAGATAAATAATAGATAAAATCATTATAACAACGTAACGTGGTTCATTTGGAACATACGTGGCATTAAATTAACGGAATAAATTAATGTAATGGAGTCTCGATATTACCGCATTTGGCTACAAAGGGCTAATACAGGCTGGCTAGGTCTAGCATTTTAGCCATATTCTGGGAGGACCAACAAAAATATGTCACGATCTCTCACATTAATTTAAAAAAGTCCTATTTACATGCAGAGTTAAGCTCTAGCGTTTAAGTGAAATGTAGCCTAGATATTTTGAGATGCTTTTGTGGCTTTATCACATTTTAGAGAAAAAACAAAACAAAACGTTATAACAGCTCCTGTGAACAATTGATCAGTGCGAAATGACAAGCTGCCTGCCAGACTGGGACACAATTATAGATCAGGCTTTAAAACCCAGCATACACATACATTTTATGTTTTAGTGCTAGGTTTTCTATTGTATATTCACTGACATATTCACTGTATTGTATCTAACAGCAACAGTTTTATTGTTTTACACATAATAAATAACTAAAATTTAAAACAGATTACTATATGGTGCTTTTTGTCCAAAGGGTGGAGCTACATAAAAGTTTGCGGGGTCACTTCATAAGTAGGGTTAATTCCCCAGGAAGCATCATGATCATAAGTTTCATGACCTCACATTTAGGGTTGGGGACTGTAACCGCCGTACCGCGGCCTACCGCGGTGTCAGGGTCCTTACTGCGGTAAAAAAAGACAAAAAAGAGGCTTAAAGCGAGTTTTAAAGCGAGGACCGCATGCATTCCATACCGCTCTGCTCTGGGCCGCGTACCACATGTTTGGAAGCTCTGGCTGTTACGTCAGACCATAGCGTCAGACACAGACCTGCACTGCACACTGGGGCAGCAGCCTCGTAGTCTGATTGAAGCACAAAACTTTTTTTTCCAGAGTCCCCCATTCAAAGTCAATGGGGTTTTTGGGCGTAGTTTTTTGTGAATTACGTTGCCGCGGTAACGCGGATCGGAAAGAAAAGTAATAACACCATTCCAGGCCGAGCTGCACGTTTTGATGTATATATTGCGGGGTTGGAGTAAATTGTGTGGCAGTTATTACCGCACGAAATTTGCAAGAACATGATTATTATTGTGAACTAGAAAATATCATTTCCAAGAAATGTTAAGTGTGCCTGCAGCTCGCTAAGTGTGTGCAACATTGTGTAGTGGTTGGTGATAGCATTTGTAGCATTAACATTAACATCAGCATTAGCTTTAGAATTTTTAACATTAGCATTTTTATCCTTAACATTTGCATTTTAACATTAGCATTTTATTAGCATTAGCTTTAGCATTTTTTAACATTATCATTATCATTTTTTGCATTAGTGTTTACACAATTGTTGCCAGGATTAAAAAGCAGCCATGTATTCAATTGCCAAAATTTTGGCACAATTGTTTTAATGTGCACAATGGTGCATGGATAATGTTCGGATCATGCACTAAATGTGTTCACACCATTTACAGCTTTCAAACAAAAGAAATCCACTTGGAGGTCTGCAGACAATTATTTGGGGGCCAAAAGGTGGCGATATATGAAAGATTGTGGGGTCACTTCATTAGTAGGGTTCATTCTCCAAGGAGCATCAATGTGCTCCATATGTTTCATGATAATCCTCACCTCATTAGATAGTGGACATTTTGGCCTAATGGTGGCGCTCATTAGATAGTGGACATTTTGGCCTAAAGGTGGCGCAAGAGTAGAGGTCATAACGTCAGTAAAAGCAGTAGGTTTAATCCTGTGGGGAGAATAAATGTGACAATCTGACCGGTACGTTTAGAAATATTGTGACAGTGAACATTTTTACCTAGATAGATAGATAGATAGATAGATAGATAGATAGATAGATACCTTTATTCGTAAGAAAGATAGATAAGAGGGGGGAAAAAAACAAAGACAAGAGCAGTACAGTACCAATAAGGAGAAGGTGCATCAATAGAGGGGGCGAATAATATATCAGAATATATACATAACGTGTCTTGCAAAAGAGACCATAGCAGTCAATGCTAGTTAGTGTAAACAAGTATCTCACTGTCAAAAAACCTAGCCCAACCCTACCCTCCCTGCCCCTTCCTTGTATATACTGTACATACTGATTGTTTAGACTTACTGTTACCTGCCCCTTCCTTGTATATATTGTATATACTGTACTTACTGATTGTATAGACCTACTGTTTTCTTTTTTTCTTTACATATCTACTGCATAGTACTGTGTTCTATTTGTCTGTCATTCAATGTTATATGAGATACTTTAATGGTTTCCTGTTGAAATAAGCTTAGTCTTTTCATGGATCTCCTTTTAGTAGACCTTGTACCAGTGAACTGTACCGTCATGAATCTGTACATTTTCCTATGCAAACTTCTAATAAAGCCTTCAATCAATCAATCAATCAATGTTAAACAAAGCAAAAATACTCAGAAACTACCAAAACTAACAACCTAATAGTGCAGTGTCAAAAATCAGTGCGAAAAAAAGAAGAAACTAGGAAGCGTGTCACCGCAAGGCGCACATGAGCACTCTTCCTGGAAGGTCCTTAGAGGTCAAAGTCAATACAGCAATTGTTCCTTAGAGGTCAAAGTCAATACAGCAATGGTTCCGTAAGTTTAAGTTATGAAGGGAGACCTTTTCAAACGTCCGTTATGTGTCTCGTTGTACAGCTTAAGGGCAGCCGGTACAAAAGATTTTCCTAATCTCTCACATCTCCGTACTGGGTAGGTAAAGCGGTCGTTTCCTCTCTTACTCCAGTAACTGGTGATCTCTAGATGGAGGGGGTGGGAGGAGTTCTCCAAGATGGAATCTAGCTTCTTCGCAGTGCGCACCCTGGTTACTTCCTCCACCCCCTGCAGAGAGGACCCAACGACAGAGCCTGCTTTCTTCACCAGTCTGTTTAGGTTAAATGTGTCACCTGCTCTGTTGTTGCCACCCCAGCATGTTATGCCAAAAAAGAGGACACTTGTCATGACAGACTGATAGAACATCTGTAGCATCCTATTGCACACCCCAAACGATCTCAGTCTTCTCAGGAGGAATAGCCTGCTTTTCCCCTTGCTGTGAATCGCCTGCGCGTTGTCCGACCAGTCCAGTGAACTATTCAGGTGTACTCCGAGGAATTTGTAGTTATCCACGAGCTCAACCACCTCACCGTTAATGGTGCTTGGCACCGGGGGGACTCTCTTGGAGTTGCGGAAGTCCACCACCATCTCCTTAGTAATGCTTGCGTTGAGCTTGAGATGGTTGTCCTCGCTCCACTGCACAAAGTCCCTAACCACACCATCGTGCTCAGCCGTGTTGTCACCCGAGATCTTGCTGATCACTACAGTATCATCTGAGAACTTCTGCAGATGACAGGTCTTGGAGTTGAAGCGGAAGTCCGATGTATAGAGAGTGAACAGGAAGGGTGAGAGCACAGTTCCTTGAGGGGCCCCCGTGTTGCTCACCAGCACATCGGACCGACAGCCCTGCAGTCTCACAGACTGTGGTCTTTCTGAAAGGTAGTCTGTGATCCATGCCACAAAGCCCTTGTCCACCCCCATCAGCGTAAGCTTCTCCGCAAGCAGAGACGGTTGGATAGTGTTGAAAGCACTGGAGAAGTCAAAAAACATAATTCTGACTGTGCTGCCCAGATCTTCCAGATGGGTGAGAGACTTATGGAGCATGTAGGTGATGGCATCATCAACCCCAATATCAGCCTGGTAGGCAAACTGAAGGGGGTCCAGGTGATCACTGACCGCCGGTCTCAGTAGGTTCAGCACCAGCCGTTCAAAGACCTTCATGACCTGTGATGTCAGGGCGACTGGTCTGTAATCATTGAGGACCGAGGGACGGGTCTTCTTAGGCACCGGGACAATGCAGGAGGACTTCCACAGCTGTGGTACCTTCCCCGTCCTCAGGGAGAGGTTGAAGAGATGCGTGAGGGGGACAGCAAGCTGCTCCGCGCAAGCCTTAAGCACCTTAGAGTTGATGTTATCAGGTCCCGCTGCTTTCCTGGTGTTGACTTTTCCGAGTTGGCGCCTCACTTGCTCGGTGGTGAGAAACAGGGTGGGTGGGGGGGGAGGGGGGGGGGGGAGATGGTGCAGGGGAAGAGAGAGGGCGGCAACCGAGGTCACCGTTTGACCCAGCCGCTGCTTGTTGAACATTAACAGGAGCACCGTCAAACCGATTGAAAAAACGGTTCATCTCGTTTGCCAGCTCCTCCGTGCCTGACACAGTAGAGTTGGCAGAGCCGTACCCCGTGATCTTCCTAAAACCACCCCACACTTGTCTCGTATTGTTCTCCCTCAGAGAGTTCTCCAGCTTAGCTTTGTAGCTCCCTTTTGCCTGAGCCTTGACTGTTTTAAGCTCCTCCACCACCACCCTCACGCCCTCCGAGTCACCTGCATGGAACAGATCCCTTTTTCTCTTAAGGAGGTGAATGATTTCTTTTGTCATCCACGGCTTGTTGTTAGAGAAGCAGCGAACCTTCTTAGTAGGAACACACACCTTCTCGCAGAAGCAGATATAGTCAGTGATAACCTGACAAAGGCTATCTACATCATCCCCATGTTCACTGAAAAATTATTCCCAGTCTGTCATTTCAAAATCAAATCTGAGTCTCTCCTCCGCCTCCCCCGTCCAACACTGAACCTCCCTGATGAATGGAAGTACTCTCTTCACGACAGGAAGATACGAGGGCTCCAGTTTCACCATGGAGTGATCAGAGCCACACACTGGGGGGAGGGAGACGCAACTGTATGCGTTCCTAACATTAGCATACAGGAGGTCAAGAGTGTTCTCACCTCTTGTTTTGCAAGTGACATACTGGGAGAAATCAGACAGGCCCTTAGCAACATTCACCTGGTTTAAGTCCCCGTTCAGCAGAATAAGGGAGCTAGGGTAGTGCGTTTGAAAACTGGCCACAGTAGAAAAAATAGTGTCCCGAGCTACCGCTGCATTGCCACTAGGTGGACAGTACACGGTCAACAGGACGACGCACGAGAATTCCCGTGGTAGATAAATTGGTCTCAAAACGACCCCCAGTAGTTCGATGTCTGGGTTACAAATTACCTTTTTCACTGTGGCGTGTTCTTCCCTGCACCAGGTCTTACTAAAGTAAACAAGTATCCCACCCGCTCTTTTCATTTTGCCATTGTTAAGTGTGCCTGCCATGCAATGGCAAAACACTTATTGTAATCCGCCATACTTAATTAATGACGATCCCACAAATTTGGTGCGCTAATAACTGCCGCACAATTTACGCCACCGCCGCAATATATACATCAAAACGTGCGGCTCGGCCGGGAATGGTGTGCTATTACTTTTCTAAGAGAAAAGTTGTATCGTTTAATTGATATTAATTTATTAGTGAATTAATTGTACCCATTGACTTATAATGGGAATCGCAAAAACTCACATTCAATATTTTTTTTCTCGCAAACCATAGGGGCTACAGTTTCAAAACTTGGAGAGGAGATTTATAATGATATCAAGGATTAAATAAAAAATAATTTCGTCAGTTGGCCTCATGGTGGCGCTATAACAGTACACTTTACCTTTCGGCCTGTAACTCTTGAACCATGGGTCGGAAAATTAAAATTCCTTTTTCGCTGGATTCCTTGGGTCATGACGCATCTCCTCATATAGGCCACACCCATTTGCGTCAGGATAGATTTTCCGCCATTTTTCTTCAAAACACACTTTTTGCTCCTTTTCCTACATATTTTCTCCAAATGTCACAAAAATCGATACACACGATCTATGGACTCATGCGATAAACATATTTAAACAATATTTTGATAGTCCATACCGTTCTTCCGTAACAGGGTTCCAAAGTTAGCGGGAGGAGCCCGTTTTGTAAGAAGTAGCCATAAATCACAAACAAAACATCCAGTCAACACCAAATTTTAACCACAAGTGGGGGGCGCTATACTGAACATATACTCAAAAGCATTTCCACTTCGACCCATAGGGGGCACCACAAACGCGCAAAACGTAACCGCTAATGCTAACAAATGCTAATGCTAACAAATGCTAATGCTAACAAATGCTAATGCTAACAAATATGCTAATGTTAACACATACAAGGTTGCACACACTTAGCGAGCTGCAGGCACACTTAAAATTTCTTAGAAATTTTCTTTTCTAGTTTTTCACTATCTCTCGATCTGCTCTTATCATACAAAAACCATCTACAGAGATAGAGTTATCTGGACATGAACTGTTCAGCCATGATTCTGTAAGACAGATAATGTTGGCATTTTTGTATTCACTCTGAGATAACATGAGAGTTACCAGTTCGTCCGCTTTATCAATATCCTGGACTGATCTAACATTCCCCAAAACAACAGAAGGGAGATAGTGCTGTGTAGAAGAGGGGGGGAGGGGAGGGGAGCTAGAGGGTTTTTTGATTCTCCACAGGGCTCGCTTTTTTTTTAGCGAGCTGCAGGCACACTTAAAATTTCTTAGAAATTTTCTTTTCTAGTTTTTCACTATCTCTCGATCTGCTCTTATCATACAAAAACCATCTACAGAGATAGAGTTATCTGGACATGAACTGTTCAGCCATGATTCTGTAAGACAGATAATGTTGGCATTTTTGTATTCACTCTGAGATAACATGAGAGTTACCAGTTCGTCCGCTTTATCAATATCCTGGACTGATCTAACATTCCCCAAAACAACAGAAGGGAGATAGTGCTGTGTAGAAGAGGGGGGGAGGGGAGGGGAGCTAGAGGGGTTTTTGATTCTCCACAGGGCTCGCTTTTTCCCTTTTTTGAATTCCACTGCTCTTCCTCCTTCCATTACTCTTCCTCCTACCTCCAGTCTTCCTCCTACCTCCAATCCTCAGGTAGGGAATAATGTCTTTACTGGGTAAAGAGTATTGATCCTTGAGTGAGAGAAGTTTCTCACGACTGTACTGCAAGCAAGCGCCTCCGTGCGCCGGTTGTTGTCGTACGTATCCATGTGCCGTCTGCACCCCGTGCGTCACGACGGTCCTATCCGTCCACAACGCCTCGCTCCGCGGCTCCTTGTCTCCCGCGATAATGTTCATGTCCATGGTTCACTCCGTGAACCGAAAGCGTGCACCGTGTACCTTGTAACAGTCCAGTTCCACGTCTTTAAAAAGAAAAAAACACACGGCTACATCCGCAAGTCCGCGCGTAAAAGTAGTCCCAGCGGTGATCCTGTCCTTAAAACTCCCGGGCTGTTCCAGCCCAACCGGCCGTCGCGGATCGAATCCAACGACCCCCACCGGTCGATTCACGGCACCGAGAGCCGTGTACGGCCCGACTCACTCCTTTATAGGGTAAAAAAACACGGCACCGTTCGGGTACACCGCGCGCTAAACAGGCAGGGCCTAGAGGTTCATTGTTCACGGTCGCTGACCAGCCGGTCAGAACAATGAAAAAAATTAAAACACGGATAAAAACACGTAAACACTAAAACAAAGACCACCAGACAAATGCCAGGTCTGGCCTGTGTGAAGAAGGGTCACACAGAAGGAAAGCGCTAGAAGAAAGGCTATTTAAACACCTCTGGGGAGCATGGAGGTTCACAGTCTTTATTTATATTATTCTTTTCAATATATGTTATTTATGATGTTTATGTAAGCTCTCAATGTGCGACATATTGTATGTGAGCTTGTACATCTGCTATTTTGGCTGAATGTTCAGCCCAGAATAGGGTCATCGGCCATATGGTGGCGCTTTACCTTACACCATTTCTAACTAGATAGAAAATCTCTTAGATAACGTCATTGACAGTGAATGTTGTCTAATTTGTTTGATTGTACTTTACAGACTCGTTGGCTGTTACCTCAGAAAGACAGACTGTGAAGTTGTGGCTTCAGCTCTCAGCTCTAATCCTTCACATCTAACAGAACTGGACCTCAGTGGGACCAAACTGGACCTTTCATCCATGGAGCTGATCTCTGCTGGACTAAAGAGTCCACATTGTAGACTGCAGATCCTAAGGTCAGACTAATTTACCACCATTATTTGTATTAGTTTAGTTTTACTATTCATTATGTGATTGTAACACAGCTTTTCATGTACCCACGATGCGATCCTCACACCTTCTACTGCCCATGCACCAACCAGACTGTATAAAGGCATACGCTCTGCCTCAGAGAGATCCAATCCAACACGTCCACATTCTATGGGTTGCAGTTCTATACCGCAATACATTGTGTGTTCTCTTTTATGCCCATATATGGAGATCCCTGAAGTCATCAATATTAAGCCAGTTTACAGTTTAGGCATTTTAGCAGACACTTTTAATCCAAAGCAATTTATAATAAGCAGGTAATACACATCACTATAATAAGCAAATGAGATAATATGTCAGTACATTAACAACAATAAAACAATATAACAAATGCATAGGAATATCAATCTAGAAAAAACAATAACATAGGTAGACCACACACCTAATTAGTAAAAAAAACATCTGAAACCTAAAATAAATGCTATCTAGCTTCATGTATGGTTATTGAGGGTCATTGAGGGAAGTGGGAGTGTTACAGTAGTGCTATGGGTTTAGGTGGAGTCTAAAGAGGTGAGTCTTCAGTCCACGGCGGACACTATAGGGAGTGTGTCTGTTGTTCTAAGTGCGACAGGGAGTTTATTCCACAGCTTGGGGGCCAGGAGGGCAAACTGTCTAGGACGAGTGGATCTTTGTCCTGGGGTTTTTAGCGAGGGTTCTGTCAGCATCCCTGTGTTGGCTGATCCAAGTGAACGGGTGGGGGTGTAGGGGTTGATCAGGTTTTGGAGATATGTAGGAGCCATACCTTTGGCTGCTTTGAAGGTCAGCATCAGTGTTTTGTATTCAGTGCGGGCCGCAACCGGGAGCCAGTGGAGGGAGCAGAGAAGGGGGGAGACATGTGATAACTTTGGCTGGTTGAAGACCAGACGTGCCGCGGCATTTTGGATCAGTTGGAGAGGTTTATATGCACATGCCACGAGACGAGTGAGGAGAGAGTTACAATAGTCAAGTTTTGATATGACAGATATCTGGATGAGGAGCTAGGCTGACTTGTGGGTGAGGAAGGGTCTGATTCTATGGATGTTATAGAGTGTGAACCTACAGGACCGGGTGACTGATGCAATGTCTGCCTTGAATGATAGCTGGCTATCCAGGACCACACCAAGGTTTCTAGCAGTTGGAACCGAAGTTACCAATGCATTATCTATGGAAATAGTGAGATCTTCCATGGGGCAAGATTTAGCTGGGAAGAAGAGAAGCTCCATCTTGTCCGGGTTCAGCTTGAGGTGGTGGGCTGACATCCACTGTGAGATGTCGGCCAGACATGCGGCAAATGTGTTCTTCCACCTGGGTGGCAGAAGGGGGAAAGACAAAAACAGTTGAGTGTCATCAGCATAGCAGTGATAGGATAGATTGTGAGCAGAGATGACAGCACTAAGGGATTTAGTGTACAGGGAGAAACGGAGAGGGCCAAGTACGGATTCCTGGGGGACTCCGCTTTGGAGGGTTCGGGGGGATGAAAGCAAACCTTTCCATGAGACCTGGTAGGAGGAGAACCACTTTAGTGCCGTCCCGGTGATGCCTAGGTCAGCAAGGCTATCCAGGAGCAGCAGGTGATTCACTGTGTCGATTGCCGCTGATAGATCCAGAAGAATCTAACAGTACTTCATAATGGAATGCCCATATATGGAGGCCACTTCGGCTAACAGAATCCATATATGGCTAAGACAGATGGCCAAGACAGCCCCTATCTTTGTGGCTGGTTCTACAGACAGGGATCTCCATGTATGGGCATAAATGTGATTGTATGTATGATGTCAGATGTCATAGATGTCATAGGACTTTCACGTAACGGATAACTAAACTGAATAAGCATGGTTGGGGTCTCACAGCATATTTCCATATACAGTACATGGATCTCCATATATGGGTACCAGGGGTCTCCATATATGGGTACCAGGGGTGGGTAGATAGATAGATAGATAGATAGATAGATAGATAGATAGATAGATAGATAGATAGATAGATACCTTTATTATCCCAAGGGGAAAAAATCAGTTGCCCAGAGGCAGCACAGCAGTATAAGGTTATAAATTAAGAAAAACGATAAAGAAAATTAAAAAAACAAGAACAGAATACAGTAAAGAGCAAGGTACGTCAAGAAAGGGAATGAATAATATATATATATATATATATATTAGGGGTGCAAGGATACACAAAATTCATGGTTCATGGTATCGGTTCGATATTTTGGTGTCACGGTTCGATACTTTTTCGATACAAAAAATAAACAGAAATGTCCTTGATTTATAAATGTATTTTTATAACTATGTATTTTTTTGGTTTTAATTTTGAACAATACGGTACCCAACCTCTAGGGTAGTGGTTCTCTAAGTGGGCTCTGCGGACTCCTAGGGGTCCTTGAGGGGGTTCCAGGGGAATGTGGATGTGGAGTGGTATTGTATTGTATTGTTCAATACAGGGTCATTCGTTTCGATATTTCTCGGTTCGATTAGATTTTCGATATTCGGTTCGATATGTTGCACCCTTGTGTCCTTATCAATATAGTACAGTGCCCCCAAATCAAAGTGACCATAACAGTCAATGCTAGTTAGTGCAACAAGTATCTCACCATCATGTCAAACACAAGCAAAAATAGTCAACACTACTAACACAAGCTAATAGTGCAGAGTGTCCAAAGGTCAGTGCGATATAAAAACAAGTAGAAAAAAGAAAGAAACAAGAGAGGGTGACCAGCAAGACGCACAAGAGCACCCTCCCTGGAAGGTCCTTCAGTGCAACCAAAGTTCCAGTAAGAATGGCTACCGTCGTCCTAGGTTAGGAAGGTTGTCCTCTTCAATCGACCGCTGTGTGTCTCGTTGTACAGCTTGAGAGCAGCCGGTACAAAAGACTTTCCTAGTCTCTCGCATCTCCGTCCTGGGTAGGCAAAACGGTCATTTCCTATCTTACTCCAGTAACTGAAGATCTCAAGATGGAGGGGGTGGGAGGAGTTCTTCAAGATGGAGTCTAGCTTCTTAGCCGTTCGCAGTCTGGCTACTTCCTCCACCCCCTGCAAAGAGGACCCAACGACAGAGCCCGCATTCTTCACCAGTCTGTTTAGGTTAAAGGTGTCACCCGCTCTGTTGTTGCCGCCCCAGTAGTTTATTCCAAAAAAGAGGACACTTGCCATGACAGACTGGTAGAACATCTGTAGCATCCTATTGCACACACCAAACGATCTCAGTCTTCTCAGGAAGAACAGCCTGCTTTTCCCCTTGCTGTGAATCGCCTCTGCGTTGTCCGACCAGTCCAGTGAACTGTTCAGGTGCACTCCTAGGAATTTGTAGTTGTCCACAAACTCCACCGGTGCTTGGCACCGGTGGAACTCTCTTGGAATTGCGGAAGTCCACGCGTTGAGCCTGAGGTGGTTGGCCTCGCTCCACTGCACAAAGTCCCTAACCACACCATCATGCTCAGCTGTGTTATCACCCGACCACAGTGTCATCTGAGAACTTCTGCAGATGACAGGTCTTGCAGTTGAAGTGGAAGTCCGATATATAGAGAGTGAACAGGAAAGTTGAGAGCACAGTGCCCTGAGGGTTACCCGCATTGCTTACCAGCACATCAGACCGACAACTTTGCAGCCTCATGTACTGTGGTCTTCCTGAAAGGTAGTCTATGATCCATGCCACCAAGCCCTTGTCCACCCCCATCAGCGCAAGCTTCTCCACAAGCAGAGGAGGTTGGATAGTGTTGAAAGCACTGGAGAAGTCAAAAAACATGATTCTGACGGTCCAGCCCAGATCTTCCAGGTGGGTGAATGCCTTGTGGAGCATGTAGGTGATGGCGTCATCGACCCCAATGTCAGCCTGGTAGGCAAACTGAAGGGGGTCCAGGTGTACACTGACCGCCGGTCTCAGTTGGTTCAGTACCAGCCGTTCAAAGGCCTTCATGACTTGTGATGTCAGGGCAACTGGTCTGTAATCATTGAGGACTGAAGGACGGTTCTTCTTAGGCACCGGCACAATGCAGGAGGACTTCCACAGTTGTGGTACCCTCCCCATCCTCAGGGAGAGATTGAAGAGATGCGTGAGGGGGACAGCGAGCTGCTCTCAGCAACTGTAAGCACCTTAGAGTTGATGTTATCGGGTCCCGCAGCTTTCCTGGTGTTGATTTGTGCGAGTTGGCGCCTCACTTGCTCGATGGTGAGTGTCAGCGGAGATACAGGTGCAGGAGAAGGTACAGGGTGGCTACCATTTCTCCTGCTAGCAGTAGACCCAGCAGCTGCTTGTCGAACACTAACAGGAGCTCCGTCAAACCGATTGAAAAAAGGTTAATCTCGTTTGCCAGCTCCCCCGTGCCTGACACAGTTGAGTTAGCAAAGCCGTACCCTGTGATCTTTCTGAAACCACCCCACACTTGTCTAGTGTTGTTCTCCTGCAAACAGTTCTCTAACCTGAGCTTTGACTACTTTAAGCTCCTCCACCACCACCCTCACGCCCTCCGAGTCTCCTGCCATGAACAGATCCTTTTTCTTCTTAAGGAGGTGAATGATTTATTTTGTCATTCACGGTTTGCTGTTAGAGAAGCAGCGAACCTTCTTAGTAGGAACGCACACCTTCTCGCAAAAACGGATATAGTCAGTGATGACCTGATGAAGGCTATCTAAATCATCTCCGTGTCCACTGAAAAATTAGTCCCAGTCTGTCATCTGAAATTCGAACCTAAGTCTCTCTTCCACCTCCTCTGACCAACACAGAACATCCCTGGTGATAGGGGGCACTCTCTTCACAACAGGAAGATAACAAGGCACCAACTTCACCATAGAATGGTCAGAGCCGCATACTGGGGGGAGTGAGACACATCTGTATGCATTCCTAACATTAGCATACAGTAGACCAAGGGTGTTCTCACCTCTAGTTCTACATGTGACATACTGGGAGAAATCAGACAGGACATTAGAGACCTTCACCTGGTTGAAGTCACCGTTCAACAGAATAAGGGAACTGGGATAGTGAGTTTGGAAGCTGGCCACAGTGGAAAAAATACTGTCACTTGCTGACGCTGCACTGCCACTTGGTGGACAGTACACGGTCATGTGGGAGATAAAACGGTCTCAAAACGACCCCCAGTAGTTGGGTTACATATCACCTTTTTCACTGTGGCATGCTCTTCCCTGCACCAGTCTTTGTTAATGTAGAAAAGAATGCCCCCTGCCCTTTTTAATTTCCCATTATTTTTCACTATCTCTCGATCTGCTCTTAGTGAAGCCCTCTGCAGAGAGTGAACTATCTGGGCATAAACTGTGCAGCCATGATTCCGTTAAACAGATGATGTTGGCGTTTTTGTACTCACTCTGTGATAAAATAAGAGTGACCAATTCGTCGGCCTTGTTCTGGTCCCATCACACAGATGGGACGTATTGCCGTGTAGAAGCAGTGAGGTTTTTATTTATCCACTGTGCATGCTTTTCACCTCTGTGGATCCCACTGCTTTCCCGCCTTATTTTAATCCTTAGAAAGGGGATAATGTCTTTAGTGGGCAAGGAATATTGATCCTTGCACAAGAGAAGCCTCTCTCTACTGTACTGTAGTATGGCACCTCCGAGCATCGCAGATTGCCCGTACGGACGTCCGTGCGTAAAAGCTGCCATGACCTGCTCCCGCGGCGACAATGAACGTGCCCTTGATTCCCCGCCCGACACGCCGTCACGGCTCGTATCCAAAGACCCGCACCGATCGACTCAAGGCAACGTGATCCGTGTATCAGCCCGGCTCACGTCTTTAAAAGAAAAGAAAAAAACACACGGCTCCGTATGCACGTCCACGCGTAAAAATAGGCCTATTGGTCCTCTCCAGCTCCCACGGCACTGATGATCGTGTCCTTAATTCTCCGGGCCATTCCAGCCCGACACGCCGCCACAGCGCTTATCCAAAGCCCCGTACCGATCGACTCAAGGCACCGTGAACCGTGTATCGGCTCAAGTCTTTAAAAGAAAAACAAAAAAACAAAAAAAGAAGGCCTGAAATCGTTTGTTCTCATCTCCGACCCACCGGTCAGAAAGAAACAGTGGAAAAAACACGGATTAAACACTAAAAACTGAAAAAAGAAAAAAAAACGAAGACCACCAAAACACATGCCTAGTCTAGCCAATGTTAAGGGTCACACAGAAGAAAAAAGAAAACGGAAAAAAGAGAGAAAGAAGGAAAATACTGCGGAGCTACAACCAAACGATCTTCCCGCAATAGTCCAGGCGTTTCGGGCAATATTTTGATGGAATCGTGCACTTTATGAAAGAAGCATGAAATTTGGCACACAGTTAGAACATGCCAAATGGAAAATGTTTGGCTATAGGGGCATCGCAGATTTGTCTTGGGAAACTTGTGGGAGCCAATTAAACTTGGGCTCTCATAGACTTTACTATAGAGTAAAATAATACAAAAAATAAATATGCTTTAAGTAGCATGTGAGGGGTCAAACTAGGTGTTTTTCGGGATTCTGAATCCAATGCAAACATTTGTTTTGCAGGAAAAACATTCCTTGGGCTAAAAACGGACTGGCGGCCCTTTCTCGGAAAGGAATGTTTTTCGTGCAAAACAAATGCTTGCATTGGATTCAGAATCCCGAAAAACACCTAGTTTGACCCCTCACATGCTACTTAAAGCATATTTCTTTTTTGTATTATTTTACTCTATAGTAAAGTCTATGAGAGCAACTTTGATTGGCTCCCACAAGTTTCCCAAGACAAATCTGCGATGCCCCTATAGCCAAAAATGTTCCATATGGCACGTTCTAACTGTGTGCCAAATTTCATGTTTCTTTCATAAAGTGCACGATTTTTGCCTGAAACGCTCCCACTACAAGGGGCGACCAACTAGGACGATGGGTCTCCATGTATGGGTAACAGGTCTGATATAAATATCACTGGCCAGATGGCCAAGACATGGCGAGGTCACTTAGGTGTCTTACTGCTACTTATGTAGTGTCATTTGCCAAAAATAACAGATCATTTGCCAAAAATAACGGATCTACAAGCTAACAACGTGTTGAAAATAGCAGACAAGTGGTGAAACTGGTCTTTTGGGCACGTAGGACGTATCACCCTTAAGGCAGTCTGCCAGACATAGCAGCCCAAACCAGTCGTCACTTTAACTGGCAGTTGGGGTAAAAGCAGTCCCCAGACTCCCCACAACAAAATCAGGATGCAACTCAAACAGCACTGAGTCGGCTCAACGAAATTCACAATGCTCTGCCTAGCGACTCGCTTGCTTTAGCTCGCTCGGCGGGACCTCGTGGCTCAAGTTCGCTTCAGACGCCGTGCCTCTCGTGGCCTAAAACTATAGTTAACTAGAAAAGAAAATTTCTAAGAAATTTTAAGTGTGCCTGCAGCTCGCTAAGTCTGTGCAACCTTGTGTAGCGGTTGGTGTTAGCATTAGCGTTATTAACATTAGCATTTTTTTGCATAAACGTTAACATTATTGTTCTTCAGATGACACCACCCACATGTCTGTACGACAAATGGTTCACGAGAAAACGGGTCACTTCCTGTTTGGTGAGGGGCACTTCCTGTTTGGCGAAATAGGCCCCAATTAAGTTTAAGGACTCTTAATCTTGTCAGGAAGTCAGCCATTTCGACTAATTAGTGGCGTTTTGGCGCATTTTTGGCCGTTATCACGGGTCGCACTTTAACGACAGTTTTGTGAGAAAAAAAAAGTTTTTTGAGGAAAAAAAAAATTTGAGAAAAAAAAAATTGAGAAAAAAAAATTTGAGAAAAAAAAAATTTGAGAAAAAAAAAATTTTGAGAAAAAAAAATTTTGAGAAAAAAAAATTTTGAGAAAAAAAAATTGAGAAAAAAAAATTTTTGAGAAAAAAAAATGTTTGAGAAAAAAAATGTTGAGAAAAAAAATTTTTGAGAAGAAAAAAAAATTGAGAAAAAAAAAAATTTGAGAAAAAAATTTTTTTGAGAAAAAAAAATTTTTGAGAAAAAAAAAATTTGAGAAAAAAAAAATTTGAGAAAAAAAATTTGAGAAAAAAAAAATTTGAGAAAAAAAAATGTTTTGAGAAAAAAAAATTTTGAGAAAAAAAATTTTTTGAGAAAAAAAAATGTTGAGAAAAAACATTTTGAGAAAAAAAAAATTTTGAGAAAAAAAAATTTTTGAGAAAAAAAAATTTTTGTTAAAAAAAATTGAGAAAAAAAATTTTTGAGAAAAAAAAATTTTTGAGAAAAAAAAAATTGAGAAAAAAAAAATTGAGAAAAAAAAAATTTTGAGAAAAAAAAATTTTGAGAAAAAAAATTTGAGAAAAAAAATTTTTTGAGAAAAAAAAAATTATGACACCAGCCGCAAGTCTGTACGACAAACGGTTCATGAGTTATAGAGGCACTTCCTGTTACAGAGGGGGCGGGGCTTAATCAATTACAGCTCATCCCTATTGGCCGGAAAAAGACCAAAGTTGTGTGTGCATTTTAAAGTTTAAATCACGTTGCTAGGCAAAAGTATGGCAGAGTTATGTGGCGCCAAAGTTTCGTTTTTTTTCGGAGTCCCCCATTCTAAGTCAATGGGGTTTTTTGGCGTCGTTTTTTGCGAATTACATCGCAATCGTATCGCGGATCGGAAAGAAAAGTAATAGCACACCATTCCCGGCCGAGCCGCACGTTTTGATGTGTATATTGCGGGGGTGGCGTAAATCGTGCGGCAGTTATTACGTGCCGAAATTTCCCCCATTCTAAGTGAATGGGGTTTTTTGGCGTCGTTTTTTGCGAATTACGTCGCAATGGTAACGCGGATCGGAAAGAAAAGTAATAGCACCCCATTCCCGGCCGAGCCGCACGTTTTGATGTATATATTGCGGGGGTGGTGTAAATCGTGCGGCAGTTATTACGCGCCGAAATTTGCCAGAACATGACTTACTGACTGACTTACTTAAGTATGGCGGATTACAATAAGTGTTTTGCCATTGCATTGCATGGCAGGCACACTTAACTAGCCCTTACCCGTTCAAAGATATGAGCTCCAAAATGATATGCAGTGTGTGGGTTATGGGATGTGCACTGTGCACACAGTATATGAGGGATGGAAAGTAACTTTAACTGGTGCTTGCATGATGTAGGAGCATCAATGTAAGAAACCCGTTTCGTTTAATGGCTACAGAGATACTGTCCCCCCCCCCCAACCCCCAGCCCACCCGCCCGCCCACCCGCCTGCACACACACCCGCCTGCCTGCACACACACACACACACACACACACACACACACACACACACACACACACACACACACACACACACACACACAGAGCTGGTTAAACATGTTGCCTCAAGCTAGATGCAGAATAGATGTGCCTCATGCTAGATGCAGAATAGATAGTAGATACACCATAAAAATGCTAATATACAGCATACGATTTGTGAAAGTGACAAACGGGCTTCACAGTTATGTCAGGTGTGTTCATACGCTTATGGTGATGCGATTTCAGATCAATTGCTCCAGCCACTGAGGAGAAACGCTGTGACAGACAGACACTCACTCACTCACTCACTCACTCACTCACTCACTCAGACATTCGCAAAATTATAGTAGGCCTATAGATAGGTTGGCAGAATAATCTTGGCACAAGCAGGATTCAATCCCAGGAGTGGGATGTCTTCTTATTAGAACTGGCTTAAAGAGAGTATGTAGTAGGGATGTTTTCTTATTAGAGCTGACTTAAAGGGAGTATGTGGTAGGGATGTCTTATTAGAACTGGCTTAAAGGGATACATATTAGGGATGTCTTTGAGCCCACACTGTTTCATAGGAACAGTATTTCTAGTTCATTCTGATCTTCTATTTAACATGTAATTACAGACTTGTTGGCTGTAACATCACTCAGACAGGATATGAAGTCCTGGCCTCAGCTCTCAGCTCTACTACGTCCCATCTAAGACTCCTGGACTTGAACTTCAACATCTCTGGACTCAAGACTCTCAAGTGAGTAGAGTGTTGGTGCAGTTATTCCCTCTCTTCATTTTCATTTCATATAAAAGTAGAGGATCAGGGCTATACAAACTGATGTGTAGTTGTGATAGAAAAAAAAATGAGCTTTGATTTGGGGGGAATTTGTACTTTTAATTTTAGTATTTAAATTCATCCTCAGAAATGAATGATCCTTCATCTCTTGTCTAAAACACAAACATCTGTTTTAAACACATGTGTTTTACGACAATGTGGTTCTTTCCTTAATGTCTCACCAGCCACATTTACCAGAATGCTTTGTATTTGAATATGTGAAGCACAATAACAATAAAATAACTAACTTTATGACATCACGCTCTGGCTTTACTGTGATGTCACACTAACTGAATCATGTTTATGAGTACCCTGATGTCATCTATATCAAGCCCATATCTAACAGGACTAAATATGGAAATGCCTATATATGAAGACTCACACAGCACTTAATATGAACTATGAAGAGAGAAGCACCCAGGCCAAGCGGCAGGCAGACAGACAGCACCGCTCACATATCAGGGGGCGAGGTCGCTTGTCGCCCTGAGGCGTCTTACTAATATTAATAGTGTAGTGGAGATGTTGTGTTAGAGAGTTAGACATTGATTCATTGTTGTTCTACTTCCTACAGAGTGAATCATGTAGGAGAAGAGTGGCTTAATCCTCAGCTCATTACCAGACGTGAGTATCTGTCTGTCTGTCTGTCTGTTTGTCTGTAAGCCTAGTAATATGTCTGTCTGTCTGTCTGTCTGTCTGTCTGTCTGTCTGTCTGTCTGTCTGTCTGTCTGTCTGTCTGACCGGGGTACCCCAGGGCTCTATCCTTGGCCCCCTCTACACCAAATCTGGGGGGGGGGTAGTTGTGTCGTAAAAAAAAGGCTGCGTTGGTCAAGCAATGTACAATTACCAATAAAAAGAAGGATGTTGTTGAGGATGAACTTCCAAAATAAAACCTGTGTTGACTAATGATGATAAACATGTTAAAACAGGGTGTCTTATTTTTATTTTTTTATTTTGATATCCTGCTTTAGAAAGTAGAATGTACTGCGACTTCCTCACCCTCCTCTCTCATTCACTTCACTCACAGCTGGCAGCTAACGGCAAGCATTTATCGGCCTTCAGCGCACAACGCTGCTGAATGTGTCGCTCGTTAAGATCATTTGCTCCAGCTGTTGGCATTGGACGAAAGCAGAGCCTCTGAGTCTGCGACGGTTTTGGTTGACAAAGCTAACAACAAATGTACGCTATAGAACGGTTTTCCCTGGTTACAATGTGGAATACAAGCTTCCTCTCAGCAGTGGTGTAATGGTTGTTGAACGTGGTTCCACAGCATATGGCCAGAAATGTTTTCACGTGCACGGCACGGATGTGCACGTTAGAACGTGTGTCCCCCTGAAACCCCTCGATTCCTGAGCCAAGTAAATGGTAACCCTAAATGTCTACTTTCCATATCAGCTTTACAAGTGAGTGTGCAAATGCATCCTCACAGCTCACATAGACGATTACGCTAAGCCCACTGTTCTCAAAGTAAGGAATCCCCAGGGGATCCACGAAATAATGCACAGATTATTTTTTATTATTATTATTACCATTATTATTATTGTTTCATTATTATCACATCCCATCATAATCAAGGGCTTTGGAGACAGACTCCAGTCACTTTCAAATTAGTGTACTGCAGAGGGCAGGTGTGTTTGTTTGTGTCCAGCTGATACTCATAGACATTTGTTAATATTATATGCATCAAGGCAATTCACCCTTTGTCAAGTCCTGCCCGTTGTCCCGCCCCTCTTCACATCCATTGGTTGCTGTATCTTGGTGGGACACTCGGTGGGACACTCCATCCACAACCATTTTAATTCAGTTGCTTCGTATTGTTATTCTTTGTTCATTTCTAATTTCAAACTTGGTTTCAGTAAAATGGAGCTACTAAGTGGCAGTATAGTGAATCAGCATGTTTTAAAATGTATTTATTTCTCCAAACATAATGTTTTAGCAAATTCAAAATAGAAAAAGCAGAACAAGGGCAGGAAAAGGCAGATAGAGCCTGCTGGTTGGTCAGTCAGGAACCAATCAGAAGGCTAACACAGGGTGAATTATGCGCATTGATGTTTCTGCACTGTCAAATAGGCCAAAATCTAATCTAAGATTAGTGAGACTCATTCAATTGACCACCAGTGAGTCCTGGGACTCACTCACTTCATTGAAAACAACATCATTGACAACAACATTGAAAACAACATCAATACAGTGGTTCTCACAGTGGGGACAGTGGTCCTTGAAGGAGTTCCAGGGGGTCCCCAGCTAAATGATACATAGTTAGGAACCAAATAGAAACGTATGGGTCTCTAACTCTTGAGTGTACAAATGGAACCAAATGGACCCATTCCGTTTGTACACTAGTCTTTTAACATTGATTTTATAATATAAATTGGGGTCCCAGTGATACATTTGTCATTAAGTGGCGGTCAGTAGGCCAGTGCATGTCAAACTGGGGGTCCTTGAAATTAAAACGCTTGAGAATCACTGCTAGATAGCTATATATTATATGCTTAGGTAGCCTACAAGTAATTTCAGCAGTGGGAATATATATATATTTTTTTGCTGGATGGTAGATAAATAAAAATCTGTAATCGTTTTTCTATGATCTCATCAGAGAATTAATGTTAATATCTTGCTCAATATTGAGTGTATAGATTTGTACGGATTGACTCAAGTGTAGTTTGGTTTTTGTTTATGTCCCATGTAAATATCCCATAATGATTAAAGATTACTCCCACACAAGAAAGGAGACCACACCAGTGTAAGTCCGTTTTTCTCTTAGTTGTATTAAAAGAATAGTTCAGAGTTCAACGTACAGTACAGCAATTCACCCATAGTGCCTTCTCTAATAATAGACAGTTGACATGGTGTTTTATATGATCAAGACAATAGGATGGGTCGCATCATAAGTCATTGTGTAGAGTCCCATCCCAAGGATATGATAACACGTGTATCAGGTGTCAGTGGATAGAATACAACAGAGTTGTTGACTGATGGTGTAATCTGGTTGTTGACAGCTCCTGTCGTCAACCCATAAGGATAAAGATTGTTTACTTAAAGATGGTTTACCAGTGAAATATCAGACACTTGTCCAGTGTCAAGGCTGTTTGAATAACAATGTTAGAATAACAGGGTTTGTTTTGGAACACAGAGTGGCAAACAGCACAATTAACTCTTACTGTGCCGATCCTGAACTAGTTCAGCTTTATTTCTGCCTTTTTATCGTTCGGGGTGCCGATCCCGAACTAGTCCGGCTTTTTATATAAAATTTAAAAAAACATCCAGAGGCCTTACCGAAGCACCGGGCAAAATTTTCGAGCCGGCCGCCGGCCGCGATCTGTTCACATCGGCCCGCGAGAGCGTTGTGCCGCCGATATTTGCCGTCCACTCCAATGCAATCCAGGATCTTTAGAGCTCATTTTCTCTGTTCCATGCATATGTGTGCAAGGTTTAATCACAGCTAAATCGCCGAAGATAGGGCTTCTAAAATGCTTGGTAGCCAATAGCTAACTTCAAGCTAACTTCATCCTGTTCCTGTTCATGACACAAAGGAAAGTGTTCAGGCGCGTCATGGCTGCGCACGGCTTGTGCATATACAGCGTATGTCTATGGTGGATTCTCTGGCCATTGGGCACCCTCTAGTGGAGATTCCTGGCACTGGATGAGTTAATAGATGATCTGTTATGTACAGTAGTTTGACCTTTAAACAAAATTGGTACAAAATATTGTATTAATATTATATTAATAATATTATAACCAAACTTTTCCAACACCCCCCCCCCACACACACACACACACACACACACACACACACTCCCCCCAAAATGAATGTGGTACCAATGCAATCTGCATTTAACTGAGTTAGAATCACTAATAAAGCTCTACAAGCTCACACTGTGTCACAGTGCAACATGTTGTGAGCTTGTAGAGATTGTAGAGACGTTGTGACATTCTAGATGAGCAATGTGTTGTAGATCTGCTATTTTAGACAAACATTTGGTGTAGAGGGAAAACTGAACAGACCAAGTATAGAGCCCTGGGAGACACTGGTCGATGAAGGGTTAAACAGGGAAAGAGTTCTTTATAGAAATAAAGGGTTATTTAAAGAACTGGTTGTGTGTGTGTGTGTGTGTGTGTGTGTGTGTGTGTGTGTGTGTGTGTGTGTGTGTGTGTGTGTGTGTGTGTGTGTGTGTGTGTGTGTGTGTGTGTGTGTGTGTCAGTTGGTGATGATATTTTTTTTTTCTCATCAGATTTCCATCGTCTCACACTGGACAGAAACACAGCACACAGAGAACTCTCTCTGTCTGAGAACAACAGAGAGGTGAAACGGGTGGAGGGAGGGGTTCAGTATCCTGTTCATCCTGTCAGGTTTGATCAATGGGTCCAGGTTCTGTGTACAGAGGGTCTGACTGGACGCTCTTACTGGGAGGTGGAGTGGAGTGGAAGGGTTAGGATAGCAGTGAGTTATAGAAGAATCAAAAGGAAAGGAAGAGGTCATGACTCTCTGCTTGGACGGAATGAAAACTCCTGGAGTCTGGACTGTAATGGTGGTCTCATTGGTAACAACAGTTACACTGTCAGACACAATAACAGGGAGACTGTCCTTCCTGTCCGTCTCTACTCCAACAGAGCAGCAGTGGATCACAGGGGTCAGGATGTCTACAGAGCAGCAGTGTATGTGGACTGTACGGCTGGGACTCTGTCCTTCTACACAGTGTCCTCTGAAACACTGACACACCTGTACACTTACGAGACCACCTTCACTGAACCTCTATATGCTGGGTTCTATGTTTGGAGGGACTCTGCTATGTCTCTGTGTAAGAAGTAAGTAGAATGGAGGGAGCACTCACATGCACACACGGAAACGGACACACACACACAGCCACGCACACACACACACACACACACACACACACACACACACACACACACACACACACACACACACACACACACACACACACATGCGAGCACACTCACGCACGCACGCACGCACACACACACACACACACACACACACACACACACACACACACACACACACAGCCACACACACACATGCGAGCACACTCACGCACGCACGCACGCACACACACACACACACACACACACACACACACACACACACACACACACACACACACACACACACACACACACACACTGTGTCTCTGCCTTTGTATCTCTCTCTCTGTCTATCACACTCTGTCTGTCTCTTTCTCTCCCACGCACATGCACACCCACAGGCACGTGCACGCGCACACACACACACACACACACACACACACACACACACACACACACACACACACACACACACACACACCAAAGTTGTGTGATAATTAATTATGTATTTATTTCTTCATAAACAGGATGTCAGTTGGAGCAACTTTCCTTCAGACAGGAGTAGAACTCCTAGAAGCAGAAGACTCACCAGAGAGACCAGAAGATTCACCACAACCAGAACCTGAAACTGAACCACAACCTGAACCAGAACCAGAAGACTCACCAGGAGTGGAACTCCTAGAAGCAGAAGACTCTCCACAACCAGAACCACAACCTGAACCACAACCTGAACCACAACCAGAACCACAACCTGAACCACAACCTGAACCAGAACCACAACCAGAACCACAACCAGAACCACAACCTGAACCACAACCAGAACCAGAACCTGAACCAGAACCACAACCAGAACCACAACCAGAACCACAACCTGAACCACAACCTGAACCAGAACCAGAAGACTCACCAGGAGTGGAACTCCTAGAAGCAGAAGACTCTCCACAACCAGAACCACAACCTGAACCACAACCTGAACCACAACCAGAACCACAACCTGAACCACAACCTGAACCACAACCAGAACCACAACCTGAACCAGAACCACAACCAGAACCACAACCTGAACCAGAACCACAACCTGAACCACAACCTGAACCACAACCTGAACCACAACCTGAACCAGAACCACAACCAGAACCACAACCAGAACCACAACCAGAACCACAACCTGAACCACAACCAGAACCACAACCTGAACTACAACCTGAACCACAACCTGAACCACAACCAGAACCACAACCAGAACCACAACCTGAACCACAACCAGAACCACAACCTGAACCACAACCTGAACCACAACTAGAACCACAACCTGAACCACAACAACCAGAAGCAGAAGACTCACCAGAAGAACCAGAAGCAGAAGACTCACCAGAAGAACCAGAAGCAGAAGACTCACCAGAAGAACCAGAAGCAGAATACTCACCACAACCAGAACCACAACCAGAACCAGAACCAGAAGACTCACCAGTAGTAGAACTCCTAGAAGCAGAAGACTCACCACAACCACAACCTGAACCAGAACCAGAACCACAACCTGAACCAGAACCAGAACCACAACCTGAACCAGAACCACAACCTGAAGACTCACCACCAGAGAGACCTGAAACAGAACCAGAACCAGAGAGACCAGAACCACAACCAGAAGACAGACCAGAGAGACCAGAGGAGACAAACCTAACAAGGTAGTCCTGATAAACTATTATGCAGCCATGTATACCTCTAGAGTCCTGGGAGACACCTGATACAGTTGTAATTTTCAGTACAAAAAGCATTTCACCATCTGTGCACCCATGGGTGAGCTGGTCGTAAAAGGCGAGTAGTCAGGTGCATTATGGGTACATTGACAGCTTAGGTGAGGTGAGAGTTGAGAAAGAGAAAAGCACTTTAAAATCTGGTGTACATCGGGCACACTATTTAAATAATAGATATTTAATATTGCATCATTCAGATTAAGGTGTGCTTACTTAGGCTACTGTAGGTGGGTTCTTGTTAAAGGATCTTTTTAGAAAACCACAATGTTTTTATCCTTTGTGATATTGTATCTGCTGTATTTGTGGAGGTGCTTATGAGCTCTTTCTTTTCATCACCAAATTAATTAATGAATTAATTCATTCATCCATCCCGTTCAATGTCTTGACATCCTTTATGACAACATGCTAACAGAATGTTGAATTCGTTTTTTTATTACTGTTCATACAATACTACAACATCAAATGTATGTGTGTGTGTGTGTGTGTGTGTGTGTGTGTGTGTGTGTGTGTGTGTGTGTGTGTGTGTGTGTGTGTGTGTGTGTGTGTCTAGACTCTCCTCTGGCGATGTCCATCATTCCAACATGGACATTGTGAGTAGAACCATCCCCTCTACAGAACAATCACACTGAACATCACTAGAACCTCTACAGAACAATCACACTGAACACCACTAGAACATCTACAGAACAATCACACTGAACACCACTATAACCTCTACAGAACAATCACACTGAACACCACTATAACCTCTACAGAACAATCACACTGAACATCACTAGAACCTCTACAGAACAATCACACTGAACACCACTAGAACCTCTACAGAGCAATCACTAAACATCATTAGAACCTCTACAGAACAATCACACTGAACACCACTATAACCTCTACAGAACAATCACACTGAACATCACTAGAACCTCTACAGAACAATCACACTGAACACCACTAGAACATCTACAGAACAATCACACTGAACACCACTATAACCTCTACAGAACAATCACACTGAACATCACTAGAACCTCTACAGAACAATCACACTGAACACCACTAGAACCTCTACAGAACAATCACACTGATCATCATTAGAACCTCTACAGAACAATCACACTGATCATCACTAGAACCTCTACAGAACAATCACATTGAACATCACTAGTAGTAAGGTAAAGTTAGCTGAGTGCTGGACCAATCTGGGAACTAAATCATTACCAATAGCTTTCTTCACAAATGTGTTCATAAAGGTGTCTACTATCACCTCTGAACTTTTTCAATCACAACTCCCTTGGGAAACTTTGTGGGAGCCAATCAACGTTGGGGGTATCCCGAGGGTCTGGGAAAAGAATATATATAAAAAATGGCCAATACGAGCGCATGAGGTGTGTAATTAGGGTATTTTGGGACTGCTGAATCCATTCCAACCATTAGTTATCAGTAAAAATTACACCTTGGCCATATAATAGGCCACACCTACTTGTGTGTGTCCACGAGACATAATATTGTCAATAAAAAAAAATTGGAGTAGGGTTTGAATTCATGAAGACTATTCAAGATCAGGCGGGTAAGCACACATCATGACACAAAGGATAACATGATACAATCTGAAAAGGAACACTCAAACACAGGGTTTAAAACATAGGGACTAACAGGACACAGGTGAACTTGAATTACATGATTGGCTCAGCCTTAGCCAATTAGGCCCAATTTATGGACAAGGAGTCATTTTAACTGAAAACTAAGGGTTGGAATGGATTCAGCAGCCCAAAAATATCCCAATTACACACCTCATATGCTCATGTTGGCCATTTTTAATTGTATCCCCTTTAATCCCAGGGCCCAGGTATCCCGATGCCCCCAACTTTGATTGGCTCCCACAAAGTTTCCCAATGGAGTTGTGATTGAAAAAGTTCAGAGGTGATAGTAGACACCTTTATGAACACATTTGTGATATTTTTGGTAATGATTTAGTTCCCAGATTGGTCCAGCACTCGGCTAACTTGACCTTACTATAGAACCTCAACAGAACAATCACACTGAACATCAGGAAAGTCTCTGATTGTTTCCTGTCTGCTTTGTGTCTTTCAGAGCCATTTTGATCCCAGCGTGCAAACAGTACAGTCAACCAATCAATACAGGTCAGTCTAAACAAAGCACAGTCAACCAATCAATACAGGTCAGTCTAAACACAGAACTGTTTTTTGATTGATTGATTATTTTATTAGACAAAAATGGAGAACAGTACAAGTGCATAATTCAACAATCACCTGGTGCATGAAATATCTAAACGGATCAATGAATTGATTTAAAAGGCTGGATCAGTTATTGGCCTTCCCCCTTTACTTTGAATGAGGACCAAATTGAACACTATTCTTTCCTTCGAAGGCCAACTGTTTCCAAAAATCGCCTTTTTACAGAGGGCTGAGGCAGCCAGATCGCCAAATGTCGCCATTTTGATCATTTTCAGATTTTTTGGGTATTTCTTGACATTTTTAGAGCAAAAACTGACCTTTCTAGGTTCATATAAGCTTAAGCAATGATTTTGCGATGGAAATGACGTCATCGCCGGAAACCGGAAATCGAGCGTTTCTCCAAAGTAAACAACCATATTTTTTTACATTGGAAGCCATTACAGCAACTCCGCTAAATCTCAGAATCAAAACGTCAGATTTTGATCCGGTTTGAAGTGTCTGTGCGTCTATTGCACATCTAAGGCCATAGTCGCTATTTTTTTTTAGACCATCAAGCGCGCGTATGGCGTGCACGGGTCCCGCGCGTATGGCGTGCACGGGTCCCGCGCTGTTCCATGCTAACGCAAATGCTAAGTGGATGGACAGGCTGCTAACTTGAGGCCTTCTAGCAATCGCCAGAGACCTTAATCGTTGGCAACATCTAGTGTACATTATATAGACTACAGCCTACTAAAATTTCATGCATATGAGGGAGATCTACTGTGACTCTGAAAAATTAATAATATTCCTGGCAGTATAGGCGCACAAGCATATGTGTCCCAGCACCCCTGAGAGCCAGTCATCTCGGGGACTGTCATTATTCCCTGCAGCCAAAATGTTTTTTTCTTTTTTTTTTGCTCTCTAAAAAGATAATGCCACAACAGCATCTCATAATATCTAGGCTACATTTCACTTAAACGCCAGAGCTTAACTCTGCATGTAAATAAGACTTTTTTTAATTAATGTGAGAGATCGGTACATAATTCTGTTAGTCCTCCCAGTTTATATTAGCTAAAATGCTAACTAATGCTAACAAACTACGCCTCTGTTAGCCGTTTGTAGCCAAATGCGGTAATATCGGGACTCCATTACTTAGCGATGCAACCCACAGTATTTATCCCATTAATTTAATGCCACGTGTGTTCCAAATGAACAATTATTAACCACATAATGTATGATTTAGTGTATTATTTTATTTATTATTCTTCCGCCGTTCTTCCGCTGTTTCTTCTTCTACGCTGGTGAAAATGATCCGTTCCTGCCTGGAGACGTCTGTGACGTATGCGTTTGTCTTCTGTGAAGCTCCGGTGCGGAAGCTTCCTTTGTCACTGAGTTAGCTTAGCATTGAATAGATCAGTGTCGTCCTAAACTATCTAATTCTAACGTTCAGGGCGTTTGTTTTTTTGGACAATAAATTGACAGCCAAGAAAACATGGATGGAATGCAATCGTTCTCTCGCCGTCGGAAAGTTGACTTTAGAGTAGACTATTCTGGTTGACTGGCTATGAGTGGCTAACGGCTAACGCTAGCTAGCGTTAGCTGCAGCGCTAGCTGCAGGCTATAAACAAATAAAACGTGACCCAACTCTATTGTTGCTCTCTTCTACAAGCTCACAACGCGAGGCGGTTAAGCCTGTAGATTGTGTTTTATTATCAGGTCAGATAATCCTTCTGACTGAAGTTACACAAACACTGATTATGCTACATTTAGCACAGTTAGCCCTGTTGCGCACGTAATAAATTCACTTCAACCTCGTGTTGAGCAGTTAATCCTATTTGCTACGTACGTCTACAAAAACCTTCATATTTTAAAGATAACGTGCTTACTGAAGTCTCACAGATGTCACAGTATGGTACGCTCAAGCAGAATTACCCGTATCTTTCGTATTGTTTAATAAACTGCATTTTAATACGATCAGATGCCATTTTCTGTTGTTTTTCAGCCATGCGACCCCATCGGTTGCGAGGTGTACTGCACTTAGATACATTAATACCTTTTTAAGGAAACGACGACCGATCGGATTAAAATGCTCCTCATTAAATAATACGATCATTACGGGACATTCTGCTGGAGCGTACCCTATGGTGACATCTGTGAGCCTTCACTAAGCAATTTATCTTTGTAATCTGACCGTTTGTGTAGACGTATGTAGCAAATTGGTTAAACTGCTCAACAGCAGATTGTGTTGAATTCACGGTTGGCGCAGCGTAGCGTCTTTACATTTAGCCCAATAATGCTTGAGATGCTGTTGTGGCATTATCTTTTTAGAGAGCAATAACTAAAGTTTAAAACATACATAAACCACTTTAGCCCTATGTTATACCAAGGCTATTTGAAAATAGACGATCTACAAGCTCACAACGCATTGCGGTGCGACGCGTTGTGAGCTTGTAGATCTGCTATTTTCAAACATTTTGTACTTTTACTTTTGGTACTTTAAGTACATTTGGATACCAATACTTTTGTACTTTTACTCAAGTACATTTTTTATTCTGGACTTTTACTTGTAACAGAGTGATTCTACATTGCAGAATTGATACTTTACTTAATTATAAAATGTTGGTACTTTTTCCACCACTGTGTAAACGTTTGTGTTCTCATGCCAATAAAGCTTCTTTGAATTGAAGATTGAATTGAAGATTGCTCCCCATGTGGCGGAGTCAGGTCATTGCAGGTTAGAAATTTATTTAAAACTTGAATATCTCAAAAGTACTATTTCAGCATGGCATCATTCTATAAGCCATATCTTCAAAACTGTTGGGTCAATCTCCACAACCAATATATCATTTTGTAGCTATGATCCCCAGCTTTCAAATGAAATGAAAACATGAAAATGAAAAAAATTGCAATGACTGACTCTCAGGGAGATTGGGACACGTATTGTAAATGGCTATGAGTGAGTTTTAAGGACCTGCATAGCAAGTTTTGCAACAGGTTTTTTATGCCTAAAATCTCTACTGAGCGAATGAAAAGATCCTTTGTTCCTGCTGCTGTTAGATTCCTTAACGAACAAAAAAAATACATTCAAAGATGTTTATTCACATATTTTCACAACTTTTAAAAAATAGCAGATCTACAAGCTCGCAAAAAAAAGAGAAAATGTTCTGCGTGTTTTTGTCCCCCACTCCTTCCGCTTCTGGCTAGGGGAAACACTGTAATGTATGTTATTGTTACTTGTTTTGTATTTGCATATTTGTTATTTGTTGTTATTGTTACTTGTTGTGTAATTGTATTCGCGCTGGTGACAAAACATGTTTCCCCTCGGGGACTAAGTAATAAACCATACCAAGTACAGTTAAACACCCTGCCTTTAAGGAACATCCCACATAAGTCCTTTTACGGTCTTGTTTACGTCGGACGTCCTTGGTATTCAAATAATGGCAATAACAAATAGCAAGCAAAGAAAACATTCAAATACCAGTAAGACTCCCTAATCGGGAGATAAGCGACCGTCAGGTTGCATACACAAACTTTAGAAGGCAATCGTAGCCAATCAAGAGGTAATATGGTAAATGGGACAGATCCATGTTGATGACATACTTTAGAGATACTGTGTAGGGAGTAGTGTAGTCTGGTTCCAGCCCATAGAACCCACCCACTCTCAGAGTGGACTCTGCGTCGCGATCACCGTGTGTCACGATCACTCCTGCGCGCACACTCGCACAAAGATCCCTCCCCCAGAAATCTTTCAAAATAGGGCACAATTTCAGACTAAAGCGTGAGCTGAGTCTGAAATCAGGCTAGGAGCAGTGTCCAAAATGTGTTTTGCAAAAGTCGGCCTGATGGTGGCGCTAAAAGAGCTAGGGCCATGTGAGAAATGAGGGGTGGAGGTTGTGATTTGCCATCCAAGGAGTGTGTGTGTGTGCAAATTTTGGTATTGATAGGGCCAACGGTGGCGGATATGAGTTGGGCGAAAGTGTGACATGACGGACAGACTGACAGACAGCCGTTGGAGCCGTTATAACTGCGACCTGACGGTCGCAGTTATAAAAACACTATATGTACAGAGTAGGGGAAACAAAGGGGTGGGGCTAAGGGAAGGGGGTGTGCTCACTTCTGGCCTGTCTATGGGAGAAGTGATAAGTGAGTTTTCAGGGCAATTTTGAAGGATGCCAGCGAGCTACATGTTTTAATGGAAGTTGTCAAGCAATACCACACCTGGGTGGCAGTGTTGTAGAAGGAGAATTTACCCATGTTTGTCAGCCAATCAATACAGGGCAGTCATCTAAACAGCTTCCTCTATAGAAGTAGAAGATGTGACTTTGAACGCATCAACTTCCTGTTTTCACTGATATGTTTCTATTCAACCAGCCTCTGTGATTGGAAATGAACTGGACTAGAGAATGAAGTGAGTGGTGAACAATGTCAGGTGGTATAACATGTCCATAGTAAAAAGACAATACATGTTAATACTAGCATTAAGTTAATATAGGAGTAATTAAAGCAGATCATGTTTGCATGTTTGGAATCGTAACAGCTTAAATCAGTAATATGTTGGTATTCCAGTTAATATCATCCTGCGGGCTGCATTAAGTTAGGTGGGGGTGCATTAAGTAAGGTTTCACTGTTTGCGTTTCTGACCAGAGAGAAACACCCATGGAACTGATGGAAGCACCCGCAGTCACACTGTCTGTGTAGTCACTACACTGTAGTGGCTCTCTGTTTCCTGGTTCTCTTTCACAAGTTGGACTCTAGTTAGACTTTAGGGTAGTATTTTCAATTGTCCATCCATCCATCCATCCATCCATCCATCTTCAACCGCTTATCCGGAATCGGGTCGTGGGGGTAACAGTTCCAACTGGGACCTCCAGATTTCCTTATCCTGCGCAACTTCCTCCACTCCCTCGTTCCCAGGCCAGTCTGGAGATATAATCATTCCATCTGGTCTTAGGTCTGCCACGGGGTCTCCTCCCAGTGGGACGTGCATCGAGGACCTTCCTAGGAAGGCGCTCGGGGGGCATCCGTACTAGATGCCCGAACCACCTAAGCTGACTCCTTTCCAAGTGAAGGAGCAGCAGTTCTACTCCAAGTCTCTCTCGGGTGATTGAACTTCTCACCCTATCTCTAAGGGAGATACCAGCCACCCTTCTGAGAAAACTCATTTCGGCCGCTTGTACCCGAGACCTTATACTTTCGGTCATGACCCACACTTCATGACTATAGGTGAGAGTGGGAACGAAGATTGCTCGAAAGACAGAGAGCTTTGCCTTACGGCTCAACTCTTTTTTCTTCACCACAGTGCGATTCAGCGACTGAAAAAACGCTCCTGCTGCTCCGATTCTCCAGCTGATCTACTTCTCCGTCTTCCCCTTTCTCTCACTTGTGAACAAGACCCCGAGATACTTAAACTTCTTCACCTGGGGTAATGTCTCATTCCCTACTTGGACTGCACAATCCATCGGTTCCCTGCTGAGAACCATGGCCTCAGACCACAGAGCCTGGTCGGGCTCAGCCCAAAGAAGCTACGTGGAAACATTTTCGCCGCCATGTGGGCCCACCACCCGCGGTCGGAAACAGTGGGGTCGGGTGCGTTGCCAGACGGGTGGCAGTGACAACAGAGTTTTTAGGTATTTTTAATTGTTCTAGTCGGATATATTTGAGTATTTTAGCCATGGCTTGTTGTCTCGTTCCGAGCCGACACACTGTGTTTACGTGCCGTGACAGAAACGCTGTGGGCTGCTGTGGCAGACAGCCTGTTGTGGTGGAAAATATACTCAAATGTTTTACTTGAGTAAAGTATCAATACTGTAATGTAGAACCACTCAAACATCTGGAATTCAACGAGTACTCAAGTAAAAGTAAAAATAGCCTACAAGATCTACAAGCTCACACCGCGTCGCGAGCTTGTTCTGTGCATGTGAACACACACACACACACACACACACACACACACACACACACGCACACACGCACACACGCACACACAGCAGCAGCAAACAGGGCTACAGTCCAGAGTCGGAGAAAGTTAACCATGGATAAAAGCTCAGACAGCTTGTTTGTAAAATACTTTCACATTTTAACTGGTTATAGAACATGGAGTTGCCGAATCTTTATACTTTTTACACCTCCAATTAAAATGTGTTTCCGAAATGCAAATGCAACAAGTGCGGACAGCTTCTCTCTGTGGCTACTGGCTACACTTTCAGAACACAACGCCCCCTCCCCCACAACAGCAGATTTTTGAAATCTTTTCATGTTCTGAAATTCATAGAACAAATAAAGAGGGGGTTTCTGGCTCCTTTAAGTGAAGGTGGGGGTGCATTAAGTGAAGGTGGGGGTGCATTAAGTGAAGGTGGGGTGCATTAAGTGAAGTTGGGGGTGCATTAAGAGAAGGTGGGGGTGCATTAAGAGAAGGTGGGGTGCATTAAGTGAAGGTGGGGGTGCATTAAGAGAAGGTGGGGGTGCATTAAGTAAGTGAAGGTGGGGGTGCATTAAGTGAAGGTGGGGGTGCATTAAGTGAAGGTGGGGGTGCATAAGTGAAGGTGGGGGTGCATTAAAGGGGGCGTGACACGGCCAAAACAGATAATTATGGCTATAAAATTAGCAAATTTTTTTAATGATGTCATGTAGCCCCATGTTAACACTTTGACCGCCACGGAGGTCATATGACGTCACGCTTTTACCCCCCCCGCGCTGCCACCGGCGTCAGTTGACGCCGGAATGTCTTTTTTTTTAATTAACACAAGATTAGGAGCATATGTATCACTGACGCTTGGATTCAGCCGTCCTGGGCCCTGGAATGACTAAAATCACCATGGTTACCATTGTGTGGCCAATCAGCTTGTGTTACCTTGTGTTACCATGGTGATTTGGTACATGACCGTCCTCCCCAGGCCTGGGATTGCTGGATGGACGGCATTCACGGAAGGAGCAGCAGCCATGTGTTTGGGGGGGGTTTAGTTTAGTGCTTTACTATACTACTGAGGACTACTTCTACAGCCGTTACATGTGATCTGAAAAGTTTTACTGGATCGTCATGGTTCATCGACCAGGCCACCAGGGACCACCGAGCCGCGGCGTCGCAGCGAAAAGAACTGCTATATAAAGTAAGTGGTTGTTGCTAGATTGATTGATTGATATACAGTGGTGTATTGGCGTGTTTGGGGGGGTCGCCGACGTCGCTCCGAGAGCAAGCATGAGATGAGAGATGAATGATTATGCTCATCTCGGATCACAACAGGTGGTCCGCGCGCGGACCATCGATCGAGCAGGGCGTTTAGCTCAGCGGCGTCAGTTCAGAATAAGCTAAGTTATGGCAACATGACTGGTGTCTTTCACGCGCGCGAGGCTCGCGTGCAAGACACCAGTCATGTTACCATTCCTTTACAACAGGCACGATTACAGTACATTTTATTATATTCCCCCTGTAGCCAAGGTATGGCAGCTGCCATAGCTTGCCATACCCAATTGACGCCTCTTTAGCTTAGCTTGGTGAGAAAGGAGGACAGATGCTCCATTTAGTGCAAAACAAACACATCCCAGCAAAACAACCACTATAAGTCACTCGCAAACGTCGCAGTCTGACCAATCCAGCGAGATGGAGATCGAAAAAGAATCCCAGTGGTAATCCTCATTGTATGTTTATAGTTTTATCGTGTTTTATTCTAAAGGTAACCCATCGAAGCGGTGCCAACGTTGTTTGCTAAGCCTGCTCAGATTTCCTCTCTCTCTTCCTCTCTCTCTCTCTCTCTCTCTCTCTCTCTCCCTCTCTCTCTCTCTCTCTCTCTCTCTTTTTTTTTCGCTAGAGAACCAACTGCGTTAGAATAAACCTTACAGCCATGATACAAGAGAGAAAGTTGGGGAGAGAGAGATTGATTGATTGATTGATTGATTGATTGATTGAAGACTTTATTAGAAGTTTGCATAGGAAAAGGTACAGTTTCATGACGGTACAGTTCACTGGTACAAGGTCTACTAAAAGGAGATCATGAGATCCATGAAAAGACTATGCTTATTTCCATAGTAAACCATTGCAGTATCTCATATAACATTGAATGATAGACGGATAGAACACAGTACTATGCAGTAGATATAGTCAGGAAAAAAGAGGGAAATAAAAAACAGTATAAAAACATACAGTAGGTAAATACAAAGAAGGGATTGATTGATTGATTGATTGATTGATTGATTGATTGAAGACTTTATTAGAAGTTTGCATAGGAAAAGGTACAGTTTCATGACGGTACAGTTCACTGGTACAAGGTCTACTAAAAGGAGAGCCATGAAAATACTAAGCTCATAGTGCCTTGCTGGGCTATGAGCTTGTAGATCGGCTATTAGGCATCATATGTAAATGGCAGATCTACAAGCTCATAGCGCGGTGCCGGGCTATGAGCTTGTAGATCTGCTATTTTGGAAATATATGTACCTGTGTATATAAAATGTATAGCAAATAATTATATATACCTTATGGTAATTATGTTTTTTTTTTTCATAATTACTCTTACTTGCAGTTGCCTGGTCTGGATTCTAACATGGTGAAGTTTGTCGCAGTTGGCTTGACTTTGTCAATACAAACATTTCCATATGAATGTACATACATTTTTATTTAATTTTATGTATTATGACTTTGAATTGCTCAGGGTAGTTTGACCGTTTTAGTTTGAAGTGACTAAAATGATGATTGCAATGGAACACATCTACAACTATACTGAAGTGAAACAGCAATGTAAAGTTTTTTTTTAATCTTTATCAGAGTTTTTATCTTTATTTTTGAGATGTCTGATGTCTAACTGAAGGCTTGAATAAAAAATCCCAGGTCAAAACACAGTGGATTCTACTCTGTCTCTCCTTCATCCTGGGAAGATGAAAAAAGAGCCTCTGTCAGTCTCCTGGCTTCTTCCACTTTCCTGCCTTATAACTAGACCACGGTACAACTTTTTTTAACTTTTTTTTTAGAGCATTATGGCCGGCACCCTGTTCTTCATTTAGAGGTACTGTGTGTTCTTGTACCATTTACCAATTTGTTTCTAGGGCTTCTGAAAGTTTTTTTCCTTTGACCTCAATTATCTCAGAAAGTAAATTTCTGATGCTCCTTTTTCATCTGTACAGCTTTCGCTCTCCCTCAGGTTTCTCCACAGCAGAACACCACAGCAGGACGAAATTTTTATGGTGAAAGCTAAGGTTCCGACTCTATATTCTCTGAAATTTTTGTCAATTTTCGTACATCCTACCATTTTCAATTTATTCCGTCAAAAATGAATGGGCCTCTATGGTGGCAAGGGTTTTACCCTTAAAACCCTTAACATTGTGGCAGTCAAAGTGTTAAATGACCCAATCAAATTAATTTATTGTAGTTACTGTACTGAAAGTAGTACTTTCTGTACAGTAACTGAAATAAATTAATTTGATTGGGCTAATATGGGGGGAGGGGCGGAGTCGATTATCCATATCATTATCTTTTGAAACTGCCCCAAAAAAAAGCTGTCCGAGGTGTGTTTCCGACTTTCTAAACCAACTTTAAAACTATCAGTTCTAGGGGTAAAAATTATATAGCATTCGCTATAAAATCAATGGTTAGACCGAAAAAAAAGTACATGTCTTCTTCAAAAAAGGTGTCAAAAAAGGTGTACGAGGGTCAACACGCTTCTCCCCGTCTATGATACGGTTTTGTCGGCCATACCCTGCTGTCTCTTGCCCTAACCTGACTGGACTCCTGGAGCACCAGACCGACCGGAGCAAGCCATGTCCTGCTGTCTCACCGGAGCACAGCGGCCGGACTGAGGTCCGTGGCCGGTGGCTCACACACTCTGTGTGTGTGTGTGTGTAGCCTGCCTGTGTGCTTTCGCGCGTGTGTGTGTACACACACAATAGCTCTCGCAAATAGCCGTGCGGTGCAGCGTTAGCCGGTTAGCCGGGCTACACGCTAACAACAAGCCATCACGTTGTGCACGGCACCGGACGACGGACGAAGTATACATTGCGCGGCACCGCACGACGGACGAAGTATACATTCACTACTAACTGACACGGCCCCGCCTCCTTTTCAGACTGTTTGAAGGAACACCACGTGACCTACTGTATCATAATGTTAAATTTCGGCCGGTATCGCCACTCCTTTAAGTAAAAGTGGGGGTGCATTAAGTGAAGGTGGGGGTGCATTAAGTGAAGGTGGGGGTGCATTACAGGACAACTTTGTTTTTTTACAACAAGGGTTCATATTTTAGTTTATAATTAGTCAAGCTACAAGTCGAGTGCTAAATTGTTTCCGTTTACTGCTTTCGATCGTTTTTGGCGTTTTTACCGAATGCCCAGCGGCCATTTGGGGCATGCGAAGAGGCTGCTAATACTGTATTTTTATAGACTATAACCCAGCGAAATCTGTATTGTCATTCACTCTTGCACTCAGTTAGTCCCTCTACAAACCTGAGGGGGAGACTTGGTCAGCGTGATCTCTTCACAGCTCGGCGAAACTACTGGAATCAATGATCATACTCTACTGCAAGGATACCATTCACAAGGATATAATTCACACGATAAAGAATGCAAAATAATATGGTTTGTCGTTGTGCTTATCTGAGCTAATACAATGGAACCAACATCCACGCATTTCCACAGATTACTATTACAATGTCCAGACGTTGAAACGGTGGCTTATTTTTTTTTTGTCTACAGTACTAGTTAGAGAAGTCTATACATGATTCTAATCCCCCTCCACCCTAGTGATACTGAAGGGTATGTGAGGAGACAATTCTAATGGGGTTCCGACGCATAATGGCCATGAATAATGAGGGTCAATGAAAACAAACATTGATCATGACTGCTTTGTTGTACAGTTTAGATTGTTATGCAAAATTCCCAGCAGCATTGTTTGATTCTGGTAATGACAAGTACATCTAGTGACTAGACCTAACTGCAATCCCTTTAGATTCAAATTGAAAGACCTGTGTGTGAAACACACAAATGAATGATTGATGGGTTTGTCAAAGTCTATAAATATGGAAATGGTGGCATACAGTATGTTGTATAGACAGTGTTTTAGGTGTAGTATTTTACATACTAAACAAAATTACGATTTTGCTACATGGGGAGTATGTGTATCTGGAAATTATGGGTAACATTATGGGTAACATGTTTACAGTAGGCCCAATCATAAAACATTATAGATACATGTTCAGATGCATAATCTAATAATTTACACTCAAAGATGTTGAAAAGAAAACATGTTATTGAATATATTGACACAGATTATGAGACAAAGTAGTAGGCCTATTGCTGTAATTGTAAATGTTTGACAGTTGCATTATTTCGAACCATTATTATTCACATCAACATCAACACAAGTTGAACTTGTCCAAAGGAAATGGTATTTACATAGAACATAAAAAAGGTTTAGGATAAAAAGGATACAAAAAACAAAATGATACATATCCAGGGTTATCATACAGTATGCCTAGAGGCTATCCTCAGATTTCTTCCAGGCCTACACATATAGGATCTGGAAATTATTGATGATGGACGTTATGAGCAGCAAGTGATACAATAATAGCCTATCATAGTATCATTTCAAATGCCTCTTTGACTTCTTTGAAGCCAACACAAATGCCATCTGGAGACGGATATTTATTCTTAACAGCCATAACAGGCTAATACAACTTGGAAGAGCCCTTCTGTTGTGTTTACCAAGAGTCTCTCTGTGTAGAACCCACTCCAACACGGTAGGCGACAAGTCGATATTGACTGTGAGGGAGGAAAACAGTATTTGCATTAGCCTCGAATAAATAATGGGGAAAATAACGTTGTGCCAGCATAATAGCATAACATGTCATAAACACAACGCGACAGTCCTATATGTAGATTACATTCATTATAATAATTTAGTTAGACTCACTCCAAAGAAAGTTGTCCATCAGGTCCTTTTGGATGCGGTTTCTTGTCCCAGTTTCTCCCGGAGAGGAAAGAAAGTTTCTAGTTCAGTCGGGTAGATCAGCGGTGGAAACTCTGGCTCAAACTAATAAGGACGACCGTCATATTCAAACTCCAAATCCTCGTCCGTAATTTCATCTTTTGAAATATAGTATGCCATGATGGTAGATTATGTTTGTCAGTGAGTGAAGTGAACGCTATCAACACCCAACACAACTGAATCTCACTCGGTCACACTGGTGCTGGGGGGGCAGTGGGGAAATGCATGCATGAAGCGGCCAGGGCATTTGCCACCTCCCACATTCCAGGAAGCTAAGCTATACAAATACAGTATTAGCAGCCTGCTCACATGCCCCAAATGGCCGCCGGGCGTTCGGTAAAAACGCGAAAAACTATCGAAAGCAGTAAATGGAAACAATTTAGCACTCGACTTGTAGCTTGACTAATTATAAACTAAAATATTAACCCTTGTTGTAAAAAATCAAAGTTGTCCTTTAAGTGGGGGCTGTCATGGATGGTCTATGACATCACTTCTATGATGGAGAAGGAAGGGAAGTCCATACACTGTTCTTAGCTCCCCAAATTAACAAGAAATCTTGTGAAATAAAATGTTGTCAACCAATCATCAAGGACGGACGATGATACACGAAAGAAGAAGCTCCCAGTAGAAACATTTATTTATAGTAGGACAACATTTTAACCCATGTGGGTCTTCATCAGGTGATGAAGACTAATTAACATTAATAACGTTTTCCTACTATACATAAATGTTTCTACTGGGAGTTAAGAACAGTGTGCAGACTTCCCTTCCTTCTCCAGTGTATGGAATACTTCCCTTTGGACTCTAAATCACTACTATAAATAATAAACACCATTACTATGATGTCACATTGATGACATCAGCTGTATAAAGGACTTCATGTGAGTCGTACCAGTGTTTAGTGATGGACTTTCACTTCTGCTTGGAAGGAATAGGTTTAGACATGCTATAAACTCTACATGGGATGGCTGACCACATGTCCCCATGTTTACTCCATTGGTCAGACTTGACACACACACACACACACACGCACACGCACACACACACACACACACACACACACACACACACACACACACACACACACACACACACACACACACACATACATGCATTATTATCTCAATAAAACATGCTGTTTGTGTCATAGGTCCAATTTCCTCAAGGCGGGGCTGTTCCAGTGCAGAACGACAGGGGTGGTGTTTGTAACGACAGGCGAAGGGGAAGTGGTCTACTGGACTGTTCAGTGGGAGGAAAGACTTCTCCAGTCAACAGGAAGGACCCCTGCAGGTCCTCTGTTTGACATCCAGTGTCCTCAGAAGTGTGTCAGCCAGCTAGGCCTGCCACACTGTAACATCACACCTGGTGAGTCACTCAATGTGTCCTCCAGCAAGACCTGGAAATGTGAATATGTAAATGTAATACTTAGATTAGCTTAAGGCACAATAGAAATCACAACCATTCATCCAATCATTCTTTATTCTTATTTTGTCCTCGAGTTCCTCCTATAAAAGCAAAAATTTAGAGAGACACAAAATATGTTTAAATTCAATGTGGACAGTTATATTTGAGTTGTTTAAGCATTTTGATTGAAACTTCAAAATGTGTTTCTTTCCACAGGTGATCTGTGTGTGGCCCACATCACAGATGAGGGTCTGGAACTCTTAGAACCACTGAGAATGACCCAGACTCATGTGTTTGTAAATGTGACCCAGCTGTCTCTCTTTGGGATCCTGGAGAAGATTTGGGACTTCTTTAAACCACAACCAAAACGTGCTCAGGTTCTGCTGTTCCACAGAGAGGCACGGAAACCAATACTGAGTGTATTACTCCTGCCGAGAAATGTGGATATCGATCAGGTAAAATATCTGTTAAGTAGAAATGTAAAACTCTTTATAGATTTATAGTATACTAAAACAAGAATTGATTTATTTTCAAAAGACAACAAGAGGGTAGTCTGTAGCTGTGGGCACATTTGAACAGCATGAGTCAAGTCAAAGTTTATGAAAGAGAAATGTCAAATCACTTATTGATGGTGGCAAAGACTGATGAAGTAGCCTGTGTTCATAGCTTGAAAGATGTCTCCATTATCATTGAACCAAATGGTGAAATTGTGTCCTTGTAGGTGCACACAAGGCATAACGGCAAGAAATGCATCGAGGTCACCTCCAACTGTAATCTCTTCACAAACCAGAGCTACAGCCTGTCGGTGTCGAATTGTACTTCATGTAAAGTTCAACCTAAGGTATCACAACCTCTGTTTATTAAAATGTGAAGCAGTGTGAGTCAAGAAACCCAGAGTTATGTATGTGAACTACGGTACTTCATTCTTCCTGACTGCCAAAGGTAGTGCTTAAAGGACCGGTTCACCTCTGGGACAACCAAATCTTATTTTATTGTTGTTTGGGACACGATCAACACACTCCTGAGTTATTTTTCGTGTTCAATCTGTGTTTTTAGATATTTTAGTATTTCAGCATGCTACAACTGGTCATATGATGCATTTTGCATCATATGATGCATTAGATGATGCAATATCATGCTACAAAGCATCATATGACCAGTTGTAGCACAAAGCACAAACAAATTAAACACAAAAAATAACTCAGGAGTGTGTTGATCGTGTCCCAAATAACAATAAAATAAGATCTGGTTGTCCCAGAGGTGAACCGGTCCTTTAACACTGAATGATATCAGTCTCCATCCATCCATCTTCAACCGCTTATCCGGAATCGGGTCGCGGGGGTAACAGTTCCAACTGAGACTTCCAGATTTCCTTATCCTGAGCAACTTCCTCCACTCCCTCAGGGAAGGCCATTGGTCCTCAAATACAAATCTTGAAGGTCCAGAAATATTTTTTTGAAAGAGGTCCGGGTCCGAAAAAAAGGTGAAGGCGAAATAAGGCGGATACATTTATACAGTATGTACTGTATATGTATGTTTATTATAATCATTAGAATTGTTTATTTTAATTATTATTATTATTATTATTAAGGAACTTTGGAAATCTCAGTTACCCCTGCTACCCGATGCCAGATAAGCGGTTGAAGATGGATGGATGGATGGATGGATGGATAATTATTTATGCATGTAGAGTAGGCTACATTATTTACATTTATTGTGTAGCAATAAAACACTGGCTTATAGTTTAATTATTGGAAACTAAAGAGCATAAATGCAATATTAGGCTTGTCGTTCAGAATGGAAAATAAAGTGGAACTTAGCGTGAGGGGGAGAGGATTACTTGACATTCAGTTGACACACGTACTGCACAAGCCAGACTGTGCTGATTGCCTATGTCAAATCAAATGGCCGGTCAAATCAGGGTCAACGAGTCATAGTTATTAACCTAACATAGCCTAGGATAGCTGGCAATAATATGCGACGACACATCACATTGTTAAAGACGCATGATCACGCATCGCGATCATTTCTCGTCTAATGCAAGCAGTTGGAGCCTTACATTGTGGATATTAATGTGTTGCTGTTGTCCTCTCCAATTGAACAGCCAAAGGTAGTAGAAGATCTCTAAGTTATTAATCCAGTGGGAGCAATGGTTTCCAAGAGGTTTTAGCAACTTTTTTCAGGCAGCGAGCGGCATGAGTGTGTGGAGAGGAGAGGGGAGGGGAGGGGAGGGGGGAGCAGCATGGAGAGCAGACGGCGTCGGAGGGAAGGAAAACCTTTGATCTACAAGCCCACAGCACGTTGCACCCGCGACGCTTTGTGGGCTTGCAAATTGGCGGAGGGGTGTGTCTTGTGAGGCTGTGTATGTGTTTGAGCGAATGAGCACATACACGCCCACGCACACACAAACAAAAATCACACACAGTCAGTCCGATCGTCCGATACAACTGTGCAGAGATTTCTCAGAAATGTGCCCCGGTCCGGTCGGAGGTGCGCCGCGGTCCGGACATGGACCGCGGTCCGCCTATTGAGGACCCCTGACCTAGGCGTTCCCAAGCCAGTTTGGAGATATAATCCCTCCATCTGGTCTTTGGTCTGCCACGGGGTCTCCTCCCAGTGGGACGCGCATCGAGGACCTTCCTAGGAAGGCGCTCGGGGGGCATCCGTACTAGATGCCCGAACCACCTAAGCTGACTCCTTTCCAAGTGTAGGAGCAGTGGTTGATGCAAAATGCATCACTAGTACATGCTGAAATACTAAAATATCTCAAAAAACAGATTGAACACAAAAAATAACTCAGGATTGTGTTGATCGTGTCCCAAACAACAATAAAATAAGATAGGGTTGTCCCAGAGGTGAAGTGGCCCTTTAAGCACTGCCTCTGGCAGTCAGGAAGAATGTTACTGTAATTAGCACTGCTACCGCAAGTGCTACTACTAACAATTACTACTGTTACTCCCTAGCACTACTATCATAATTAACACAATACAATAGTAATACAGTTTTCTTTTTTTCAGGCTGCGAATTACGAAGAAGACTTTGGACCAAACTACCATCCAACATTCCTGGTGTCTGACATGGATGTCAGTGTAGAACGTTTATCTTTGGAACTACAGGGACCGGACTCTAAACCAGTCTGGCGGCAAGACGTTGAGCTGGAAGGTAAAGGCAGTTATTCTCTAATATGTGTATGCAACATTTTAAGATGTTCTTAATTGGCACAAATCAGTCTGGGTTGAAAGGAATATAATAATTAAGGATGAAGTTAACAAATAAATACATCAAACCCATTCTTCCAACAGCCTTCATGCTTCAAATGTTCATTTTTTTTACCAGTAGATAAATAAATAAAGCTAGTTTTTAGAGTAGTATTGTTTCTATGAGATGAAGTCGATTTAACTCTGAGAAATCATAAATGATAGTGTGCCTAGAGAGGAACTGTTGTATTGTTTGAGGAAGTCTGGTGTGACTGAGAGCTATGTTAGAGTGCTTCATGTATGGAAGCTGTCAGACAGTGGTGAGGTGTGCTATGGGTGTGAGAGGTTTGTTAGAGTGCTTCATGTATGGAAGCTGTCAGACAGTGGTGAGGTGTGCTATGGTGTGACTAGAGCTATGTTAGAGTGCTTCATGTATGGAAGCTGTCAGACAGTGGTGAGGTGTGCTATGGTGTGACTAGAGCTATGTTCGAGTGCTTCATGTATGGAAGCTGTCAGACAGTGGTGAGGTGTGCTATGGTGTGACTAGAGCTATGTTCGAGTGCTTCATGTATGGAAGCTGTCAGACAGTGGTGAGGTGTGCTATGGGTGTGAGAGGTTTGTTAGAGTGCTTCATGTATGGAAGCTGTCAGACAGTGGTGAGGTGTGCTGTGGGTGTGAGAGGTTTGTTAGAGTGCTTCATGTATGGAAGCTGTCAGACAGTGGTGAGGTGTGCTGTGGGTGTGACAGAGGAGTTCAGGGTGGAAGTGGGTCTGCAACAAGGATCAGCACTGAGCCCCTTCTATGATGGACAGGCTGACAGATGAGATTGGACAGGAATCCCCATGGACCATGATGTGATCTGTGGTGAGAGCAGTGAGCAGTTAGAGGAACATCTAGAGAGGTGGAGCTATGCCCTGGAAAGGAGAGGACTTGACTCATGCTGTTCAAATGTGCCCACAGCTACAGACTACCCTTGTTGTCTTTTGAAAATATATCAATTATTTTGTTAGTGTAATGTAAATGATTTAACGAAAGGCCTATTAATTACCCACCTAACCCCAGACCCTGGATGGAACAACAATCCACCAGCCCACTACCTATTTCCTTATTTCTGATTATATGATTCTTCAAACAACAATAATAATAACTAGAAATACTGTTCCTATGAAACAGTGTGGGCTCGCATAGAACACCATGTATGGGCATAAACATCTACCCAACAGGCACTCCAACATTACTTCTGAGACGCCTGCATTTTATATACTTTAGTATCTGAAGATTTGGGAGAACATACTACAATCATGTAGTATGTTCATCATGTGGGTGTTGTTGTTATTTATATCAGGTTACACTTGTTGGTGGTAGTTGGTGGTTAGTCTTTTGAGGAGAATAACCTTAGTATAAATATTTGGGAGACAATCGCCTTTCAGCTCATTCAACGTGTTTGTGTTATTTATATCAGGTCGAACGCTGCTCCTCATTGGCTAAGGGACCTGCTGCTTTTGTACTGTCGGTCATTCGTTTTTTAGGAGAATAAACTTCACCAGGAATACTGGTCCCTCATTGGCTGTTAATGATGATGTTGCCAGAAATGCTGGTCCCTGATTGGGCTACAGGCTTAAACAAAGAAGGGCACCGACATACATACACAGCAGAACACAATACTTGCATGCTCTGCTGGTGCAAGTAATAATAATAATAATAAAACATAATTTGAACCCTGTTTTATGTCTTGCAGCACAATCTACAGGAGCAGCTGCATCTGTACCAGGTGAGTTGAGAGCTTGTAGATCTGATATTCATGATGCTTTTATATAATGCTGTGATCAAGTAGGGTGTTAGACACACACACACACACACACACACACACACACACACACACACACACACACACACACACACACACACACACATATATATATATATATACGGATATTAAGCAGCCTGTTTCTACAACCGCGAGGCGGGACTACGGCTGCTATGACGTAATCACTGCAGCGGTCAAAATGGTTAAGCAACCAGCCGTTGGCGACGGGGTCCCACCCCTTTTACTGAACTCTTTGGTTCCCATGACGACGCATATACGCAGCAGACGTTGCAGCCACAACGTGGGAAGGGAGTTTCTGGTGTTGTAGAGACGGTGGTGCAACAGCAGGTTTATCTATCGAGCGCTGATCATTTCCGGTTGCCGTTGTCATCTGCAGTCAAGCAGTCTGTTGTCTTTTCTGACTCATTAGCCCCGTATACATGTCCACTTCTAATCGTATTAAAAGCAAGATTTGAGATAAACCCGATCTAATTCTCCATGTATACACCTAAATAAACCAATCAAAACCAACACAATTTAAATTCTGATCGGATGCAGACGGGTGGTCTAGACCTTTTTACGACCCGATCAAAAGGAAAATCCTTCCATGTATACACCTAACCCGATTAGAATCTGATCATGTTCTTTCAGTGCACGCTTCCTGGCCATTTATATTTAGTTTATAAACGCATTTTTTAATCAATCTATAAATGTGCAGAATGTCTGTGTAGCCTACGTGAACGCGTGTGTTTGCGTGCGCTCATGCGAATCCCAAGACTGTCTCGATTGAGAACCGTACGACAGATCGATCAACTAGGCTAAAACTCAGGAAGCATAATTGCTGAGGAGCGCGACAGAGACAGAGAGGGGAGAGACAACGCTGCGCGCGCGCGCACGCGCGCGTGCGTACACACACACACACACACACACACACACACACACACACACACACACACACACACACACACACACACACACACAAGACGCAAAAAATCACGAGAGAGAGAAAAAGAGAGAGAGGTTAACACACCGACCCAAAAACTTCATGAGCGCAAATGCACCAAATGGACCCGTACATGTGGTGTGTGTGTGTATATGAGAGAGAGAGAGAGAGAGAGAGAGAGAGAGAGAGAGAGAGAGAGAGAGAGAGAGAGAGAGAGAGAGAAAGATTCTAGCGCGACTGGACCTTACCCTGTCCTCGTTCATCTATCCTCCTGTCGAGTCCTGTGCATCTTTGACAATGTCAGATTGACCTGGTCACTAACTGTCTTCTTGCGATCATAAATAGCCTAAGAAACCACCAGCAAAATATCCTATATCCTTCGTCAGATAAATAATATTTAAAGGGGACTGGGGTATGGATATGAGTCCATTTTAAAAGTATTTAATTTAACTATACAGACTTTTTGTTATTATCGTGAATGCACTTGTCCATGAAGCCTATTATGTTCTATGGGCCGTCTGTGCAAATATGGTTTGTGACGTGATGATTATAATAATGATAATATAGGCCTAATACATGTAGCCTATACAGAACAACGCACATCCCCAATAATCTAATTAAAAGAGCATTGCAGCTTTTTCTTCACTTTGGTGGGGCTGTGCATTTGCATTAGGCTCCATTATTATTACTATTATTATTAATGGATATAGGGAAATGCAATCTATTTAATCATTTGCGTCACAACACGATTTAAAAGTGGGCACATGTAAACACCAGATCGGATTGATCTCACCCCAAGTAAACACTTGATCCAATGCCTTCAATCGGGTTTATTTAGATCAGATTGGAATGAGGCTGTCATGTAAACGGGGCTATTGTAACAGTAGAGCAGCATGCATCTGAAGAGCCTCCAGTGTCCACTACAACAGGGGTTTTCAAAGTGGGTGACAGGGCACTCTGGGGGGCCGTGAAGGCAGTCAAAACAATATTTATTATCATTTTAAACTTGAAGTACAAAGTTCTAACCAAAATGGCTATTATCTCAACATTTTCCTCCTAACATAATCGCTAAAATATGGTATACATTTAAGGTGTTGGGAGTGCAAATTAGGAATATAATGTAGGGGTGCCTCTGATGAAAATTATATTTATAGGGGTGCCCTGAGCCAAAAAAGTTTGGGAACCCCTGCACTACGACTTCAGTTCACGCAGGTTTTCGAGTAGGAAGCATTGGAACAATAATAATTATCTTTGCGATAACAATAGGGCTTCACACTACTGTGCAGTGCTCGGGCCCTAATTAAAGCTGCAAGCAGCAATGACCGGGCCCTCGCATCCCTGTCCACGTTAGGAGACAGGGACATATTGACGTGGAAGACCCCTGAGATATGGGATAATTATGGGATAATTTAAGTTTAAGAATAAGAATGTATATAGCTAGGCTACCTGAATCGCAAATGTATACTATTTTCCTAAAATTGCACTGATCTGTTAGTCTTGGTTAAGTAACACCTTGATTTAAAAAAAATAAGCAATGTTTTGTTGCTTAAGATTGTGTATTTATTTACTATTAATTGATCCGCTCTCATACCAAAACCCATTAAAAAAAGGTTTGTTTTATGAAAACTCAAGCTTTTGATAACTTCTCATCGTTAAGGTGTTTTGTGTGTGATTCTGACCATCCTCCTAGGAGGAGTTTGTTAAAGTACTGCCCATGAAAATGGCAAAACACCACAATCATTTTCATACATGTAGGTGAAACCATATTGTGGGGCTTCAATGTAGACATTTCTACACTTTACAAGCAAATTAAATATTAAATTTCTTCTTTGCTTGTCAGCTGTGCCTCATCCAGAGAAGACCATGGCTTCCACTCATGTAGAAGCTCCACAGGTAGGTTTACTGTATAGCAACTCAAAATAAGGTGTCATTGTTACAATTGTTGCATATTGAAACACAATAATACCTGCTACTCATTTCTATAGGGCCCGTCTGAGAAGATATTGGTCGCCAAGAAGGTGAAACTTATCAAGTGGCTCAGCTCAGATCGCCACATTCTCCAGCACGCTGAGGCTGATGGAATTATTAATCGTAGAGTTTATAAAGAACTGAAAACATTGCAGCCAGAAGCTGCTTGCATTGAACTCATTGATAGAATGATTGATGGAGGAGAGGGAACTTCAGCTCAGTTCCTGAAACTTCTACAAAAAACAGAGATTCTCGACACGTATCCACAACTCAAGGAATTATGGGTGTAACGATACATTTTAATAGCGATTCGATACATATCATGATACATGGTTGACAATACAATATATGGACGATATTTGTTAATTCATGGTGATACGATAGGATTCGATTCAATGATTTAAAATCGATATAGTAACCATTTTAGCAACGAAATTGTGAAAGGTGTGGATAGTGCAGGTTTTTTAAGGGAAACATGTATTATTATGGATATAAACAAATAAACACAGCGATTATCTGGCAAATACATGGACATTATATTTGAACACATATGGACACACCTGCACAATGACATGAACATAGACATTACAGACATTTATCGATAGACCTGTGCAGCTATATGGAAAGGAAAAGTAAATAAACCCCTCCTTTTCATTTTTTTCTTCTTAAAAATGCTAAATACAATGTAATATGCTCAAGTAGGTAGTATCGATACAATCGATTATTTGCACTGCCGATTAGATTCGATACAAAGTCAAACGATACGATTACATTTTAGCTGTTTTCATTTCGATTTACCTCGATTTCTATTAATTAAAAACACTATTTCGATGCAGTTACTATATCGTTACACCCCTACAAGGAATGCTTCTTAAGTCCTGCCTGGTAAAAAAGGAAAAAATAAATAAAAGAAAGAATAATGATTATTTGCACTAGCGCCATCACCGCATGACTTGCCATACCAAAACCATGCTACTCATACTCTGAGTCGGCGAACCCATGACCTTGTGGTCCAAAGGCGAGAGCTCTAGCGACTGAGCTACCCAGCTATATAAGCTATATTCTATGGAGTGTATACTGTATATGGTAATATGAAAGGAAATGCACAACGTCTGTACTTTTCATATCCTGTTCTGTTTTCTGACATCACGTGTGGAGACGGTAACTTAATGACAAGCAGAAGGTAAACATACCTCATACTGTACTTTTTATGTACATTATATCTTTGATGATATTTCTGCTCAATAGACTGAGGAACAGTCATGTGACCAGTTGTATGTTTGATCATGTAAATATCACAGTGTCTCTGATGTCCATACATTCATGTATTGATCATGTAAATATCAGTGTTCTGATGTCCATACATTCATGTATTGATCATGTAAATATCACAGTGATGTCCATACATTCATGTATTGATCATGTAAATGTCAGTGTTCTGATGTCCATACATTCATGTATTGATCATGTAAATATCAGTGTTCTGATGTCCATACATTCATGTATTGATCATGTAAATATCACAGTGTTCTGATGTCCATACATTCATGTATTAATCATGTACATATCGAAGGAGACCATTGCCTATGGCTGCCGTTGTGAACTGTACAAGCCTGTTGCGGCTCGGCCGATGCGTGTTTGGATAAAAAAAATAAAACACCCGGACCAGTTTTTTTTACTAAATTAATTATGAAGCGTTTAAGACGGCACATCTCTGTTTCTAGAGCCTGGATTAGAAGACAGTCTCAGCTTAAGTCAGGCTTAAATATAGGGTTAAGTCAGGTTTAAGTCAGGTCTCCTGTTAAAATGTGAGCGGGACCAATGTATTTGAATTTCTTTTTTTTTATTTTATGAAATCAGCTGTGTACAGTATGTACAGTATGTGCAGCATGAAGCTTATTAATGTGATCATTGTTCATTGTCTGTCAACTTGTCCATATGGGCTGGGCTTCCTTCCTACATGACACTTTAATAAAACTTCAAATAATCTAAAAATGCATTTGACTATCTACAAGTCCAATAACCTATAATATAATAATCCACACATGTATGGGATAACATGATGATTTATTGTATCTCTTGTAGCTTCCTTGCAAAGTCCAGACACGATTGGGTGTGTCTCTCTGCTAAGGTGTACAATGGGAGGGTGTCTCTCTGCTAGGGTGTTCAATGTGAGGGTGTCTCTCTGCTAGGGTGTTCAATGTGAGGGTGTCTCTCTGCTAGGGTGTACAATGGGAGGGTGTCTCTCTGCTAGGGTGTACATTGGGAGGGTGTCTCTCTGTTAGGGTGTAAAATGTGAGGGTGTCTCTGTAGGGTGTCCAATGTGAGGGTGTCTCTGTAGGGTGTACAATGTGAGGGTGTCTCAATAGCGTGATGCCCCCCACATTAGGTCTAGTCTGGGCCAACATCTAGTCTGGGCCAACATCCTGCACTACACCATGTTCCACTCATCCACATTTACACCACAGATTACTGACTCCACACGTCATAGGATCCTTTTGGCATTATGTTGTTGACAACCTTCTTTAGTTTGTTGTCCTAGGCATTTATTTAATAAATTACTATTTGTTACACTTTTGCCATGTCTCCTCTCCCCAATCCTCGAAAGGTAAGCATTCAATGTTTGGCTAGCAGCTGTTATCTAAGCTATGTTGCTACTTGCTAACTATTCCTGGCGTCAGATACAGTAGAAGTGCACATTATTCACTGCTTGTCTTGAATGTATCGGTTAGGAATGCTTGTCATACAGTAAAGAAATGTATTTACCTAATACCTACCTACAGTAGGCTGTACCTACAGTAGCCTGTTGTTATTTTTAGCAGTTTACAGTTTACAGTTTAGGCATTTAGCAGACGCCTTTAATCCAAAGCGACTTACAATAAGCAGGTAATACACATCACGGTCCCATCCTCTTTTACAGTACACTTTAAGACATAATAAGACATAATAAGACAGAATAAAGCCATAATAAGAGCTAATATATTTATTAGACAAAAACAAAGACAGAATAGTAGAACGAGCAAATACATTCTCTGGCACCGTCACCTGCCGCGGCAGGTCCCGTAGCGGTAAACTGCCCGTCCGTGCGGTGGTGGCTGCCGCGGCAGTTACCAGCGATGCCGGTGCCAGATGTATTCGCTTTCTGTTATTCAGTCTCAGCCACCACCGCACGGACGGGCAGTTTACCGCTACGGGACCTGCCGGTCCGTGCGGCGGCCGCCGGTCCTACTGGCGGGACTGCTGGTCCTATTGCCGGCGATGCAGTGCGACTGCTGGTCGAACTAGCGGTCGTGCGGCAGTGTCTGCCGCTGCAGTTCCGCGGCAGGTGACGGTGCCAGAGAATGTATTCGCTCTTTCTACTATTCTGTCTTTGTTTCTGTCTTAGCTCTAATTACCAACACATTATTTCTTATTATGGCTTTATTCTGTCTTATTATGTCTTATCATGTCTTATAGTGTACTGTAAAAGAGGATGGGACCCACATCACTATAATAAGCAAGATGATATGTCAGTACATTAACAATATAGCAATATAACAAATGCATAGGAATATCAATCTAGAAAAAACAATAACAAAAAGTAGACCATGCAACTAGTTAGTAAAAAACCCTATAAAATAAAATATAATGCTATCTAGCTTCATGTATGGTCATTGGTGGTCACTGAGGAAAGGGGAGTGTTACAGTAGTGCTATGGGTTTAGGTGGAGTCTTCAGTCTTCAGTCTTCAGTCCACGGTGGAAGCTAGGGATTGAGTCTGTTGTGCAACAGGGAGTTTATTCCTCCTGGGGGCCAGGAGGGCAAACTGTCTAGCATGCAATAGTAGCTTCTAGGGCGGTTGTCCTCCATCTCCTCTGTTTATTTTTGCGGATATTATTATGCTGTTTAGACCAGCGCTTCCCAAACTTTTTGGCTCAGGACCCCAAAGAGAAATTAGACGTTTGCCCGTGAAAACGGTAGATCTACAAGCTCACAACGCGGCGCCAATCACAGATCCCAATTCCCAAACCTTTTTGCTCAGGACCCAAAAGAGAAATTAGACGTTTGCCCGTGAAAGCAGGAGATCTACAAGCTCACAATGCGTCACGTATGGCGCCGCACTGTGAACTTGTAGATCTGCTATTTTCACTACTTCTTAGACATTTGCTATCTAATTTATGGAATTCAATACCCCTTAGACCTTACCTGACTGAAGAGAAAGATAAACATTGCCATAGTGTTGTGAAGGAATGATTATAACCAAGAGAAGAATATAACACAATAGAACAAGTGGAAGTGGTGATCAATGCCTTGTCCTGAGCAGATACATTTAAAGTGTGGGCACTGCCACTGGCCATAATATTTTAGTAAACCTCCCTTTTTTTCTGGAGATATTCTTATGTATATAGTCATCTGACCAGCAGCTGGCACTTAGTGTACTAGTATTATGCTAATGTGTATTGATAATTGAATCAGTCGCACACATTTTATTCCACAAAGAGAATGTATATAAATGTGTGCATTGTTTTTCCTGTATGCACTGACAGGAGTGGTATCAAAGGGTTCCTTCCCCACCGTTGGTGTTGAAAGATGATGACCCAGAGATGTGCCATCCACCCTGCAATCTCTCATCAAGCGTTGTGGACTAGGTGAGTACTAATTGCAACTCATTATGACCAGCACTTAGTGAAACTAGTGGAGAAAAAAATACCCTACATTTATCAGGTAATGTAGAGTAAGTTGCATTACTCTGTCCTGCATGCATATTGGTGCATGCCTAATTGTGTAGTAAAAGTGTGTATGCAGTGCTGTGTTCTACCTGTCACGCGGGTATCAATCAATCAAACTTTATTACAGCCGAAGCCAAAGGTAGACATACCGGTACAAACAGTTAAAATACAATATAAAATCATTAAAGAAAATCTAAAAAACACAGATAAAAACATCTATAAAAGACACTCGTACCAATGTTTCCACATATGAGAGTGATACTACATGATATTACAGAGCTGTACTTAGGATTGATCAACATCTTAATCACCTCATTATGAGACCCATCAAGACTACTTTTAAAACTAAACATCAGGTTCCTCAGGAGAGCCTGAAAGGTGGTGAGACCTGAGTCACAAAACAGCTGGCTAGCACTGCCACCCCTAGGCCTCTTCAGTAGGATCCTGAGTGCATCAGTATATGCTTGCACAAGCTCTCTTTTTTATAGTTCACCCATAATCTATCTATCTAGGTCGTCCTCAGACGAGCCCTCCATCGTTGTTTCCAGTCATCTCGGTTCTCCATACATCTGGCCAGCTCATTGGTGTTCTGTGTCCCTACGTCTTCCTTGAGTACGTCCACGTATGTTTTTGTGGGACGTCCTCGCGACCGGTGCCCATGTGTTGGCTCCCACAGTACCAATTTGCTGGCTGGAAGCTCCTGGTGTCTTTGGCAGTGTCCTGCTAGTCTCATTCTTCTGGTGGCAATTTTCTCGCTTACCTTTGGTATTCCCTCATACAGGCTCCTGTTTGTAACATGTGCACTCCTGTTGATGTTGAGTACTGCATGCAACATTCTAGTGTAGCACCCGTCTAGAGACTTCTGCAGGGTTGGCTTCAGGGTCCAGCATTCACTGCCATAGAGGAGAACAGACTCCACCGTTGCAAAGAAGAAGCTAAGTTTGATTTGGCGGGGGAGGTTAGAGTTCCATACACTGTTCATGCCGTTCAGGGCCCTCCAAGCGAGTGCCTTCCTTACTTTAAGGTCTTTCTCAGTTGAGTCGACCCATGCGCCCAGGTACTTGAAGTCCTTGACTTCCTTCAACACAGCTCCTTCTGTTGTTGTCAGAGGTGAGTGATCAGGTAGGTTATAGGTGATAACCTCAGTTTTCTTAGCATTTAGCCTGAGACCAACTTTGGCACACTCTATCTCCACCCTGTTCAGGAGTTCTTGTGCTTGTTCCATGCTGTCGGAGAGCAGGCTGATGTCGTCCGCATAGTCCAGGTCTGTCAGAACTACTGCGGGATGCCGCCTTGACCTCCTTGGTGTTAGCGTGAAGCCAAGCTCTTGTTCTCGTCCCCCTATGGCTTTCCTGAGCGCATAATCTAGAACTATGATGAAGAGGTAGGGGGCTAGGGTGTCTCCTTGCATTACACCCGCTCGGATGTCAAACACCTCACTGCTGCCATCTGGGGTCACCACTTTGGCCCTTGTTTTTGCGTACATGGTCTCGATAGCCCGGAGAATGTTGGGAGGGACATTGTAGGCCTCAAGGATCTTCACCATCTTGCTTCTGTGGATAGAATCAAAAGCCTTTTTGAAGTCAATGAAGCACAGTACAGCTGCTAGGTTGTCCTTTTTCACCTCCTCACCCATAAGGGGGCTGTATATAAAGGAGTACAGTTGGCTCTGAACAAACACATCTGAGCAGTAGTAAAATTTCCTGACTAACATGTTCGCTTGCATATACAACAAACGTCTCTGTCTTTGCATGTCAGAATCATTTTGTATTTGCAACTGTTACACACAGCAAGGGTATGACCAGACAAATACAATACAGGAAAAGGAAAATTGAGTTTCAGGTCCTCCTTGGTCCTGCATAATCACTCTTTTTGCCATTGTATTTTACATCAAACTTAACCCCATATTCTGAGCATATGTTCAGTAGCTGCTGAAACCCTGCACTACTAGGGGTTACAATGGCCAAATCATCAGCATACGCCGTATGCTGTGAAGACATGTTTCTGAAAAAGCGTATGCCCTCGTGCACCTTTCAAAGTAGCGCATCTGATAGGCATGCACTGGCATCTGCGCTGGCCACACAAATAGCTGCGGATCATAGATTATATTATGCCCTAAAAAAAAGTCTATAACACACCACTGGGTGTATATATTATAAATATGGGAAGATGTCACAGTGTTTATATGCATACTTCATTAACCCATTCAGACCTGAAGCCGATTTTACAAATGTCTTTTAAAATCCTAACAGTTTTCTGAAAACATGTATTGCTATATGCCAGTGGTGCTCAAATTTTTTCACCGTGGGGGCGTACAATAAACTTGCCAAGATGTAGGCCACGTTTCAGAGCCTGGACATTTTTGTGGCCCAAATAAAACCACATGTTGGTGCTTAGCTCCTTCCAGGAGCACCGCTCAAAAATAGAAGATCTACAAGCTCATAGCGTACCACTAAGTGACACGCTATGAGGTTGTATATCTGCTATTCGATATAAAAATTGTGACACACACTCACATATTATATATTTGTCTAAAATGAAATGGATGCTTTTCCCAATCACAAATGTGTGTATTCTGTTTCTTTTTCTCTCTCTCTTTCAGACCTATGACAATGGGTCGATATGGAGGTGTCCCAGACAGCAGCAGAAAGACACAACAGGAGAGAAATTCTGCTCACTGGACCTGGGGATTGATGTCTCTATTCACAAACTTTAGTCATTGAGAATGATATGGTTTTACAGCCAACATTTTTAAGAACAAAATAAATATTTGTCTCATACAATTTACATTTCTAAACTTCTCCATAACTTTCCAAACGTTTTATACCTAATGTCCAGACATATATAGCAGTCATATGGTACAGTGTGGCATTTAGGCCTACTCCAGACTACTAAAAAAACAAAACAAACAGAATATGCTATTGGAGAACCTGATTTGGACAGGGACAAGACTGGAATTATCATAATTATGATGACAGGCAGAGTTGTTATAGAATTGTTATACATTTTTATACTTGAAGCTATTGTTCGAAAGCCACACATTGTTTAATACACTTGCAGTCAATGTGAATATATGAAAGTGATTTGTGCTTTTTGTAAACTTTCCCTGCCTGCTGCACAATGGTATCATTTGAATAATTTATTAGCAAGACAGGGCGTTGTGTGACAAAAAGAGAGATATATAGTTTTATAGGCTAACCACCCAAAATGGTGCAACACAGCTTTTACATCTGCTCTATTTTGTGATGTGATGTCCAGTACAGAGTACATTAGGTGTGCATTTTGTAATACACTCTGAGAGCTGGAGTGCGCTCTGGTCGTTTAGAAACTCAGACCAGTCAGATTGTCGGCCTTTTAATATTGCTGCGCTCAAGGTACCAGGGCACATGCTGACTGCCCTGAATCAGAAGTTGCGTTGCATATACACCTACATGGATAAACATGTTCATACATGGGAATAATTTAATCAGTTTTGAAAGATGAAAATGGTAATGTTGAGCTGATGTCGACACCAGAGTGCTCTGAGGTTTGATTCATTTGAATACGCTCTGCTCTGTATATGAGGTAAAGCACTGCCATTATTGATAGTAATAAACAGATTGATGATGAAAATATAACTTTTTATGTCCTGTTTATGCACTACATTTTCTGGTATCTGAAAACCCCACGGATCCTGGGGATCCCAGGACCACACGTTGGGAACCAATAGTTTACATATCAGATATTATTGATTAATGCTGTTCTTGGTTAGCCTGACACTCAGCCTGAATTGACATTTCGTTTGATTAATCACTAATTTTCATAAATGAACTCCCTACTCCATCATTCTACATTCATATCTATCTATAAATGCGAGAAGTCTCTGCGTGTCTGTCTGCGTGTATGTAATCCGCGTATCTCGAGAACCGTTCGTCCCACCGGCTTCAGATTCGGCACGCGCGTTCCCCGCCGCGGCACGGAGTGCAGTGCCGGGTCTCGACCCGACCCGACGCGCGGTTTTCCCGAACCGGCGCGAAACGTTCGGAATCTCCTTATGCGGGGTTGATTGTTGACATCAGGCTGTTCCGGAGGAAATCGGCGAAAGCTCTGACTCATTGTGACATCACTTCATAAAAGGCTCTGACATCACGTACGCCACATGAGTCAACAAAAAATCTCTGTGAGTATGTATGTATGTAATCCGCGTATCTCGAGAACCGTTCGTCCCACGGGCACGCGCGTTCTCCATATATGGGCATAAAATGAATGCCCCCATATATGGGCATAAAATGGATTGCAGACAGACAGATACAGATATCTCCATATATGGACATAAATGGACAGAGGCAAACAGATGGTCAAAGATCTCCATATATGGGCATAAAATGGACGCAGACAGACAGATACAGATATCTCCATATATGGGCATAAATGGACACAGGCAAACAGATGTTCAAAACGGGTCCTATGACAACAGGTATAATGAGGTTTGCATTAAAGGGGGAACCGGCACTGTGTCTGCAACACAGTTGGAGGCACAGACAGATACTCCATATATGGGCATAAAATGGACGCAGATAGACAGATATCTCCATATCTGGGCATAAAATGGACCCAGAACTATAACTGCAGTGATCTCCATATATGGACATAAAATGGACGCCGACAGACAGACAGACAGATACAGATATCTCCATATATGGGCATAAATGGACACAGGCAGACAGATGGTCAAAACGGGTCCTATGAAAACAGGTATAATGGGGGTTGCATTAAAGGGCGGGGCATTCATTCCCTATTTACATTGTTCCGAGTTGGCCAGGTCGCCGACTAGACGCTGAGCTTCTAGTTCTACAAAAGTAGCAAAAGGTGTGACACGCTTTGAGCTTGTAGATATGCTATTTTTTGCTATTTTTCAAATGGGATTCCTGAATATATATATATATATTTTTTTGCTATTTCAATTGGAATCCCGAAAGTAACATTTTCATTTCAAATGCATTTAATTATACTATTGGTTAACTTTATGAACTTAAATAGGCCTACAAATTTCATTTTGACATTTTGTAATACTTGTCATTAAGCTACTAATATAGACTGAAGTAATTAAGCGGGTCATGTTTGCTCGTTTGGAATTGGAACAGTTGAAATCAATAGGCTAATATATACCAGTAAGACTCCCTAATCGGGAGATAAGCGACCGTCAGGTCACAGTGTGATTTTAGGCCAAAATGTGTAGGAGAAGTGTCCAAAAATGTGTTTGTAAAAATCGGCCTGATGGTGATGGTGGCGCTATATGGGACAGATGCATGTTGATGAGATGAGTGTAGCCGTACTGTGTACCAATGTGCGTGATTTTAGGGCAAAATCTGTAGGAGCAGTGTCCAAAAATGTGTTTGAAAAATCGGCCTGATGGTGGCGCTATATGGGACAGAGCCATTTTGATTATATGAATGTAGACATGCTGTGTAGCGATTTGTGTGATTTTAGGGCAAAATCTGTAGGAGTAGTGTCCAAAAATGTGTTTTAAAAAATCAGCCTGAAGGTGGCGCTAAATAGGACCGATCCATGTTGATGACATCAGTGTGTGTGTATGCTTGCATACAGGGTGTGTGTGATGCGTCAGTGCAGTAATACTGTGTAGAAGTGCTTGTAATTAGTGCATGTTGCATGCTGCTCCTGCTTGCTACTCTCTGCTTTCAGCTACTGCCACCGGCTAGCCCTCCTTGCGGGGTGTGAAAAGAGGAGCCGAGTGCGTAAGCCTCCTCCTGCCGGTACACAGCCTCTCCACCGCCAATACTCCTGCAGTGCCTCCTCGTGGCCACACACGGATACGTGTCCTTGCGGGCACTAAACTAAACTGCAGGGGATCGGGGAGCAGCAGTGGGCCCCATAGGTGAGGTGCGCAGGCCCACCGGTGTGTGGACACGCCCTGGCGCCTTGCCAACCACTGTCCCAGCTATGGGTAAATAGCAGGGGGGGCGGGAGGGGCTCATAGCCATGGTAGGCAACCCACCTAGGAGAAGGACACTCTGAAGTAAAACCAGGACTGTGAGTAGTTGCGCCCCACAGTCCTTAACCAGCATTGTAAAGCCAACCATGGAGAACAAAGTCATCCCAAATCCTATACTTCCAGCGGCGGGAGTCCGCAGGAGCATCGCAGCGGATGGTGGTGCTGGTCCTCCTCCCGGAGGACATCATGACGACAGGCCCCCAAACCCGCGAGGGAGGGTCCTGTCCGAGCACAGCACCCCATCCAATGCACTCATGCGTTGTCGGAGACCATTTGTAATGGGAACCTTCAACGCACTCAAGAAAGATGTAGGAGCGCAAAGTACCAACGAGCTGGCCGGATGTATGGAGAACCGGGATGACTGGAAGCGACGATGGAAGGCTCGTCTGAGGACGACCTAGAGAGAGTGTCCAAAAATGTGTTTTAAAAAATCAGCCTGAAGGTGGCGCTAAATAGGACAGATCCATGTTGATGACATCAGTGTAGAGCAAGTGTGTACCGATTTGCGTGATTTTAGGGCAACATTTGTAGGAGCAGTGTCCAAAAATGTGTTTTAAAACATCGGCCTGAAGGTGGCGCTAAATTTGACATATCCATGTTGATGAGATGAGTGTCGACATACTGTGTACCGATTTGCATGATTTTAGGGCAAAAATTGTAGGAGCAGTGTCCAAAAATGTGTTTTTCAAGAATCAGCCTCATGGTGGCGCTAGAAGAGGGCCATGTGAGAATTGAATTTGGGGCAACGGTTGCGGAGATATGAGCAGGGCAAAATTGTGACGTGTGAGCCGGTGGAGGTTTTGGTAGTAAGTGCGACCTGACGGTCGCAATCAGTATTCCGATATTAACCTGCGGGCCGCATAAAGCGAAGGTGGGGGCCGCATGTGGCCCCCGGGCCTCCAGTTGCTCATGTATAATATAGCTCTAATAAACAACTTCTGGATATCCATTATTACGTATAGATTGGTTGATTACAGAAAACATTTTAATAGCCATTAGCCTGCCCTGCCCTGATGTGTATTGTGTAAAAACAAATAATCCATGATTGATGAGGTGACAACTTTCCTTGAGTCCAACACGTCACGTGTGCTGCAGCTGACCTGACGAATATGTATTGACAACGTCACTCTTGCCGGCACCAAATGATAAAAAAGGCTTAAATAGTCCTTGATTGCTCCAGTGCCTTGCTTCCACATAATTTCTATATTGCAGTAGACCTATGCTTTTAAATTAGTTGAGGACTTTTCCCACCACCTCCTCCTGTCCAGTTGGTGGGGGTATTGCATGTAAAGCTGTCAGACAGGCAGACAGAAGGCAGGCAGAGTCAGAGAGCGAGAGATAGAGATGGGATTTATGGCTCTTTGAAGTGAGCCGGAAATCTGGGATCCGTTCCTTTCAAAAAGCCGTTCAAAAGACTGGCTCATTCTACTAGTTACTTTGTAGATTTTGATTATAATTACAAATAACTTCAACCCTATATACATTTATTTCGGACATATATAGGTACAAACCTGCCATTTGAAAATAGCCTTTTTCCAAGCTCACAATGCGTCGCGTTGCGGAGCTTTGTGAGCATAAATCCCATGACTCTGCCTGCCTTCTGTCTGCCTGTCTGACAGCTTTAGATGCAATACCCCCACCCCTCACATTGTGGATTGTAGATCAGGTATTTTCAAATGATTTTTCTACATCTTATTCATTGGAAAACCTGTGAAACAGGACATTCTGCATAATGAGTATGTTCTAATATTGGTACTTTAAGTACATTTCGATACCAATACTTTTTTTACTTTTACTCAAGTGCATTAACATTCCAAACGATCCCATCGTTCATTTCAAAGAGCCGTTCAAAAAACTTGATTCGTTCGCGAACGTCCCACCTCTACCAGTGAGGACTGAGGACAGGACAGCAACAGAAGGAGGCATAACACCCTCAGTGCAACGACCACCTTCATGTTGTCTATAGTTCACTACTAAAATAACACTAAACACATAACTGCGTCTAAAAGCCATTCCTCTGCGCCACTGTTTATATTCTGGCCGGGACGTTGGGACTATCACGTCATTAACATTCAGGTAGGTTGGATACACCACTCTGGATTTAATTTAATTAATCGAAATTGAACAAAATATGAGTTGAAGTCGATCTTGAAACACGATAGAATGGGGCACAGTGTTGATAAAGTGTCATGACAAGACGTTTCGCTGCGCCGCCGTCGTCTTTTTGGTTTAATAATAATAATCCCAACAACACGGTGCTACCTAGCGTGCTGGTGCCAGTGACGTAGCCGCCCGCCGTGATTGTCGGGCACTGTGGCCAATGGCCGCCATCCCGTTATAGGAGTCGTCCAATGGGAGCCCCGTGGAGGCGGGAGCTACGCGTCAGTCTAGCGCGCTGCCCGCTGGAAGTTCCAACGTTGTTGTTGCGACCGTAGGTCGCATTTACTATCAAACCCTGCACAAACTGTGAGTCCGTCCGTCAGTCCGTCCGTCAGTCTGTCACACCTCACACGTCACACTTTTTCCCTGCTTATATCTCTTTCTCACATGGCCCTCTTCTAGCGCCACCATGAGGCCGATTCTTGCAAAACACATTTTTGGACACTGCTCCTACAATTTTCGCCCTAAAATCACGCAAATCGGTACACAGTATGTCTACACTCATCCCATCAACATGAATCTGTCCCATATAGCGCCACCTCCAGGCCGATTTTTAAAAACACATTTTTGGACACTGCTCCTACAGATTTTGCCCTAAAATCACGAAAATCACTACACAGTATGTCTACACTCATGTCATCAACATGGATCAGGAAGATTTTGGCAAAACACATTTTTGCCCTATTTGTGGAGATAAGTGACCTACGGTCGCTTATCTCCCGATTAGGGAGCCTTACTGGTTTACTGTTTTGTTTATGTAACCTGCACAGCTCTAAACCCAGTGACACATGTCACTCATACCTGACATTCTGACACACCGTTTCTCAAACAGTGGGCCAGGACCCATAGGGGGGTTATGGACACATTTTTATCTGTCACGACTTGAGTAAAAAAATAATAATAATAATAATAAATAGGACTGTATATCTAATACAAATAAAAATATAGCTGCAAGCAGCGATAAAGTGGCCAAGGCAGAAAAAGCAGGAAAGCAAAAAAGCATCAAGGGAAAGCAAAGAAGAAATCAAAGAAAAACTAGAAGCAGTGTTCTTCCGAGCAGGTCTCCGGCAGGTCAGGTGTTTTTTTATTTTAATTTTTTGCCTAGTGGTGACTCTATAATAGGCCAAAGTGAAAAGGGTACCACGTGTTCTTGGGCCCATATATTTTTCTTAAAACAACGAATAAAAAGGTTATTTAAAATAATTCTAACGTGGTATAATTATAGATGTGGATTAAACGTCTAAATGAGGTCTAAAAATATACTGTAAACGGTAAATGGATCAATATTGATCCATAACGGGCCGTTGAAAATAGTGAAAATCAAGGTTGTCTGCGGGGTTCGGACTGACGATCTCTGGCTTACAAGTCCCAAGCACAGTCCACTGTGCCAGGGCTGGGGAACATTTGCCTACCTAGGGGGGGAAGGGGGAAAAAATGGAAGGGGAGAGGGGGAGAATGGGGAAGAAGGAAAAAAGAGGAGAAAGAGAAAAAGAAAGAGAAAACGAGCGTGGAAGGGATGAAAAATCCCCAGTCTTCGTGTGCATCTCCCCAGTGATCTGTCCAAGTAGTTTATGAGTATATATGATAGATTCATGAAAATTTTGACTTTTGTCGATTTTAGGTATGGTTGGTGAGGATCCGAAGGTCGTGGGTTTGATTCCCACCTACGCCGGGTCAGGTGTTCGATTCCCACCTACGCCATGCAAAAATAAAACTCAATGAATGAAAGAAACGTCCTCATTGTTTTAACCATCTCTAAAAAAAACACAAAATCAATTTTCTCACCATCATCTCTAACCTATTTGTACTATTGTATTACTACAATACAACATGTAGGCCTACGGTACATTGGCACATATTGACAGATGCCTGTTAAGTATAACCCTTGTGAGACTGTACTTCATTCATAGATGTATTGTACATCTATTTATATTCACTGGTGATAGATGTACACAGTATATATGCATTTATATATTCACTGTACATATTATGTATTGTCATACTTATAATTATTATTATTTTATATAATTATATAACATAATAATTATTTTCTCTTATTCAGAGATCCACTGCAAATGCAGATCAGTATTTATTTCATCTTGGTTTGGAACAAATTCACTTAGAAGTACCTTGTATTTCATTACTAATGCTGCTGACATCTACACACATTTCTTTTTAAATCTTACTCTGTATGAGTTGTAACAAACACACATCTTCAATATTATGACATCTGGACTTATTTCCAATGGGGATCAACCCAGTCAACCATTGAGGTAAAAGCATAACATATTTCATTAAGTAAAAATTGCAACTGCATGAAAGGTAAATATAATTTTAATCTAAAAGATTCAAATACAACAGGGTATTCCCACATACAACACAAACATTGTGACAACAAATATATATGAATACATCATCACTGTTGGGTGGGACACCCTGTATGTCCAAAATGTGTTTACTTATCACTTATTTCTTATCACTATTTAAAAAATAGTAATCTAAAATAGTGAAAATAGCTGATCTACAAGCTGACAACATGTCAGCATGTGGGACTATAGATCTGCTAACATGGTGAAAATAGACAATCTACAAACTGACAACACTTTGATGCGTTGTGGGCTTGAAGATCTGCTATTTTCACTACTTTTGTGCAACACTCATGTATGATAAAGTAGGGCATTCATTTACAATAAAATACAATAAAAAGGAACATGGTTTCTGCCAGACAGCGACAATGTTGATGGTTCTGGTGGCAGGTGCAGAGAGAACAGCTGAGTTCTGGGAGACAGCAAAGGAGAAATAGAGAGAAATATGTATAATCAATACAAATTCAGTGTCACACAGGTGTCAGTTTATGTTTGCCTATGTGATAATACAGTATGCCCATCACACATCAGATCCCACCATGGCATTATCTTTTTTTTAGCAGCCATCATGCAGGGGCCATCTATGCCTGTACACAGACATTTGTATGTGGCAAAGATTTACACACCATTATAATGTTCTTATTTTGATCATAAGATCCAATTACAGAATGTCAAGTCTCCATACAGGTTTTCTTCAGAATATTGAATGACACTGATATACTGGTTTTCAAATGTTTTATTTGCACAGACCCTTAACTCTGAGTGTCTTTATGTTTCTGGTTTTGATTGAATAGTTACTTTGTCAGCAGTTCACAAAGGAAAAGCACAGTACAGTTCAGAATCAGATACACGGTCTACTAATAGGATTTAAACCCAAGAAAGCACAATGGCTTGTTTACATGTGGGTCATGTTGTACTAAATGTAAAAGAGAAACACATAGATCTATAAACCACTAATTTGTTTGTTATGCTTTGTTGATGAGCCAAATGTAGTTTTCTCCTTTTCACTTTCATTAACATACTATATGACTCCTTATCTTAATGGTTCAATGACACTGACAATACCTTAAAAATATATATACATATAATAATAGCCTAATATTGCAATAGCAGGACAGTAACTTAGCTATGTAATCCATAGGATCTATTAAAATGTCTTTACAAATAAAGCATTAACTAGATAGTATTGGCCAGCCATGGATCAAATGAAAGACAGTAGCAGACACCATCACCATGCCTATTGCCTACATGAAGAATGTTATTGTATATGTATGGTAATGCATTTCATGCAGATGACCAGACCATTACCATAGTAATTTGTAGAAGTCACGAAACTTACCTTGGGTGTTAGGATAACAAAGCCAGTGTCCATTCATCCAAAGGTCTCTCAGTGACAATTGTTTGTTTTTAACGTCGGACGCTGCATTAAGAGAATGTGGCTCACTTCACTCTAACGCTGTTCATAGTCCTCCTGTGTGGTTTCTATTTGCTGCTCTGTGCTCAGATCTCGTCTAGAGCCCGCCTACTGTATCCGGTAATGGTAAGCACACATAAAGTAAGTACCGTTTCCATATCCGCTCTGGCCCCAGACCGGAACAGCAACCCGACAAGACGGCGCGTGATTGGTTGGAATCCCGCAAGGGACGGTGTGTTTTGATCGGGGAGGGAGGGGAGGGGAGGAGAAATGAAAAAGGAGTCCGGCGATTTTATTGGCAGACACATGGACGTGCGACGGGAGGCGTTCCGATTGGAAAGAAATCACCGCGGGGGAGATCTTCCATTGGCGACAATTGAACTCGGCCTCTTTTTATTTGGACGCGAGGAGCCCCGCGGTTGGCCAGTAAAGGAGGAAGCGAGGTAGGCGAGCGCTCGCCGGGTAGCGCCATCAATGCAGACATGTTAGTATTGTCTTTCTGGCCCTATTAGAAGGTGACGTTGCCCACCTGTGCTCATGTTGAGGAAACTAAATGTATTGATAGGCGCAGCATAAGCCTATCGATTACAATTATTTTGTTTAATCAATGAGACTCACACCACCTGTGTTAATTTTAGGGTAGTACGCATTGTTGAGGAAACGAATTGTATTGATAGGCGCATAAGCCTATATCATTCTATCAGTGTTTTCTTATTTTTTTATTATTATTATTATTATTATTACCCCTATCGTTAAATCGGTCCACGAAGCCGAGGTCCTAGGGCTGGTGTACACGACAAATTTCCAAACCCCGCTGTGTGTTCCCTGGGGGCGTGAAAAATAAGGGGGTGGGCTCTACATGTCCTCTGGGACCCCATCTACGTATGGACACCACTTGTTCGCCCATCCGTCTTACGGATGCTTTTTTATTCCATTTTATTTGTTTTAGGGTCCTATCTTGCAGTTCAAGCCTATTTCCACAGGGTGGCAGGCTACTTTCCCAACCTACTGGAGGTGAACATGCAGGGGCGTCAATTGGTATGGCAAGCTATGGCAGCTGCCATACCTTGGCTACAGGGGGGAAATAATTAAATGTACTTTTCATCGTGCCTGTTGCTAAGGTATGGCAACATGATTGGTGTCTTGCAAGACACCAGTCATGTTGTCATACCTTAGCCTTTCCTGAACTGACGCCGCTGTGAACATGTGTACACAGCCAGCATATTACTCAATGCCAAACTTTGCACACACACTCCTTGCCTGCCAATCCACAACCTCCACCCCTCCAGGGACCCCCAGGGCTTATCTCCCGATTAGGACACTTTCCAGCATAGTGACATGCAGAACAAACTGTCCATATAGTATGGTTTACATAAAAGTCAGTTGTCTTTCACACACACACACACACACACACACACACACACACACACACACACACACACACACACACACACACACACATATATATATACACATATATATATATATATATATATATATATATATATATATATATATATATATATATATATATATATATATATATATTTCATTTATTTATTTCATAAATATTTTTCATCACAATTGGGTTTGTGGGGAGCCATCCCTGCTTCAAGCTGTCACAGCACGGCACCAACACTTCAAACTAGTTAAAAAACCCAATACAGCAGATCTACAAGCACCTCACAGATCTACAAGCACCTCGCACATGCCAGGGACAGAGTAGGTTGGCCTGCATAAGCCTTGCTGTCAACACACTATACTACACCACTCAGGCCACCAAGCCAGGTGTGGTCAATTAGTGCCTTCTTTTGATCAGTGGCTTCTGCTTGATGAGTGGCACCAGTCTGTCTTTGTTCCCTGGTCAGTCAAGTTCACTGGGAGAGAATGTTTCAGATCAGTGCAAGTGTATTTGTTTTCCATTTGGACTTACTGTGTTTTGTTGGTACAGTATGCGTGCGACTAACTAATATTTCTGATAATTCCAATTTGTTTGTTGTTTAATTAGCCGGATTGTGAATGCCCTGCATTTTTCTTTCATCTTTAGAACCACACGTGTGTAACAAAACAGAGTGGTGATCATTTGGTGTGGGTGAAGAGAAGAAAAACATTTCATTAAAGGAGTAGTTCACCCCCAAAGTGACTTTTTTTCTATTGAACTCAAGTCTCCATGGCATGAGTAATACATTGAAAAAATAAGTCATTTTGGGGGTGAACTACTCCTTGAATGTCAGTTTTGTGGTGTTTTGACTGGACACCCTGAGGATATTGCCAGACAGACAGACAGACAGACAGACAGACAGACAGACAGACAGACAGACAGACAGACAGACAGAGAATTGTAGGCCTTGCATTTATTTGACTTGGTTCCAACAGATGGCGAAAATAGCTAATCTTCAAGCTCACAATGCCTCACTGTTTGGACAAAGAGTTGAGGCGTTACATTTTGTAAAACACGGCCTTGTGAAAATAGCAGATCTACATGCTCACAACACCTCACAACGCAGGGCGGCGTGAGCATGTAGATCTGATATTTTCACAATTTCTGCCCCTAATATTTAATTTATCATTTTAAAAGTATTAAAAAGTCCTTAAATTGTCTCTTTAGAAATGTGCAGATAGCCTCTGTATACTGTTGAGTGGAAAAACAATGTTTCACATTAAGCTAAACATTTGGGACCACCCAAGATCATTTGGAGACCCCTCTAGGGGTCCCATAGTTGAACCACTGACTTATAAGGGGAGTATGGAGACCCCTCTAGGGGTCCCATAGTTGAACCACTGACTTATAAGGGGAGTATATGAGGCTGGATCCGTCTGGAACACTGCACTAGGCTCTCGCCAGCTCTGTAGCTCTCCACACTTGAACAGTTGTGTCCTTAAATTCAATTATAATAATTAACCCCTGTATATACGGGCAATAGTTTTACATGACTTTGTGTACACAGCCAATAGTTTTACATGAACATGTCTAGGCTGTAGTACTGTACTGCCTCGTATAGCCCAACAGAGCCCAGCACAGAACAGCACAGCCCACCAGAGCCCAATACAGCCCCCCAGAGCCCAACAGAGTCCAGCAAACCTAAGTCCAGCCCAGCCGAGTAGGAGTATAGACCGGGGAAAGGGGGTAGTTAGATGACTCCACCAGGCCATTACTGTCCAGATCTGGCTTGAATAGGCCAGACTAGGGTAGACAGGACTGCACCAGACAACACCAGGCTGCTCCAGCCTGGTGGGACACTCAGAGACTTTGTAAACGCCTGTGTACATTTCCCATAGATTCTATGGGACTTGAACACTTGCTCCTGCCCTTCGTGTACACAATCTGTGCCGTGTCCCCTCAGAGGGACATTGTGGGCCCCCCGACCTCACTTTGAGAACCGGCCATGGACCACTTGATAAGCCCACAGTGTCCCTCTGAGGGTCCCCCGACCTCACTTTGAGAACCGACCATGGACCACTTGATAAGCCCACAGTGTCCCTCTGAGGGTTCATGTAAAACTACTGGTGACTTTGTACACGCCTGTGTACATTTCCCATAGATTCTATGGGACTTGAACACTTGCTCCTGCCCTTCGTGTACACAATCTGTGCCGTGTCCCCTCAGAGGGACATTGTGGGCCCCCCGACCTCACTTTGAGAACCGGCCATGGACCACTTGATAAGCCCACAGTGTCCCTCTGAGGGTTCATGTAAAACTACTGGTGACTTTGTACACGCCTGTGTACATTTCCCATAGATTCTATGGGACTTGAACACTTGCTCCTGCCCTTCGTGTACACAATCTGTGCCGTGTCCCCTCAGAGGGACATTGTGGGCCCCCCGACCTCACTTTGAGAACCGGCCATGGACCACTTGATAAGCCCACAGTGTCCCTCTGAGGGTCCCCCGACCTCACTTTGAGAACCGACCATGGACCACTTGATAAGCCCACAGTGTCCCTCTGAGGGTTCATGTAAAACTACTGGTGACTTTGTACACGCCTGTGTACATTTCCCATAGATTCTATGGGACTTGAACACTTGCTCCTGCCCTTCGTGTACACGGTCTGTGCCGTGTCCCCTCAGAGGGACACTGTGGGCCCCCGACCTCACTTTGAGAACCGACCATGGACCACTTGATAAGCCCACAGTGTCCCTCTGAGGGTCCCCCGACCTCACTTTGAGGACCGACCATGGACCACTTGATAAGCCCACAGTGTCCCTCTGAGGGTCCCCGACCTCACTTTGAGAACCGACCATGGACCACTTGATAAGCCCACAGTGTCCCTCTGAGGGTTCATGTAAAACTACTGGTGACTTTGTACACGCCTGTGTACATTTCCCATAGATTCTATGGGACTTGAACACTTGCTCCTGCCCTTCGTGTACACGGTCTGTGCCGTGTCCCCTCAGAGGGACACTTTGGGCCCCCCGACCTCACTTTGAGAACCGGCCATGGACCACTTGATAAGCCCACAGTGTCCCTCTGAGGGTTCATGTAAAACTTAAAACTAATGCCCGTGTACACAGTGGTTAATCGCATGTGCAAGGATCTACAGAGCTGGCTGGAGCAGCCTGGTGGAGTCTGGTGCAGTCCTGTCTACCCTGGTCTGGCCTATTCAAGCCAGATCTGGACAGTAATGGCCTGGTGGAGTCATCTAACTACCCCCTTTCCCCGGTCTATACTCCTACTCGGCAGGACTGGGCTGGACTTAGGTTTGCTGGACTCTGTTGGGCTCTGGGGGGCTGTATTGGGCTCTGGTGGGCTGTGCTGTTCTGTGCTGGGCTCTGTTGGGCTATACGAGGCAGTACAGTACTAAAGCCTAGACATGTCATGTAAAACTATTGCCTGTGTACACAGTGGCTTTTTCCTTGACCTTTCGAGTTAGGAGTGTCGTAGAGACACGAGACCGGGTTTGTTGGATTCAGCGTCAAAAAGTAAGTCAGAATAAGTGTCTTTTATCCGAAAGAATGTGTAATCGTGTTGGTGGCGTGCAAATTTCGTGTCTTTTTCGCAATCATAAAGGGTCCAAAGTGTCGGAGAGACACGAAACCCATTCCATCGGATCAGGCATCCTTCAAATATGAAAAGTGTTTCCTGCGTAAAACAAACAGATTTTTTTAGATTTTTTTATTGATTTTAAGGACAAAAATCCGGGTTTCGGTGTCTTTTTCGCAATCGTAAAGGGTTCAAAGTGTCGGAGAGACACGAAACCCATTCCATCAGATCGGGCATGCTTCAAATATGAAACGTGTGTCCTGCCTGAAACAAAACATATTTTTTTGATTTTTTTATTCATTTTAAGGACAAAGGGCCTGTTTTGACGCCTAAAACGACCCTTTTCCTTGACCTTTCGAGTTAGGAGTGCCGTGTACACAGGATCTACAGAGCTGGCTGGAGCATGGAGCAGCCTGGTGGAGTCTGGTGCAGTCATCTAACTACCCCCCTTCCCTGGTCTATACTCCTATTGGGCAGGACTGGGCTGGACTTAGGTTTGCTGGAGTCTATTGGGCTCTGGTAGGCTGTATTGGGCTCTGGTGGGCCGTGTTGTGCTGTGATGGGCTCTGTTGGGCTACACGAGACAGTACAGTACTAAAACCTGAACATGTTCATGTAAAACTATTGGCTGTGTACACAAAGTCATGTAAAACTATTGCCCGTATATACAGGGGTTAATTATTATAATTGAATTTAAGGACACAACTGTTCAAGTGTGGAGAGCTACAGAGCTGGCGAGAGCCTAGTGCAGTGTTCCAGACGGATCCAGCCTCATATACTCCCCTTATAAGTCAGTGGTTCAACTATGGGACCCCTAGAGGGGTCTCCATACTCCCCTTATAAGTCAGTGGTTCAACTATGGGACCCCTAGAGGGGTCTCCAAATGATCTTGGGTGGTCCCAAATGTTTAGCTTAATGTGAAACATTGTTTTTCCACTCAACAGTATACAGAGGCTATCTGCACATTTCTAAAGAGACAATTTAAGGACTTTTTAATACTTTTAAAATGATAAATTAAATATTAGGGGCAGAAATTGTGAAAATATCAGATCTACATGCTCACGCCGCCCTGCGTTGTGAGGTGTTGTGAGCATGTAGATCTGCTATTTTCACAAGGCCGTGTTTTACAAAATGTAACGCCTCAACTCTTTGTCCAAACAGTGAGGCATTGTGAGCTTGAAGATTAGCTATTTTCGCCATCTGTTGGAACCAAGTCAAATAAATGCAAGGCCTACAATTCTCTGTCTGTCTGTCTGTCTGTCTGTCTGTCTGTCTGTCTGTCTGTCTATCTGGCAATATCCTCAGGGTGTCCAGTCAAAACACCACAAAACTGACATTCAAGGAGTAGTTCACCCCCAAAATGACTTATTTTTTCAATGTATTACTCACGCCATGGAGACTTGAGTTCAATAGAAAAAAACTCACTTTGGGGGTGAACTACTCCTTTAATGAAATGTTTTTCTTCTCTTCACCCACACCAAATGATCACCACTCTGTTTTGTTACACACGTGTGGTTCTAAAGATGAAAGAAAAATGCAGGGCATTCACAATCCGGCTAATTAAACAACAAACAAATTGGAATTATCAGAAATATTAGTTAGTCGCACGCATACTGTACCAACAAAACACAGTAAGTCCAAATGGAAAACAAATACACTTGCACTGATCTGAAACATTCTCTCCCAGTGAACTTGACTGACCAGGGAACAAAGACAGACTGGTGCCACTCATCAAGCAGAAGCCACTGATCAAAAGAAGGCACTAATTGACCACACCTGGCTTGGTGGCCTGAGTGGTGTAGTATAGTGTGTTGACAGCAAGGCTTATGCAGGCCAACCTACTCTGTCCCTGGCATGTGTGAGGTGCTTGTAGATCTGTGAGGTGCTTGTAGATCTGCTGTATTGGGTTTTTTAACTAGTTTGAAGTGTTGGTGCCATGCTGTGACAGCTTGAAGCAGGGATGGCTCCCCACAAACCCAATTGTGATGAAAAATATTTATGAAATAAATAAATGAAATATATATATATATATATATATATATATATATATATATATATATATATATATATGTGTGTGTGTGTGTGTGTGTGTGTGTGTGTGTGTGTGTGTGTGTGTGTGTGTGTGTGTGTGTGTGTGTGTGAAAGACAACTGACTTTTATGTAAACCATACTATATGGACAGTTTGTTCTGCATGTCACTATGCTGGAAAGTGTCCTAATCGGGAGATAAGCCCTGGGGGTCCCTGGAGGGGTGGAGGTTGTGGATTGGCAGGCAAGGAGTGTGTGTGCAAAGTTTGGCATTGAGTACTATGCTGGCTGTGTACACATGTTCACAGCGGCGTCAGTTCAGGAAAGGCTAAGGTATGGCAACATGACTGGTGTCTTGCAAGACACCAATCATGTTGCCATACCTTAGCAACAGGCACGATGAAAAGTACATTTAATTATTTCCCCCCTGTAGCCAAGGTATGGATAAGCCCACAGTGTCCCTCTGAGGGTCCCCCGACCTCACTTTGAGAACCACCACGGACCACTTGATAAGCCCACAGTGTCCCTCTGAGGGTTCATGTAAAACTACTGGTCGTGGACACCACCTAGGGCCTGTGTACATATGGCTCTCTGCTGCCCCCCATTAAGAAACTATAGACGGCACAGACCGTGTACACGAAGGGCAGGAGCAAGTGGTCAAGTCCCATAGAATCTATGGGAAATGTACGAAGTCGTGTACAAAGTCACCGGTTGGTCCACGAGCCATAGTTTTTTCCATTGTAGCTCCCTACAGTGTACACGACTATGATTATTATTATTATTATTACCCCCAAAGATCTTTCTTCATCATGCAAAAAAGAAAGTAGAGTTCAAAATTAAAATATAAGGAAAGTTAAAAGTTAAAGTACCTTTTGTTTAATGAATGCATAGCCGGACCACCTGCTATACCTCTGCGGACCACTAGTGGTCCACGTACCACCGGTTGAAAACAAATGACTTATATAATGGTCTAAACATAGACGTTGACAAGCGGTATAATAGACGTGTACATCTAGACGGATACCTTATATTGACGAATGACTGTTAAAATAATTTTAAAGCAATATTTGGAGATCATTCTGCAACGTGCAGTAATTTTTTTAATTATATATTTATTGAAATATGGATTAAGTTTTAATCGTCTAAATTTGGTCTAGATATAGACGTTGATACGCGGTATTGATTTAGACGTCTAAATCACGGCTAAGTCTAAACTATACTTTAAATTGACCAGCGCATGTTATTATTATTATAAGTCTAATTTCGGTCTAAATATAGACATAAACTAGACGGTTGAAATTGCGTCTAGAAAAAAACTAGACGTCTAATATCCGTCTATTGCTCAGTGGGATACTTAATTGCGACCAAAGGTCGCATATACTCTGAAGAACCGTGTCGCTTGAGTGACCTTCCTTCCGTATCCTCGTGACCTTCCTTCCGTATCCTCTGTGATGTCAGTGTGATGTCAGCGAGTTGTGACATCACTTCCTGTACAGGGCGGCTACACAAAATGTGGATAACACTATATGGAGATAGTCCAGTCCATCATGTCATATGGGACTACCGTCATAGAAAGTAGCCATTGTTAGGCCGGAGTCAATGGCTGTCTGTCTGACTGTCTGTACAGGAAGTGATGTCAAATGACATACTTTTTATTTATATATATGTAAATATGGGGGCGTCTGTGTTAAGAACGTTTCGTTGTCAAGCTCAACGTTGGGCATTTGGGCCTATACATGGAGAAATGGAGCGAAATTTGTTTGGCCTAAACATGGAGATGTGGAGAACACTATATATGGAGAAAGTCCATTCCATCATGTCATATGGGACTACTGTCATAGACAGTAGCCATTGTTAGGCCAACTCAATGGACTGAGTCAAGCTCAACGTTGGGCATTTGGACCTATACATGGAGAAATGGAGCGAATCTGTTTGGCCTAAACATGGAGATGTCATATTATGGAACTACCGTCATAGACAGTAGCCATTGTTAGGTCGGAGTCAATGGCTGTCTGTCTGACTGTCTGTACAGGAAGTGATGTCACATACATACTTTTTATGCCCATATATGAGTCCTTCTGTACCACATCTCCATGTTTAGGCAAACTCCACACAGAAAGGCCCTATCGCCAACCCAACCTAGGGTGTGAGCGATAGGGCCTTTCTGTGTGGAGTTTGCATGTTCTCCCCGTGTCTCCTAGGGTTGATACCCTCACAAAAACATGAACAAACTCCCCCCAGAATGACAACTAGAATAGTCAGAGAAACGCTGTGGTTGGCCAGATGGTCAAGAATTGGCGCGAGGGCGAGGTTGCATGTCACCCTGAGGTCGCATTCCACCCTCAGGTGTCTTACTAGTATATATTGTGGGGGCTGAGACCAAAACGACACTCAAAACAATTGAACGTTGTAGCCACACTGGCACATTTATTTAGAAAAAGGAGGACAAGCAGTAGCGGAGCTCCGCTCCGTAAGGTAAGTAGTAAGTACGAATGAAGTAGATAATCAAATGAGGAATTAAGTAGTAGTAGTAGTTCACCCCAAAATGACTCTTTACTCAGGCCATGGAGACTTGAGTTCAATAATATGTTTAGTTTTGTCACATTCCTAAAACAATTTTCTTTCAATACATTTACCCCCATTGGCTCCGGATGGGGACCCACATGCATTTGGGTCCCCGTCCGGAATCAATGGGGGTGTACTATAATCCATTTTTTTGTCTGGAATGTTTCAATACAAACAAATAATTATTTAACTCAAGTCTCCATGGCATGACTAATCAATAGAAAAAAAGTCATTTTGGGGGTGAACTACTCCTTTAAACAATAAAGCCAAGTAACTCAGGTCAAAGTCAAAAACAGTCCAACAGTCTAGTCAACCCTTGATTCGTACTTTCAGTCCTTAATAAGCATGCTCGTTCCATCACTGTGCATGTTCTCCTATATTGCCTGAAATGACAGATACGCAACATTAGGATTTCATTTAACTATATGGCATTTAAAAGGACTTGTGGAGTGTATAATTCTCCTACCGTCAGCCCCTGTCAGCATGGAGGAGTCAGTGGAAAGTGGAGCAGAGAAGGCACTTCTGCCCAGCCCTGCTCTCTGCAGGTGTGCTTAGATTAGGCTGATTGAACAGGTACATTGGCACATCACTTGGCCCAGGGGTGGGCGTTGCCTTTTCCAGCCAGCTCTGAAACAAAAACGTCATTACTTCAAAACATGAATACTTCAGAAGTGAATAATCAAAATTCAAGCCCATGAATACAGTTGGGTGTCCAATGTAAAAAAATATATATATTATACAGTAAAAAGGTCTTATTTGGGATGTTCCATTTAGGCAGGGTGTTTAACTTACTTGTACTACATTATATAGCATATGCTTTGTAAATGAAAAGTATACATTGCTAATGGACCAGTTATTGCAGAAGTAGGTGTGGGTTGGAGGAATTAAATTGATGAAAAACATTAAATGAAACCAGAGAGACAGAACTGGGGGGAATGTGGTGTATGAGTGTCACTGCTGCTTTTTCCTACCCATAACCATAGATCAGGACTGCACTGAGATCATGCAGGAATCGAACAGGATTGGGTCAGTCATTCTGCAGGCTCGCCATCTTTAAGTTTCAGTTCTTAGGCAATAAAACCTGGCCTGGATCAAAGGAAAGACCAAATGAATACAAAAATAACAAATTCAAATAATCTGCTGCACTACAGGCTTGAAACAAAATATTCTACTAATCCTCCCAACTACAGGCTTGTCATTAAACTCAAAACACATCAATTCAAAAGTCAACTTAGTAGCTTACATACAAGCATTACATTCCAAAAGAAATTGTTTTACATTTAGATCCCAAAAAACAAAAACAACATAACATTTCAAAGCACATGGTCAGCTTACCAAGTCACATTGTTCCTCTATCACACACAGCAAGTGTATCGAGTGGATCAGGTGGATCAGGTAGGTGAGGTATATCTAAAAGCCAAATTATTGTATGGGTAAGTATAATGAATGAATTAAAACTGTTAGAAATAGGAATAGTTGTTGAAATAATGAACAGTACATACCTGCAACAGCTCCAGTGATGTGCACCTCACTGAGCAAACTGCAGACTGACTGGTTTTATACTGGGTGTGGTGATGATTGCCAATTGCTGAGCAGCTGTGACTGATTGTGACTTGGGGACCGGGACCAAAACATTGCATGTCGAAATGAAGAAAACATTCCATTTGAAAAATAAAATGAAAATATACAATCTGAACCCTGGGTTACAATTACTATTGTATTGACTATACTTGTACTGTTCTCCATTTTGTCTAATAAAATAATCAAGCGGTTTGAGCTTGTACAAATGCAGAGCCATTCCATGTTAAATCCCATGTTAAAGTTAGCCTTTTTGCTAAATCACCAAACAACTAGCAGACACATTTCAACACACTTTAGCAAAACTAACCAACCAAGCCATTGACAATAAACCATTGCACTGTCAACTTACCGCTGAGTAGATGGGCACAGAATGCAGAAGCATCCAGCAGCATGCGGCTTCCAAACAAACTGAGTGAGGAGGAAGTGGCCTCACCTCAACCGTTATTTATACTCTCTTGCTTAACAAGGTTGCCATGTTTGGTTGGGTTGCCATGTTTGGTTGCAATACCAGGGTTTTCACGGCAGAATTTTATGAAATGCATTTTAAATGCATGAGGTAAGGCTTGAACAGGGGACCTCTGGAATGATAGACAAAGACCATACCAGGTGAACTATGCACAGCTCTTCACAGTGAGAAAATATTACTTTAAATGTTTGTTTTAGAAGCAGAAGAATAATTTGCATAAAACCGCAATATGCATTGAATTATTAAAAAAGCATGTTTCAATTTTTTTTAAATCCGATCTGACAGATCTTTAGATATTGGTCCAAAGTTCATGTAAGAAAAGTTCTGTGCACGTGACGCGAAAGTTCCGGAATAAAAGCGGGTTTAAGTGTTTTACGAACTGCTCAAAATGGCGGAAAATCTAAGGGCGGAGCTTACTTAACAAAGACACAGATGTCTTCCGCTTGAGTCAAGGCACGCGTGTAAGCAAGTTGCATGTCTTCAAATGAAACGAGGCATGACTTATGCCCCTTTAAAGTTTGAGTTTTCAAACGCTTCGTATAGCGCCCCCCCTTTGGCCAATTGGAGTAAGATTGCTTTCAGTGATATTTGGACTAACCCTCTACATATTTGCCAAATGCCATGAACGTGTCACTTTGCATGTATGATTTAGAGGCAGAAGAATAATTTGCATGAAACTGCATTATACAGTGAATTATTAAAAAATAATGTTCCGCTTTAAAAGAAATCCGGCCGCTGTGCGATGACCGTATTGGTCCAAAGTTCATGTAAAAAAGGTTTCGCGCACGTTACGCGAAAATCCCAGGAGGAGATACATTTTGACTGTTTTTCATATAATTCAAAATTGTGGGAGAGGTAAAGGTCAGAGGTCAAAAGTCAGAGTGTAAAAGTTGTTCGGCATGAGGAGACGCATAAGTGTATACAGGTTTCATGGCTAGACCTGAAACAGAGCATGAGCTTTACCTGTTCAAAGTTGGCATTTTTCAAAGGCTTCCTACAGCGCCACCCTTTGGCCGATTGTTGCGAGCTTCGCGTTTGTTTGGCATAGTCCTCTGCCATACTGCCGAGTTTCGTAAAAAGCGACTGCACGGTCTAGCCACAAGTGAAAAAGTGGCGGAAGAAGATGAAGTCCAATATCAAGGAGTGACCTTTTGGCCACTTCGTGGCCCTTGGCCACTATTAACACATTGTCTTTATATCTATATCTATGTATATTTATATCTATCTATCTATCTATCTATCTATCTATCTATCTATCTATCTATCTATATAAGAAAATCCTTAAATAAATACATGAAATAACTAAGAAGTAGTGAATATAGCTGATCAAGCGTTGTGTGCCTGACCAGCTATTTTCAGTGGTTTGGGTCCCGGGTAGACTAAATGTCTAATTTCTCTTTTGGGTCATGAACTACAAAGTTTAGGAACCACTGTTCTAATTCACGCACAGTATTATTCCTCTGTTTATTAACATACACTTACACACTTTATTATTTAGTAACATATAATTACATAACAGGTAGCCTGTCAATCCTTTATAAGTGTTAGCCTGCGTTATGTACATACATACACTGTATTATTTGCACGTTATTATACTTTTTTGTTTATTACATACAGTATGCCTCACATGCATTACATGTTATGCATTGATTGATGTATGGCCCTTGCAGACTCCTGATTTTTCAGGCCAGTTATGAAAGAATGAGTGATTCACATATTTTAATTACATTTTACAATGTGGGCATTTAGCTTAATCCAGAGGGATTTAACAATAAGCTAGGACAGCACAAGGTGCAATAGTAGGTATAAGAAATCGTAGGTAAACCAATAACTAACAGTGGAATAACATGGAATAACACACACGCAAACGCACACGCACGCACGCACGCACGCACGCACGCACGCACGCACACACACACACACACACACACACACACACACACACACACACACACACGCACATGCAATCTGTAATTAATGGAAGTGTCAGGGCATTCCACATTTTGGTGGCAGAGTAGAGTAATAGAATTATTAGGATTGTCCCATGTTTGTTCTATATTTGGGTACCAAATCGTTGTCAGTCCCTCTAGTATTGTGGCTCTGGGTGTCACTCCCTTTGGAGAAGTAGTCAGAGGGTACTGAGGGCACTGCCCCTTTGACTATCTATTATCCCAGACTAGCAAAGTGTGTTGGAATTAAGTGGGTCATTGTCTTAAGACAGATAGGTCTAAGTATTAAGTAGTCAAATCAGTTTGTTTTTGGAGGTCTGAAACTTAGTTTTTTGATAGATTGAGGAGAACCAAGAGGTGCAAGCATATTCAAAGTGTTATGTTTGGTTGTGCTCGGGTGTTGCCCTCTGAAAATAGCAGATCTAAACAATCTTGTATTTTCAGCATGCAATTAAGTAGGGGTGTAACAATATAGTAACTGTATCGAAATATCGTTTTCAACTTAAAAAACCGAAGTATATCGAAATGAAAACAGCTAAAATCGAATCGTATCGTTTTATTTTGTATCGTATCGAATCGTCAGTGCAAAGAATCGATTGTATCAATACCAGTGTTGGGAAGAACGCCGTTACATTACGTTACGTTACGTAACGAAACTACTTTTCTCGGTAACTAATAACGTAACTTGTTACCTTTCCCCATTCAATAACGCCGTTCTAGTTACTGTAGTGTAAAGTGGCTAGTTACTTTTTCTCTCCGCACGCAGAGGCAGAGCGGCCGCAGAGCGGAGTCTGCCTGTCTGCTGCCTTTGATTGATTGATTGAAGACTTTATTAGAAGTTTGCATAGGAAAAGGTACAGTTTCATGACGGTACAGTTCACTGGTACAAGGTCTACTAAAAGGAGATCCATGAAAAGACTAAGCTTATTTCCACTGGAAACCATTGAAGTATCTCATATAACATTGAATGACAGACAAATAGAACACAGTACTATGCAGTAGATATGTAAAGAAAAACAAAAAAGAAAACAGTAAGTCTAAACAAACAGTATATATACAAAGAAGGGGCAGGGGAGGGTAGGGTTGGGCTAGGTTCATTTTTTACCAGTTGCGAACGGCTGCTGCCTGTAAGTGGTTTTTCAGGGCAATTTTAAAGGATGCTAGTGATCCACACTCCTTTATGGCCTTCGGTAAGGCTTTCCACATTTTGGTGGTATAGCAGAAAAACGAGTTTGACCCTTTGTTGGTTTTGACTCTGGGTTGGAAGTGATCTGTGGCGCTGCCTCTGGTGTTGTAGTTATGGACATCCTTAATGTGTATAAAGTATTTTGACAGGTACTTGGGTATCATAGTGGTGTAGTGTATCTTGTACACCAGGCCCATTGCAAGTTGCTGTACTCTGTCATCTACTCTGAGCCACCCCACTCTTAACTGGTGAGTAGCGGTGAGGTGAGTCTGATAGGGAAGGGTAAGCAGGACCCTAATTAGTTTATTTTGGGCTGTTTGGAGTTTAGTTTTAAGGGCTTGTGGGGCGTCACGATACCATACGTGAACTCCGTAGTCAAATAGGGGCTGGATTATTGCACCAGCTATGGTCTTCAGTGTGTTGAAATTGACCATTGGGGCGATCCTCTGTAGGAAGCGAGTTTGTTGGTTGATTTTATTTATTACTTTAGAAGTCATCTTTTCGCTGGAAAGATTAGCTTCAAGGATACATCCTAAGTAAGAGACCCAGGCAAGTTTATGCCTGGGTCATAAACTTGCCTCTGTGTGTGTGGTAACTCTCACTAGTCAAGTCAAACACATGCTTGGTTTAGCACACTAACTTGATGCACTGTAGAGGAGCAATGATTGGTTGACCTAGCTTAAAGATTCAGGCTAAGCCAATCAGAGACGGCCTTGGGCGGGTCTTAAAAAATACACACAAACTCAAAGCGAACGCACACACATTGTCAGAGACGGAGGCACGGAGCGGAGAGTTCTCCTGTCTCCAAATGCTGGCGAGATCTCGAGACAACAGCAGCTTTGGAACTTGGAAACATTATTTTAACTTTGTGGAGATAAATGGCCCTGAAATCTACTCCACCAAAATCGCCACAGCATGTCACTCTTCTCTCCTCCTGGACGGTGTAAAGAGAAGAGGACCAGGACCATTGTAATGCATACTGTCTGACTGAGTGTCAAGCTGTCAAACGATCCTAGCCAGGATCACATTGTTGTTTGTTTTTCCGATAGTTAACATGCAGTGTGTGTGTGTGCGTGTGTGTGTGTGTGTGTGTGTGTGTGTGTGTGTGTGCGCGCGCGCGTACAGGGGCGTCACAAGAGGAGGGGGGGGGGGTCCCTGGAACGAAATACTTTGAGATGGGGTGAACCAAACTGATTGATTGCCAAGCCACGTAATGCAAGTGCTAGCTAGATATGAAACATGCTTGATCAATGATGCTTTCCATGCAACCTTTGAGTCTGTTAACGCAGTCTGTTGCCTTCAGATAACTACTAAGTGTTGCACAGCAAAAAGGCTACAATGAATATATGCCTGTCAACATTTCTAAACATATCTTTAGCTTTATTGTTCCACTGCATTTCTATATGCATAATTGCTACAATGTCAGGGAGTTGTATTTTTTTCTTTATAAGGTCATTATTGAAGCCCCCTTAAAAAAAAGAAAAAAAGTGTAACTGACTTTTTCCAGAATGCTTCGTTTTGATATATATATTTTTAAAGTAAAGTAAGGTAACTAGTAACGAGTTACCTTTATAATTTAGTAACTAGTAACGTAACAAGTTACTTTTTCAGAGCAGTAACTAGTAAAGTAATAAGTTACTTTTTTAAAGTAACTTTCCCAACACTGATCAATACTACCTACTTGTGCATTGTATTGTGCATATATAAATAAAAAGGGGGGGTTTCATTACTTTTCCTTTCCATATAGCTACACTGGTCTATCGACAAATGTGTGTAATCTCTGTGTTCATGTCAAGGTGCAGGTTTGTCAATATACAATGTCCATGTATTTGGCAGATAATCACTGTGTTTACTTATTTATATCCATAATAATACATGTTTCCCTTAAAAAACTGCACTATCCACACCTTTCACACAGATTTAATTTCTTTGATAAATAGTTACTATATCGATTTTAAATCATTGAATCGAATTGTATCGTGTCGCCATGAATGAACCAATATCGTTCATGTATCGTATCGTCAACCATGTATCGTGATATGTATCGAATCGCTATTAAAATGTATCGTTACACCCCTACAATTAAGTATAACATTCAGCCATCAAGGCCCTCCATAATACCTTTTAGTCGACTAAATGAACTTATATGACAAAAAATACATGACATTTTATTCAAACTATGACTAAAACTAATTCTAAGTTTGCTGTCAAAGTTAACACTGGTATGAAAGTGTTGTGAATGTATTTGCGGACGCATTGTTGTTACATGATGATTGACACATTCTGCAGTGCACCTGCCAATAGACAGGTGTTCACATTCTGTACCTGCTTGGGAATGTTTCATTCCATGTGCACACGCACACACACACACACACACACACACACACACACACACACACACACACACACACACACACACACACACACACACACACTCTCCGTTTCATTCCATTGTTGACGGTCTACTTTAGTAGGAATGAACATAACATGTTGTTCGTTCCTTCACTGTGTGTGTGACAACTGACAAGGCTATGACTCAGCTTACCTTGGCGTTCGGTACTTTGACTTTGACAGTCTGCTTTGACTTGTAAATCCCACCACTCTGGAGTTAAACACAAAAACAGTGAAAATAGCAGATCTGCAAGCGTGTTGTGTAGATCGCCTGTTTTCACTAGGCCAGTGTTTCTCAACCTTTTTTTTTTTGCATGGACACACTTTTCATGTCCCAAAAATCCATGGGCACACCAACATAATACGGTGGTGTAAATATCATCACTGTCGGGGGGAAACCTTGTATCTCCAAGTTTCAAATGTGTACGTTTCTTCGCAAAGTAAAGCCCTGCTTCATCATACAAGGCTGTCGCACAACAGTAGTGAAAACAGCAGATCTACAAGCACACAACGCCTCGCACTGCAAGGCGTTGTGTGCTTGTAGACTAGTTTAAACCATTTTTAAAATGATAAATACAATACTGTCTTTAAAGCAGTTTCAAGGGGCACACTTGACCCTTCTCAGGGGCACACCAAAGGTCCCCAGGCACAGTGGTTGAGAAACACTGCACTAGGCTATTTAAAGATGACTGTCCCCATAAAGACTTGAATTCATGTTTTTCTTTTTTTTTCTTTCTTTTCTTTATTCCTTAGATAGATTCCTAAGGCAATAATTTGATGACCAGCACAGCAGTGGTTCCCTATGGAGACACAAAGAGTCTCCTCAAAATTATTGGCTTAGGAATGCAAAAAAAAAGAAAAAAAGAAAACACAAAATACATAGCCTCCAGGAAGTGAGTAATTAATACTATAATATACTGTAATTCACTATACAGTAGGGCATTCACCAAATATTCGAATATTCGAATATCAAAGTCACAATTCGACGTTGTTCACCGAAGTCGAATATTCGTCTTTTTTTTTTCTCTTTAAAAAAGATATAGTTTATAAAACTTGGCTAGATAGGAAGTCATAAGAATGAGTTGTCAATGCCCCTGGTGGATGAAATTGTTAATGCTCTATATCAGGGCTTCTCAAACCTTTTTAGGCCGTGACCCCCAAAATAAACATATGAACTGGGGACCCCCACCCTGACAAGCACTTGTAATTGTAGGTATTACATTTAATGTGACTCGGTTCCACAGATAAATATTGTGAGAATAGCAGATCTACATGCTCGTTGTGAGCATGTAGATCTGCTATTTTAACAATGTTCGCCTCTTGCTTACTTAATATTTGACAGTTTGGCCAGTCCTGTCGAATATTCGACTATTCGAATACTTTGAGGTCGAATAATTCGAATACTAAAAATCACTATTCGTGAATGCCCTACTATACATTGTGTAGATTGTACCCATTGTGTAAGTTATAACACTGTGTGTGTGTGTGTGTGTGTGTGTGTGTGTGTGTGTGTGTGTGGGGGGGGGGGGGGGGGGGGGGGGGGTGCGTGCGTGCGTGCGTGTGTGTGTGTGTGTGTGTGTGTGTGTTTGTGTGTGTGTACATAGTGCTCATGGGCCAGGCACTGTGGAGGTTGCCTCCCAGACAACAGCAGCAGCTGCAGGAGCAGTTGGCTGATCACCTGGCTGACAGACAGCGCCAGGACCAGAGCGGCGGAGCCCGGAGACCACACCACCACGGTAGGGAATAGGACTATCACGATTATTACATAATCGTCTAATCGCCATTATTTTTCATAATCGTCATAATCGTTTCCATGTTGAAAAATTTTCATAATATTTAAGAAAAAGTCAAAAATAGTGGAAATAGTAGATCTACAAGCTCACAACGCGTCACATCGCAACGTCTTGTGAGCTTGTAGATCAGCCATTTCCATTATAAATGTTCTTTTTAAGTATAAAGTTGTCAAATATGTCAGTAATTTCTTTGTATATTTAGGGTATGTATCATATCTACCATGTGCAACTTAAAAGCCTAAAAGCCAAACAGAAATGTAATTGTCAACAACAGAAACACAATTAAATCCTTAATCACAATTATTTGAGTGACAATTAATAGTCATGTAAAATGTCATACTCGTGACAGCCTTAGTAGGGATGGGTTCGATAAGCCATATAATCGTTTATCGCGATAAGAAAAACACTCGCAATAATCGTATCGTGGAGATTTAATGTATCGCGATATCGTCCTCCGTCATGCACTGGGATCAATTCACCTTTTATTTGCCAAGCTGCATATCCGATACCACTTAAACCCCCTATAATTGGTAAAAGGTACTTATAATATACGTGCTGTATAATATACGTTCTTTTTTTCCACTCTACCAATTCTCTTTGCCAAAAAAATAGCCGATCTACAAGCTCGCAACGCGACGTGTTGTGAGCTTGTAGATTAGAACTAAAGACTAAATGTGTTGACAATTTTGTCAACAAATAAAAACTAGAGAAATATGTTAGGGCGAAGAGGTCCCATAGAACTAACAGACAAGTCATTTTATGCTTGATTGCACTCGGGTGTTGCACTCTGAAGCAGATCTACAAGCTCGCAACACGTCATTTTCAGTATGCAACCGACGCCGTCAAGGCTCTCCAAAATACATTTGTGTAGACAAAATCAACTGTAGATGTAGTCGACTAAAACTTGATTGAAACTAAAGATCACAACAGTATGAACTGAGCAGTGCTGTCATTCATTCAGTGTGTGTGTGTGTGTGTGTGTGTGTGTGCGTGCGTGTGTGTGTGCGTGCGTGCGTGCGTGCGTGCGTGCGTGCGTGTGACTCCAGGTAAAGGGCATCGTGGTTTCATAGATCTGGAGATGTTGCCTCCAGAGCTTGGCATCACCATCCTGTCCTACCTGAACGCTACAGACCTGTGCCTGGCCGGCTGCGTGTGGCAGGACCTGGGCCACGACGAATACCTCTGGCAGGGGTAAGACACTGAGTGTGTGTGTACGTTAGGGCATTCACCAATAGTGATTTTTAGTATTCGAATTATTCAACCTCAAAGTATTCCAATAGTCGAATATTCGACAGGACTGGCCAAACTGTCAAATATTAAGTAAGCAAGAGGTGAACATTGTGAAAATAGTAGAATGTAGATCTGCTATTTTCACAATATTTATCTGCGGAACCGAGTCACATTAAATGTAATACCTACAATTCCAAGTGCTTGTCAGGGTGGGGGTCCCCAGTTCAAATATGTTTATTTTGGGGGTCACGGCCTTTGAGAAGCCCTGGTATAGAGCATTAACAAATTCATCCACCAGGGGCATTGACAACTCATTCTTATGGCTTCCTATCTAGCCGAGCTTTTTAAACTATATATTTTTTAAAGAGAAAACAATAAAAATAAGCAAATATTCGACTTCGGTGAACAACGTCGAATAGTGACTTTGATATTCGAATATTCAAATATTTGGTGAATGCCCTAGTGTGTACGTGTGCGCGCGTGTGTGTGATTTTATGGTTATAAGGGCAAATAATAGACCTGGCATTATTTTACTTTAGCCATTCAAAAGTAGCAGATCTACACGCTCATAGCACTGCAGAGTGACGCACTGCGAGCTTGTAGATCTATTTTTGAAAAATCGTGAACCTTTTAGCAAATCTTTGAATGTATATTTTTCAAAGCAAACCTTTGTAACACAAATCTCTGCTTCCGAGGGGTCCCTGGAGCAACATATTTTGAGATGGGGGTCCGCGGCCAAATACATGTAATTGTGGGGGTCCTTGACGTGAAAAAAGTTTGAGAACCACTGATTTAGAAGAAGGATTTAGAAGACATTTATAGAAGGGGGTCAAACATATTCAAAGATTTGCACACATTTTCGCGATTTTTCAAAAATAGCAGATCTACATGCTTGCAGCGAGGCACTCGGTGCCGCGCTGTGAGCTTGTAGATCTGCTATCTTTCAAAACTTTCAAATTTCAAGGTATCCCCATAACTCTGACAGTATACAAATGGACCAGTTAGGGTCCATTTGGTTCCATTTGTACACTGTCAGAGTTACAGACTTGTATGGGTCAATTTAGACCCCCCTTAAGGAACCCACAGAGTCCCTGGAATCCACTTTTAGAACCACTGGCCTAGTGGCCTACTGTATTTGTGTTAGTCAGGGAATATTATCTGAATACCTGTCAAAGCTGGGAATACATTCCTTACCAAACAATGTCTTCACCAATGTGTTCATAAAGGTGTCTAGTAACATATCTTAACAAAGATTGAAATTCAACATCCCTAGCAAAATGTTTGACAGTTAGGGTAACTTTGGGTCTCATTCACTATACTATAAAGGAACAAAAAAGACTCCCAAAATAATTGATTTAATTGGGATTTGAGGGGTATAACTAAGTGTTTTTAATTATTCTGAATCCATTGCAAGCATTTGTTTTGCACAAAACACATTCATTGGGCTAAGAATGGACCCCACAAAAGTGTGAAAAGTGATGACTCATCACTAAACCATCGCTTTGTGGGGCTGTTTACCTTTATGAACACATTGGTGAATACATCGTTTTTGTAAGGAATGTATTCCCAGGCTTTATTAATATCCCCTGACTATGAGTTGTCCTGTTATGTGTGTGTCCAGGCTGTGTAAATCCACATGGGGGCACTGTTCCATATACAACAGAAGGCTACCGGCTGGCTTCTCATACAGGAGACTGTATTTACAACTGGACGAAGGCAGTCTCACCTTCAACGCCAATTACCAGGAGGTAATGCTCATAAACGCACACGCGCACACGTGCACACGCACATGCACACACACACCAGGGGTGTTGTTGGCTGGATTATTCATGAAGCTTTCCCGGAAGAGAAAGATCCCATGATTGGCCGCTAGTTGCACTGTTTTCCCCCCGCGAGGTACCAAAAAGATTTCTTCTACACAGGACCCCATTTTCATTTTCCTCTTTGATTTTCTAACCTTAATAAACATAGTCATAAATATTTATGGTTCCTGTCGCTAGTGAAAAACTGCCTTTCAATTACCATGATTTTGTGCAAATATGGTCCCATTTATGTTAAAATTGATGATAAAGTTGTGGTGGGCTCCGACCACATTCTCCCATGTATCCCTGTGGTTGCATGTGACCATTGGTAGCCAATAGCATTCCTTATGATTCCTGGGGTACCATTCAAACAATGAAGGCGACACCCATAAAAGGGACAAAAAAAGCGTCATTTTCGCCGCATAGAAACCAATGGCTTCGCACCGTCCATATTTTTTTTACAGTCTATGACACACCCACACCCCCACGCACACACTAAATATACACTCTTGCATTATAACTTAAATTACCCTAATCCAGTGGTTCTCAAACCCTTTCATGTGAATGCCCCCGCAATTAGTATGTATTTGACCGCGGCCCCCCATCTAAAACATTTTTAGAATCTTAAAAATATGTTGTGCCAGGGACCCTCAAACAAGATGTGTGTTGTTGTTTTCAATGACTTTAGAGATTTTGGTGAAAATTGTAGATCTACAAGCTAACAACTTGTCGCATCGCTACGCATTGTGCTCACCAGGAGCAACTAGGGGTTCAGAGTCTTGTTCAATGACTCTTCACCACTAACTCTGGGGGAGCCCGGGATCGAACTGGGAACCCTCCGTGTTTCTCTACCCCATAGCCACTATTTAGTTCATCACTTCCAATATGGTGTGTGTGTGTGTGTGTGTGTGTGTGTGTGTGTGTGTGTGTGTGTGTGTGTGTGCGTGTGCGTGTGCGTGTGTAGGGGATCAGTTATTTCATGTCTAAAGGCATACTAGTGGACCATCCTACAGAGCTGGCCAAGTTTATCTTCTATACACGACGACTCAACTGGAAGATGCTGAGGATCTACCTCGATGAAAGGTACACACACACACACACACACACACACACACACACACACACACACACACACACACACACACACACACACACACACACACTAGGGCATTCACCAAATATTTGAATATTCGAATATCAAAGTCACTATTCGACGTTGTTCACCGAAGTTGAATATGCGCATATTTTTTTTATTTTTTTATTGTTTTCTCTTATATAGCTTATAAAGCTTGGCTAGATAGGAAGTCATAAGAATGAGTTGTGAATGCCCCTGGTGGATGAATTTGTTAATGCTCTATACCAGGGGTTCTCAAACCTTTTTAGGCCGTGACCCCCAAAATAAACATATTTGAACTGGGGACCACCACCCTGACAAGCACTTGGAATTGTAGGTATTACATTTAATGTGACTCGGTTCCACACATAAACATTGTGGAAATAGCAGATCTACATGCTCACAACGCCTCGCAACGTGAGGCGTTGTGAGCATGTAGATCTGCTATTTTCACAATGTTCGCCTTGCTTACTTAATATTTAACAGTTTGACCGAGTCCTGTCGAATATTCGACTATTCGAATACTTTGAGGTCCAATATTTTGAATACTAAAAATCACCATTCGTGAATGCCCTAACACACACACACACATACTTATTGTCAAGTTCACAATAGCCCTTTGAACTCTGGAAAATGTCTGTGAATCAGGTGGGGACATTTTCACAACTGGAGAATGACCGTAACAATTTAGGCATTTACAATAATCAATATATGTACATATTAGATGTAATTTCCTGTGTTATGGTGAATTTTGGGAGTTTGATACCAAATCCAGGAGAAATGAACCAAAAAACAACAACACATCAACACAAATCTAACAGACTGACGACAGTGCTGTCAATGATGGAAATCTGTATCACACATTTATACAATAAATGTCTAGGACGAGTGGATCACAGTCCTAAGGTTTTTAGCGAGGGTTCTGTCAGCATCCCTGTGTTGGCTGATCTGAGTGAACGAGTGGGGGTGTAGGGGTTGATCAGGTTTTGGAGGTATGGAGGAGCCATACCTTTGGCTGCTTTGAAGGTCAGCATCCGTGTTTTTTATTCAGTGCGGGCCGCAACCAGGAGCCAGTGGAGGCAGCAGAGAAGGGGGGAGACGTGTGAGAATTATGCATGGTTGAAGACCAATCGTGCTGCTGCATTTCGGACCAATTGGAGAGGCTTAAGTGCACATGCTGGGAGGCCAGTGAGGAGAGAAATACAGTAGTCAAGTTTTGATAGGACTGGGTGAGGAGCTGGGCTGACTCCTGGGTGAGGAAGGGTCTGATTCTATGGATGACTGTAAATAAAGTCCGCTGACTAGGCGAGGGGCGGTTGACACTAGGGCATTCAGGAATAGTGATTTTTAGTATTCGAATTATTCAACCTCAAAGTATTCGAATAGTCAAATATTCGACAGGACTGGCCAAACTGTCAAATATTAAGTAAGCAAGAGGCGAACATTGCAAGAGCAAGAGGCGATCTACATGCGACAGCAAGAGGCGTTCACCGAAGTCGAATATTCGCTTATTTTTTATTTTGTATTGTTTTCTCTTTAAAAAAATATATAGTTTATAAAGCGTGGCTAGATAGGCGGTCATAAGAATGAGTTGTCAATGCCCCTGGTGGATGAATTTGTAAATGCTCTATACCAGGGGTTCTCAAACCTTTTTAGGCCGTGACCCCCAAAATAAACATGAACAAGCACTTGGAATTGTAGGTATTGCATTTAACAACCCTTCCGTAGCCGCAGGGAGCCCCTTAAAAAACCTCCTGCCGATCAATCTTCTATTTATTTATAAACATGTTTAAAAAAAACAAAGCACCAAATGATAACAACACATGGTGTAGCGCTCGGTGCGAGCGAGCGATCCGTGTACAAAGCACTATTTTAGTAGCTTAATGACTAGTATAGTAGTATTAAGCCAGGGGTTTCCAATTTTTTTTGTCTCAGGGCACCCCATAATTATTATTTTTAATCCGAGGCACCCCTACATTATAATTTTCACTCCCAGCACCTTATATTTATAGCATATCGTCGTTGTCGGGTGGAAACCTTGTATGTCCAAAACCTTTCGATTTCTATTTATCATCTAAAAAATGTATTAAACTAGTGAAAACAGCAGATCTACAAGCACACAACGCCTCACAATGCGAGGCGTTGTGTGCTTGTAGATCGGCTGTTTTCACTAGTTTTGTGCGACAGACAGTCTTGTATGATGAAGCAGGGCTTTGCTTTACCAAAAGACGTACATATTTGAAACTTGGAGATACAAGGTTTCTGCCCGACAGTGATGATATTTTAGTGATTATGTTGCGAGGAAAACGTTGAGATAATAGCCATTTTGGTTAGAACTGACTGAAAATGACTTTGTACTTCAAGTTTAAAATGATACTAAATATAATTTTTTCAAGTGTCCAAATAAATTCCAGATACTACCAAATGATCTCGCGGCACCCCTGGACTGCCGTCGCGGCACCCCGGGGTGCCCCGTCACCCACTTTGAAAACCACTGGGTTCTAATCACAGAGTATATATATATATATAATAGAGAGCGGACCAGCCCCGCCCCCAGCTATCATTTCAATGCAAGTGCTCAGTGGCGTTTTGAAGCATGCGGAAGTAGCTGAATTCCAGTGCATTGTGGGTGAATCCAGGTGCATTCTGGGGGAAATTGGCCTCTACCTAGAGACCAAAATGTTTGACGCCGAGACGTAATGACGTCACAAACAACGTCGACGTCCATTGAACCCTATTGTAGACCCCAGTGGCGCGCTCTTATGCTCGTGCATGTATCTTTCACCCCGCCTGAAATTCCAACTTTGGCCAGTAGGGCGGCCGATTCAACGTTTACAAGCCGTTCTGGGGTAGCCTGATTTCAGACTCTACGCTGGAGCTTGAGTCTGAAGTTGTCCCTATCTAACATATAATTTTCCGAATGTCTGTCTGTCTGTCTGTCTGTCTGTCTGTCTGTCTGTCTGTCTGTCTGTCTGTCTGTCTGTCTGAGTGTCTGAAACAGTGTTTCTCCTCAGTGGCTGGAGCAATTGATCTGAAATCGCATCACCATTAGCATATGAACACACCTGACATAACTGTGAAGCCCGTTTGTCACTTTCACAAATCGTATGCTGTATATTGGCATTTTTATGGTGTATCTATATCTATTCTGGGTTAGGGTTAGGGTTAGGTGTCTGGCCCTGTTACAGATGTTGTCCAAAAATCACACAGATCGATACACAGTATCTCCATAGCCATTAAACGAAACGGGTATTTCTTACATTGATGCTCCTACATATTATCATGCAAGCACCAGTTAAAGTTACTTTCCATCCCTCATATACTGTGTGCACAGTGCACACCCCATAACCCACACACTGACTGCACATAATTTCAGAGCTCATATCTTTGAACGGGTAAGGGCTAGTTCTATTTGATTACAAAGGGGAGGGGATTTGAAATCTGAAATTCCCAATCACAAGAGATCTGGTGGGAGGGGTTGTGTTTGACTTGTGTACACAAAACTTTCCCCCCTCCCCCTCCCCTCTATGACAGGCACCAAACAGGTCATTGTCTTTGATGTTTCATTGATTAGAGAGAATCACTAACGAGCTATTCGACACTTGTATGGCTCAATCAATGACTGCAGTTCGGAGCCTTTTGAAGTTCAAAGGGAGCAATTAAGAACTCTGGTGAGCCACCCCTCCCTCCACTGTTTCTGTTGATTTTCAAAAGTTAAACCCACCCCTCCCCGTCTCGCATTGATTTAATTGGTCGGTTTGCAAGACACCGACAGAAAGACGCACGTCATATGACACCTCCAGACCAAGAGAAGCAGTCCACTCAGAGAGTGGGCGGGTCTATTGGCTGGAGCCAGGCAAGTTCTGGGGGCTTGGTTCTAATCAGTTTGTTTTGGGCTGTTTTTGGAGCCTTGTTTTCAGGGCCTTTGAGGCGTCATTAACTGACCACTACAATAACTGCTGTTAGAGGCTACAGCCATGCTGTCATCCTCTCCCCTCAGCCTGTCTAAACCACAATGATGCAATCCTCTTTTAAAAGCTCCCAGCACGGAAACCACACTACACAAACACACATGATCTCTGTCCACACGCATTTGTTTGTGGCACCGTCTCTCTCTCTCTCTCTCTCTCTCTCTCTCTCTCTCTCTCTCTCTCTCTCCTTCCCCCCCCCTCCTCCCCCTCTCTCTCTCTCTCTCTCGCTCTCTCTCTCTCTCTCTCCCTCCCTCCCTCCCCCCCCCCCCCCCCTCTCTCTCTCTCTCTCTCTCTCTCTCTCTCTCTGTGTGTATAAGCAGTTGTGTGGGCCAAGTAAGTAAGACTGACTGACTGCTTGAGTACATCAAGTTTTTTTTTAATGTTTTGTTGATTTGTTAATGTTACATTTACCCTGTACTACATGCACATTAAATCATAATAGTATGCAATAGGACTTTAATTTCATTTCATTTATAGATTAAACACGGACACAGAAGAATTCTCTTCTCTCACAGTGTTTAGCCTGCATGAGGCGGTGACAAATATAGTCAGACACGTGCGCACAGACATCAAAGGGGGCTTGAGCCCCTGCCCTTTTATCCCTCTGTAAAAAAGTGTCCTCTCCAGACCATGAATGCAGTTTTTACTATGGTGAAAGAAATGCAAATGCTCTCTTTCCATACCATACCTGAAGGCAGCATTCAAGAGAATTGCCTTGTCCAAACTCTCCTGAACTTGAATGCAGCATTTCAAGTCGAAAGAATTGCCCTCTCTGTGTAGAAATCCATGCCGTTACGCCACATCTGCAGTGTTGACTCGATTATACTAGTGTGTACTGAGCATGGTTCATTTCAAATGAAATTAAAGTCCTATTGCATACCATTATAGCCGCTTTCCAATCCGAGGGATTCACACTTTGAAGTGCACATTTCAAGGGCTATGACGTCACTGAGCCGCGCCAAATAGCGTATCTACAAGCTCACAATGCGTTGCGTTGCGACGCATTGTGAGCTTGTAGATCTGTGACCTGCATGGACGGATTAACCCCCGCGAGGGCCCCTGGCCGATAATTTTTTAGGGGCCCCCCAAAAAAAAAAAAAAAATTTTTTTTCAATTTTTTTTTTTTTCCAAATATTTTTGAATTGGGGGGGGGGGGGGTGGCAAAGGTCAGGCCAAAGGTGGTACTGCAGCTGAAAATGCTCTGAGAGCCATTCAAAAATGAGAGGCTCTCTATTCAGGAGTGGTAATTTAGCCTCAAACCTTTTGAAAAACGTTTTTGGGACATAAACAATATGACATAAATACTTTTTAAATGCATGGTGTATCACCTTTAAGCCATGATGATCATCTGTGGACCAAGAAAGCACCTGTAGACAACAGAGGAGGGGCCCACACATTTGATTTTTGCTTAAAATATACATTTAATTTTTGTAAATTGTCATTGACCACGCAGGCCAGTTCCCCCAAGGGCCCCTGAGAGCCAAGGGCCCCTGGCAACGGCCCCACCGGCCCAATGGTTAATACAGCCCACCAGTGACCCTTGAAATGCGCACTTCAAAGTGTGAATTGGAAAGCGGCTTATGATTTAATGTGCACTATTTTTTGAAACAGTGAACATGTGTGCAAGCAGTGGTGTAAAGTAACGAAGTACATTTACTTAAGTACTGTACTTAAGTACACTTTTGAGTTATTTGTACTTTACTTGAGTATTTCCAATTTCCAATACTTTTACTTCTACTCCACTACATCTCAGGTCCAAATATTGTACTTTTACTCCACTACATTTATGTGAAAACTTTAGTTACTAGTTACTTTGCAGATATAAATTATAATATTATAAAACATACATAAAGCACTTTAGCTCTATTTTATACCTTGGCTATTTGAAAATAGCCGATCTACAAGCTCACATGCGACGCGTTGTGAGCTTGTAGATCTGCTATTTTCAAACATTTAGTACTTTTACTTTTGGTACTTTAAGTACATTTTGATGCAAATACTTTCATACTTTTACTCAAGTACATTATGAATTCTGGACATTTACTTGTAACTGTACATCTACAGTGCAGTATTGATACTTTTACTTAAGTACAAAATGTGAGTACTTTTTCCACCTCCGCTTCTAAATCCTTCTTCTGAATCATTGGTCCTCAAACCTTTTCATCATGTCAGTGGACCCCCCCCAAAATGACATGTAATTGGCCGTGGACCCCCTTCTCC
>NC_137812.1:1407493-1834807 GCF_963921795.1 Nannobrachium achirus | reverse complement strand
TAATGCATTACTAATTACAGTCCAAAAATAACATTGTGAAATGGAACATTATGCATGATACTTTTAGTAGGCTACTGTAACCATTTTTTGTTGTCCAATTTTACTCAACATTTTGTACACATGGTTTTTAGTTAATTCTATTCTATTCTACTGTGGTATTGCTATTAGGGTTGCCACCCATACCGTATAATACGGAATCGTTCCGTATTGGACAATTAAAAGATGCGTTCCGTATTGAACCAATACGGAACGCGGTTTGTTCCGTATTTAACCAAATGCCCCATAAAGGCCTGTCACACAAACCTCAACACAGCATTTAACAATAATGAATGAAATAAAACACAGGAAAAGACAGCAAAAGGAGAGAGAGGCTCGCAGTCGCTGCGCTCTGCGCTCTGTGCTCTGCCTCGTCCTCTCCTCTCCTCTCTGCCCGGGCTGCCCGGCCCCTGTCTGCATAATGCGCTGCATGTCGCTGTCAATCACCGTTACCTAGTTACAGTCAGTGATCACTGAACTTCCTCCTTCCACCAGGCAGATGCACACCGCACGCTTTAAAAGCAGAAAAGAATTAGTGCTCCATGGTTAATCGTTTTCAAACCGAAATCGCGATGTGAAATCCCGCGATTAGCGAATCGCAAAGGCCTGCGAAGTAGTCTTCCCAAGCAACATGGAGACGTTTTAATTTTTAAAATCCCTTCATAATTGACTAAAGCAATGATCAAATCAAACTGTGATGACTTTCTTTGCTTCCACGCATCTCCACAGCACACTGCTGAAAGACAAAGTGAATGTGATTTTTTGGCACAGTGGTCACTGTGCAGGAGCATGGGAACAGCATGGGAACTAGGGATGCTGCAGGTGTTACAGCACCCCTATGGGGAAGTTCTCATTTTTTATTTAAATAAGAAAAGAACAAATCAAACATAGCAAAAATACAATATAGGTTATATCATGTTGTGTGTTATAGTTATAACTATTCTATGCATTTCATGGGTTTGGGACTGCATTTCTTCGCCGGCCGGCGGCTGTGCCACGCGCACGGAACGCACAGAACGCACGCACCGCGTGCCCGGAAGAGGTGTTCCTTATTTCAATTTCTGAAAGGTGGCAACCCTAATTGCTATATTTATACAATAAAAAAAAAAAAAAATGAGTTCTGTGGACTTCTGTGCTTGAGGTTGCTTGTTTATCATTAACTAGTTCACAGCCAAATCGCCTTCCATCGCCATTTTGAGGAGGGTGAGGCAGCCAGATCGCCAAACGTCGCCTTGGGGATCATTTTCTGATCATTTTGGTATTTTTTTGACATTTTTTGAGCTATAAATGACCTTTCTAGCTTAATTTTAGTCTAAAGTTACATATTCGAAGGAAGTGACATCATCGATGACGTAACCCGGAAGTCGTTCGGCCATAACATTGAATGGGCCTTTTTACAGCATTGAATGTTGACGTTTTTCTTATCAAACTTTACCATATCTAGACCGATTTTCATTCGGAAAAAAATGGCTGGACTGACAGATTGGTCACTCAAGAGCAAAAACGAGTGTAAATGGCGTGTGCACGACGTTCGGATCGTGTTTTATAGCTCCCGTTCGGCGGACCGGGAGACATAATGGCCGCCAATGGGCGCCGCCATTATGGGTCTACTGCTGTCCACTCGCTAGTCCAGACTCTAGGAGATTATCGTTGGGCACACTCTAGTGGATAGTACTAGTACTACATTTTACAACAATATGATCCCTGTTGGGTTAGATTAAAGCTAACTTGGAAATTAATAAAATTCCTGGCAGTATAGGCGCACAAGCCTATTGTAAATGGCTGGGAGAGAGTTAACCTTTACCTTTGTATTCACATGAGTAACTATGCTTGTATTCATTTGTTTCAATTGATCTGCTCAAATTAGGGATGGTCCGATCAGGTTTTTTGGAACCGATCACCGAGCACCGATCACAAAGGTTTGATCACCCGATACCGATCAATCACCGATCCGATCAAGTTATTATTTATATATTATTTATATTTTCTAAATGTTAATGTTTTAACTTTAATTAATTAATTCACTCATGAATTCATTTATATATTTGCCTTATAGTTATTTACCAGCATTACTATGTATTTATTATCATAGCAGTAACTAATTATTCCTTCAGCACTGTGGAAATCAATACCCCAAAATGGCCTCAAGTGGGCATACTGAACGGCTGGTTGATCGGATGCACCGATCGGATCGGATCGGTGAATTTACCTTTTGATCTAAACCACCGATTATCGCCGATCACGCTTTGATCGGCCCGATCCGATCCATTGCCGATTGATCGGTAACATCTCTAGCTCAAATTAATGGGGATTGCAGAAGAGAGGTGAAAAAGAGAGCGCAAACACAGTGGAAAAGATGGAGAAAACTTTCTGCTGTGATTTGTGACAGAAAAAGGTACCAGCAAGAATGAAAGGAATGCTTGGAAATGGTGGCACTGACGAAAAGACGGGAAGCGGAGTTGGAGCAGGTGGCAGAATTGAAGACAGTGTAACATACAGTGTAACAGTGTACAGTTTAAAAACTGCGTACAGTGCACATGACTACCTACGTCTCGCATTCATCTCTTCGTTAAGCAACCTGATTGCTTGAGCATAAAAACTATTACTGAAACGAGTGGTGTGCGATGAGATGCTCTGGTAACGTTTTTTGGATGGGAGGAGATAGAACAGGGAATGGGCGGGATGACTGCTGTCCTTTAACCCTTAAGTTCTGTTCGGGTCATTTTGACCCGTTTTACATTTTCAATTGGAAAAAAAAGGTAGAGGTTTAATTTTTCCCACCTGAAACTCACTGGCCTTAAAGATTCTTCTGAGAAGGACATGTAAAAAAAATATTTTTGCACTACACCCATGCTACACCCCCCTCATATTTTTTTAACCTTAAAGTTGTACTATGTAACTTTTTTTATAAAACAAATCTTAAAATTCTCCTAACTATTAAATCACAAAAGTTTTAGAAGATCCGCGCCGTGAATTTCAGCCTGTAAAGCCTTCTCTGTATGTAAACTGAGATCCTTGCCGTGGACCGGATCTCGCGCCAAAATTGCGTCATCACACTACCGGCCAATCACAGCGAGGGTTATACAACTGCCGGCCAATCACAGCGCATCTTGAAGTGGGGTCGCTATGGCAGCCATATTTGTTGTCGCCCGTTTGTACCATCCCTTCTCTAGGTAATTTCGCCTACCAGGCAGGGTGAAGGAGTCCGTATCTCTGGAATTACTGAACGCACAGGAACAAGGGACCCCTTAAAAGATAGATCTCAGCGAGGTGGAGGCAGACGCGGGGGTCTGAAGGTACGAAAAACGTCCGAAAGACGCGGACGCGACCGCGGTTTGCTATAGGGCTAATGACCACTAGTTGGGCATCTTACACAGTATGGCTTTAAGTGCTGTTCGGGTCATTTTGACCCGGGAAGCACAGATGCACAGAAATACACAGTATTATGCCAAAACACAGACACACAGTCACCCCCACTTCTAACACCCCCCCCCCACACCTAACCCCCCCTCCCCTGATGCACAGAAATACAAGGAATCATGTACAAACACAGATACACAATCACCCCCTAACCCCTTCCACCCCACCCCCCTCCAACCCCCCTCACCTCACCCTTACCCCCTCCTCCCCTCCAAACCCCATGCAACCCAACCCCTCTGTCCTAGTGTATACGTTCAAGTGTATATTCATATGTGAAGTTCATGTGTGTTCACATGTGTGTTCAGCTCTATGTGAGAATGATGTCCTGTTCTTGAACCACAAGTATTCAATTAATGGGCATGTTGGAAAAAGAAAAAAAAAAAGGTTCATAAAAACATTGTCTGATTTTCATTGTTTCCTATAAACATGAGCAATATTGCCCAGAATTAAATAAAGTAGTTTGTGTACATGAATTTCAGCTAAATCAGTAAAAACGCCTAGCTCTTTCAGTGTTTAATGTGATATAGCAAAGCAGAAATGCAAACATTTACCATATATATGATATGAATTGTTTGGTATTGAGTCAAAGTCAATGTATCATGATGATTTGTTAAGTTAAAATTTATATTAGTGTTGTTTCTTTTAAACCAAATATCCCCCGGGTCAAAATGACCCGAACAGAACGAAGGTGTAGTGAATCTGAACAGAACTTAAGGGTTAAGATGTTCTCTGTCTTTTTCTTACAGCGTGTGTTATAGATTGTGTGTAGCTGTGGTAATTCTGTGCCAATGATTTTGGCAGCTTTCTTCACAGTCCTCTGTAACTGTTTACTATCTTGAACAGTCACGTTACCAAACCACACTGTGATGCATCCTGTCAAAACACTTTCTATGGTACAGTGATAGAAATTTACAAGAGCCTTGGTGCTCAGGCCAAATCTCCTGAGGCGCCTCAGAAAGTACAGTCGCTGCTGCGCTTTCTTAAGGATACCTTTGCTGTTTAGGGACCATGTGAGTGAGTTTGTTATGTAAACACCCAGGAATTTGAAACTGTCCACTATGTCTACAGGTGAGCCATTTATGGTTAGGGGACTGTGATTGACTTTAGACTTCCTAAAGTCAACGATGATCTCTTTTGTTTTACTGACATTTAGAGAGAGATTGTTATTCTGGCACCATAGGGTTAGCTCTTCAATTTCCCTCCTATAGGCCCTCTCATCATCGTTGGATATTAGTCCTATAACCGTGGTGTCATCCGCAAACTTGAGAATAGAATTATTACCACACCTGGCAACACAATCATAGGTGAACAGACTATACAACAAGGGACTGAGGCAGCAGCCCTGGGGCGCTCCAGTCCTGGTCAATATCTTGGATGAATGCTTGTTCCCTATAATAAAGAACTGCTGTGTGTTTTGCTGCCAATGCCAGTGGTTCTCAACCTTTTCAGGCCGTGACCCCCGAAATAATCATATTTTAACTGGGGACCCGGCACCCTGACGAGCACTAAGAGTTGAGGAATTTTGTATAACACGGTTCTTTTGTGAAAATAGCCTATCTACATGCTCACAACACCTCTCAACGCGAGGCGTTGTGAGCATGTAGATCGTCTATTTTCAAAATTTCTGCCTCTAATATTTGACAATTTGGCCCATGTTTAATTTGTAATTTCAGAGGTATTAACAAAATCAATAACCAAAGACAATGCATAGCTATTTTTTTCCAGGACCTTCCAGGACCCTTGATAAATTCCAAAACTTTTCCAATACTGGAAAAATATTTTTCCAATTTCAAAATATTTCCAGGAATTTCATGACCGTGGGAACCCTGTGAAGATGATTCTCATTTGGGGTGACAAGGAGTGACAAGATTAGGAATTTCTCAATTAGAAGGTCAACCCATGTTTTAAGGTTTGGAGATGAAGCAAGAGGTTGAGATGGTTTGGACATGTGCAGTGAAGGGATGAGGGGAGATGGGATGCTGAAGATGGAGCTGCCAGGCAAGAAGAGAAGAAGATGGCCAAAGATTTTATGGATGCGGTGAGAGAGGACATGCATGTGGCTGGATGGGAGTGACCTGGGAAGATGGAAACTGGTAATAGCCTCCACTGTGGCTTCAAGTTCCCCTGATGGGAATTCGCTGAAAGGAAAATAGGAATTGCGGTGCTGAAAACGCTAAATATAATAGGCTATAATAATGCTCTATAATATACTACTAAATAAGAAAAAAAAATAACTGTTAACTGTTTTTAACATGTTTTAAATACATTTAGTATTGTTATTTATGTACTGTTTTTATGGGGGACTCCCAACCTAAGTAACCTATTTCACAGTGCATGTACTTCCACCTTGTCATCATAGTGACAATAAACATCTTGAATCTTTTACCTATCTTTCCACCTAGCCTCAAGGCTAATCAGCAGAAAGTGAAAACACCTGTATGAGTGTACATCATGTTGCTTTGCATTTTGATTGGGATACACTGTGTTTGTCAACCATTTTTGTGTCGTGTGTTAATATGCATTAGGCAATGGACCCCTCTGATAAGACCTTTTTTTTAACCACTGATAGAATGGACTAGAATTAACAACAAAATATCATAGAAGATTAATAGCTGAAATAATTAACGGCCACAGAAAAGAGTAAGATAAAGATTGGGCTGAACACAAGGTTTGAACCTCACTGCACATGCCTGCCACACTCCATCAACATTCAAGAACACTTAAAAACAAATGTTATCATCAGAGAAGTTCATTAACTACCGTATATTTGTGTCCTACCTTTAGGTGAAGGCAGGTGTCGCTGGTGCTTCCTCTCTGCGACGGCTATGGAATGGAAGACCTTGTTCTTCCATTCCATAGCCGTAGCAGAGAGGAACCCACTGAGCACAAAACCTCATTTAGACGTATAGTCTATATCAAGACCTCATTTCACCCGTCTATTGTTGGTCTTTCTTTAGACCAATTCTAGCTGATCGAATTATATGCATTATTCCATACTTGTTGCTTATAAAAATAGCTTTAATTTGCACTCTTGATTGTCAAATATTGGACTAAATGCTTTTTAAGAGGTATTGGTCTTAAAATAATCTGTTTTTGTTTTAGACGTCATTTGGCGTTTTCACTTGAACCTTAGATCAACGTTTGGATGAAAACCATTTTTAGACCATAACGTATTTTTTCATTTTTATCTTGTTCTTTATCGGATGCTAACAGTATAGGTTGAAATGACTGTATCTCCCGATTATACCTTAATTAGTCCCCCCAGGAATCCGCGGAGAAAAAGTTCTGATTCCGCGGTGAACAATCCTGATTCTGCGGAGAGCAATTCTTGATTCCGCGGCTTGAAAGTTAATATTCCGCGGGCATTAAAAAACTACGTAAAATTACCAGTTATGAAGCAAACATAATTTTTTATGTAATAATGAAGTAGAAATGAACTTATGAAATGAATTGCAATACCAAAATACTGTGAAACATTGTGGTTATCAAATAATCAACATCAATATTCTCTTTGTCCCTCTTGGGCAGATTTATTTATATGTGCCAGGCATGTCACGTGGATGGAATTGGGAAACAGGGATTTGAGGGCAGACAGAAATCACATCCTCTTGTTTCACTCCAAAGTCATTTAGAACATTGACCATTTGCCACTGTTGAATGATTGCATTTGTCTGAGAAAACAGTGTCAACCAAGTAGCTGCGGATTTCACCAGATTCATCCTTGATGAGTGGGAGACACCATTATGTTGAGCACGCAGCGTCCTTCTGAATCAGAGAGAGAGAGAGAAAGAGAGAGAGAGAGAGAGAGAGAGAGAGAGAGAGAGAGAGAGAGACCTTTATTATCCCAAGGGGGAAAATCTGTTGCAGCAGTGTAAGGTTATTTACAAAGTTACAGAGAAGTATGATTTTTTTTTTAAAATAAAAACAAGAACAGAGTACAGTAAAGAGCAAGGTACATCAAGAAAGGGATCCTCTCTTACCTCTCTTGCAGTTGCGTATGGCCAGGGATGGCTCCCTCCCCCATTCACTACTCTCTGTTTTGCAAGAAACTTCTCATCGAGGGACTGTCAGACCTGGACAGTGGTGTGTTTGTTGATGTACAAGACTACCAAAACAGAATACAAAACACAATACATTGATTGTACATATTTTGATAGATACCTTTTTCAAATAGTACAATTAAATGATTATACAATGGAGCTAAACTAAAATGATTTATTTATCTACCTTGACTAATTCATACTTTTTCATATCAAGGTCCAATATTTATTCATTATTTAATGACATTTAGCCTCTCACTCAGACCCAAAACATAGAATATTTTGTTATTGTTTGGATATCATTTTGTTCGCAATTCTATGCTGTATTGATTTGATGTTGGTGCCATAGATAGAAGAGATAAACAGGCAACACGTTGATAAAAATAACAACTCTTATACATTCTCTAATTGTGTAGACTTTAGGCTATTGTAAATTAATGAATGCAGATGTTTAACAACAATCTAACTCTTGAGAGCGTAAAATGAAAACAAATGGACCCGTAATTAAACCAAATGGACCCTTATGGGTTTCATTTTACCCTCTCAGAGTTAAATATAGCGTTCATTTGGTTACCAACTCTCAAGGACCACTGGTTGAAAACCACTGGAGCACAAGTCAAGAATACATTACTAAAACGATAGCATACCTTCTCTCGTTCCTCTGCAGCCACGGTTTTGCTGGCGATTGTGGTTGTGATGGCTTTTTGTATTTTTAAGACGGTGTCTGCGGGCGTTGCTTGTTTTTTCTTCTGATTAAAGCAGCCAAGTGGTCTTTGATCGTTGCGTTGCGGCGATAATCAAGAACTTTATTCTCCTCCTGTAATTCTGTGTATGATTTAGCTCTTTCAGCATAATATATTCCCCTGCCTGCTTACTCTGAGGGCTTGAAGGTCGGAGAAATCGCTCCATTACTCCATGTATAGCATGCGTGAGTGCGTCTTTCTCACCATGTGAGGCTTGTGAGCCAATATAAACAGTCAGACGATGTGCCTAGTTCCTAGTCCATTAAAAATCAGCACCATCCGCTCTGGTATCGTCACCACACACACGAGTCACAGCACATGAATGCATGCCACGGCAAACAAAGCCATTTCCGTTTCCGTATCCGGCGCTAGGACCGGCTAGGCTGTGAGTCCTGTCCGTCTATATCACCGCGACATTTAGCGGCCGGAATGAAAACTACATGTAAAATGTAATATTCTGCTCCTCGTCTTGTCCTATTCTGCGGACTGCTATGATATCCGCGGGAGGCTCTGATATCCACGGAGGGCTTCGATTTCCGCTAAAAATTCCGTGATCGCAGAATCGCGGATTCCTGGGGGGACTACTTAATAATGGCAGTTTGCACCCACTGAGCAGTTTGCTGTCTAATACACGTTTAAAAGACGTCTGATAGACCTTAGTCCTTTGAAAAAGCTAAGTGTTAAATAACGGCATTTCGCACTTATCCCGCGATGCTCGGCCGGTGTCAGTACCCTAAACATACAAAATAATTGTGATCCACACTCTCTATCAGAGATCAAATCAGACTTTACATATATTTGATGTGCAAACACACACACTCGATCCCAAACCATGCACTGCCCCCACCCTTATTCAATGAATATTGAATAATATGTAATATAAAATCATTTTAATAGCTATTCATGAAGTTGCTCTATCAACAAACAATAAATTGCACTAACATGAAACGAACAGCGGGGGGCAGTCAACTAGTGCAGTGCTCTCTTTGACGTTACTGACGTCAAAGATTGGTCCATTTTGTTCCAAAAATGTGTTATGCAAAAGTTGACCCGCTGGTGGAGCTATAACAGGCCAATGTGAGAAGGATGGTATCTGTTCCTTGACCTATTGGGAATGTTTTTGCAAGATTTCACGCACATCCCAGGCTGTGTTCATGATTTGAGGTGTTTTTGGCTTTGGCCACTTTATCGCTGCTTGCAGCTATATTTAGTGGCCAAGGCCACGAAGTGGCAAAAGCCTTGGCCACTCATTGTTATTGGACTTCAGCACTATTATTATTAGTGGCCAAGGCCACGAAGTGGCAATGCCTTGGCCACTCATTGTTATTGGACTTCATCACTATTATTATTATTATTCCGCCACTTTTTCTCTAGCGGCTAGACCGTGCAGTCGCTTTTTACGAAACTCGGCAGTATGGCAGAGGACTATGCCAAACGGCTAAAACGCGAAGCTCGCAACAATCGGCCAAAGGGTGGCGCTGTAGGAAGCCTTCGAAAGTGCAAACTTTGAACTGGTGTAGCTCATGCCCTGTTTCAGGTACAGCAATGAAACCTGTATACACTTATGCGTCTCCTCATGCCGAACAACTTTTACGCTCTGACTTTTGACCTCTGACCTTTACCTCTCCCACAATTTTGAATTATATGAAAAACAGTAAAAATGTATCTCCTCCTGGGATTTTCGCGTAACGTGCGCGAAACTTTTTTTACATGAACTTTGGACCAATACGGTCTGAAAACTTAGCCGGATTTTCTTTAAAGCGAAACATTATTTTGTAATAATTAACCGTATAATGCAGTTTCATGCAAATTATTCTTCTGCCTCTAAATCATACATGCAAAGTGACACGTTCATGGCAGTATGGCAGAGGACTATGCCAAACGGCTAAAACGCGAAGCTCGCAACAATCGGCCAAAGGGTGGCGCTGTAGGAAGCCTTCGAAAGTGCAAACTTTGAACTGGTGTAGCTCATGCCCTGTTTCAGGTACAGCAATGAAACCTGTATACACGTATGCGTCTCCTCATGCCGAACAACTTTTACGCTCTGACTTTTGACCTCTGACCTTTACCTCTCCCACAATTTTGAATTATATGAAAAACAGTAAAAATGTATCTCCTCCTGGGATTTTCGCGTAACGTGCGCGAAACTTTTTTTACATGAACTTTGGACCAATACGGTCTGAGAACTTAGGCGGATTTTCTTTAAAGCGAAACATTATTTTTTAATAATTCACTCAATGTTGCAGTTATATGCAAATTATTCTTCTGCCTCTAAATCATACATGCAAAGTGACACGTTCATGGCATTTGGCAAATATGTAGAGGGTTATTCCAAATATCACTGAAAGCAATCTTACTCCAATTGGCCAAAGGGGGGCGCTATACGAAGCGTTTGAAAACTCAAACTTTAAAGGGGCATAAGTCATGCCTCGTTTCGTTTGAAGACATGCAACTTGCTTACACACGTGCCTTGACTCAAGCGGAAGACATCTGTGTCTTTGTTAAGTAAGCTCCGCCCTTAGAGTTTCCGCAATTTTGAGCAGTTTGTAAAACACTTAAACCCGCTTTTATTCCGGAACTTTCGCGTCACGTGCACAGAACTTTTTTTACATGAACTTTGGACCAATATCTAAAGATCTGTCAGATCGTTTTTTTTTTTTAATTGAAACATGCTTTATTAATAATTCAATCAACATTGCAAGTTTTATGCAAATTATTCTTCTGCCTCTAAAACATACATGCAAAGTAAAATGTTCATGATGAACTACCGTAGAGGGTAAGTCCAAATATCACTGAAACCAAAAAGAATCATATTTGAACTGGGGACCCCCCACCCTGACGTGAGTAGGGTTTTCCCATGATCTGGGCCTTAGGCTAGATGCAGAATAGAGCTGGGACGTTCGCGAACGAATCGAATCTTTTGAACGGCTCTTTGAAGTGAACGTTGGGATCCGGTTCGCGCAGTAGAGAGCCGTTCATTTGGGGGGAGACCCCCTCCCCCCAATTCAACATCTCCTTGCTACTCCACTGAGTACTGACTGAGTACAGTGAGTGAGTGAGAGAGAGAGAGAGAACAAGTGGAGGAGCGAGTTCATTGTTGCCTGCTTGTTTTTTTTTTGGTGTTTTATGAATAACAAAAGTCAAGGTAGCTTAATTTACACACACATTTTATGAAAAGGGTAAATACTAAATTGTGATCTCAACTGTCAGCAGAGGAATGTGGTGCCACCTTGTGGATTCATGTTTAAACAAATTCTTCTTAAAAATATATAAATATACAAGGAGCCAAATGAGCCAGTCTTTTGAACGGCTCTTTTCAGTGAGCCAGATCGATGGTACTGTCTCACTTCAAAGAGCCATAAATCCCACCTCTAATGCAGAATGGTTAGGCACAGGTGTGTGTGTGTGTGTGTGTGTGTGTGTGTGTGTGTGTGTGTGTGTGTGTGTGTGTGTGTGTGTGTGTGTGTGCGGGTGTGCGTGCGTGCGTGCATGTGAACTGAATCTAACTGATGGCTTAGTTTGGTTTTCAGAAAAACTACATTTCCCAGAATGCAGCAGCTAAGATGGCTGCTTGTTGCAATCAGTTTGATTTGTCAGCACCTGGCCGCAACACAGCTTCTCCGAGTCAGGCAATCCAAATGTTTTTGCTCTTAACCACCGAGCTCTGCTTCACTGTGTAGCTGGCTCTCGAAGGGACTCTTCCATCGAGCAGTAAGCAAAACTCCACTATGTTCTCCTCTGTCGCACATTTGCTCTGTATTTTGCCACATTGCTAATGGTGGTTCTATCTGTTCCCATTGTAGGCAAATTAGGAGCTGCATCTGAGTCTTGGAAGAGAAATGGCATGTGTTAATGGAAGCAACGGCATACTGTGAAACATATGTTTCGAATGTAACCCCTGTTTGTTAAGTTCTGGAAAGAAGCATATTTTGAGTTAAAAGCCCCGGTTTTGGGAAGAACTTTATTTCATGTTTTAGGGGAACGCCCCATTGAATAAAACAACGCTTATTGCGTTTTCACCTTGAGAACTGTTTCCGTGTGCTGGTTTGGGTTCAGACTTCACAATACTTAATGTTTAAAAACTTTATTTGAAGACGTTTACTACTTGAATTATTTAAAAACATTGTGATTTAAAAGACATGCCTGAAAATGGCTAGGTTGTTAACCCTCTGTTTTGAAGGTTTACAACCTGATGACCAACTCTTCAACAAAGACAACTAGGGATGTCCCGATACCACTTTTTTGCTGACCGAGTACGAGTACAAGTACTTCATGTTGAGTACTCGCCGATACCGAGTACCGATACGAGTACATTTAATAATACAAAATGTATTTAAATTACGCTTTTTTTTCCTTTTTTTTTTCAACACGTGTTCCCAGGGGCGTCAATTGGGTATGGCAATACCCTGGGTCCAGGGGGGAAGATAAAAAGTTAGTTCTGAATATGAATCCATGAATGTCTCTTTGTCTATCTGTGCGGGTTATTATGTTGGTAAATTACAGTAAATAAATGCAAACTTAACAAAATGGTCACTTTAACAAGGTATTATAATTATATTTAAGGTATATATAATGATATATTATAATGTACTTCTTCTTAAAATAAATGTATCATGCCTGTTGCTAAGGTATGGCAACATGACTGGTGTCACCAGTCATGTTGCCATACCTTATCTTTTTCTGAACTGACGCCACTGCGTGTTCCTCCATCCACACACAGTGCAGGTCCGTCCATGCTAATAGGCTAGCTCCGGTGGAATAGGTCTTTTAAACTCTATAAAGGGAACTAGAAATGCTATCCTTAGATGGACAACAAGTGTTGTCCATATCTACGACTCCTATGGACTTTATTTGGAAACATCGTTTGTTGTTGTTTTATGGAGCGACGTTCAGCAACGTGAGACGTGAGTCACGCACGCACGCACGCACGCACGCACGCACGCACGCACGCACACACACACACACACACAGAGAAAGGGTAGGCGGCCGCAGAACCCCCTCTTGATATTTTATTAGTGCATTGTTTGCACTCTGCTTTGGTGTTGTCATCCTCACAAAGAAGTGCACTCATTGCCAAGGGTGTCGCACCAAATTCTGGGCCCTGGATTCACTGCTGGCCCCCCATGAATGTTCTTCATGGGGTATTTAAAAAATAGCAGATCTGCAAGCTTGCAGTGCGGCACTGTGAGCTTGCATATCTGTTATTTTTCAATAGCAAAAGTATAAAATAATTAAGGCCCTGGCTTCCACCTTGAGCCCTAGTAACTCAGTCCCACTTTTCTCCCCCTTGTGACGCCCCTGCTCGGTATCGGCCGCTGCCGTGAGAAGTATCTGGCGAGTACGAGTACAGCAAAATAGGGTTGTATCGGGGCGAGTACCGATACCGCGAGTACCGATACCGCATCCCTAAAGACAACTAATGAAAAAGTTGGAAAATAAAGATATTGAGTTAAAACCTTGAGGAGTTCTTTGGAACTATTTTATGTCTGTTGCATATAGTCTTTTGCATAGATGTTGTGTAGAGGTCAATTTGTGCTTTTACCAATAACTATGCCGATTAGTGTAAAATCGGCAGAGTCTCTGTCATTTATAGCGCCACCAGAAGGCCGAAAACGCATTCTTCAATATTACTCCTTCAGATTTTATCCGATAATCACACAAATGGGCACACAGTATCTCTACAGTGATGTAATCATGACGGATTTGTCCAATATCATATTCTATCTAATTGGATAACATTGAATTCCAAGGTTTGCAGGATTGCTCCTTTTTGAACAAAATGTCTCAAACGCAGCCTGCTATTTGTGTGAGATTCTGCACGCACATTCCCACTAGGCCAAGGAACAGATGCCACCCTTCTCACATTGGCCTGTTATAGCGCCACCAGCGGGTCAATTTTTGCAAAACCCATTTTTGGAACAAAATGCCTCAAATCCCGCATGCAGCGTCCGATTGCCGTGAAAGGCCAAAGAACATGTGGTACCCTTTTGACTTTTGCCTATTATAGTCACCACTAGGCCAAAAAAAAAACACCTGACCTGCCGGAGACCTGTTCGGAAGAACACTGCTTCCAGTTTTCTTTGATGTCTTCTTTGCTTTCCCTTGATGCTTTTTTGCTTTCCTACTTTTTCTACCTTGGCCACTTTATCGCTGCTTGCAGCTATATTTAGTGGCCAAGGCCACGAAGTGGCAAATGGCCACTCATTGTTATTGGACTTCATCATAACTATTATTAGTGGCCAAGGCCACGAAGTGGCAATGCCTTGGCCACTCATTGTTATTGGACTTCATCTCTTTCTTCCGCCACTTTTTCTCTAGCGGCTAGACCGTGCAGTCGCTTTTTACGAAACTCGGCAGTATGGCAGAGGACTATGCCAAACGGCTAAAACGCGAAGCTCGCAACAATCGGCCAAAGGGTGGCGCTGTAGGAAGCCTTGGAAAGTGCAAACTTTGAACTGGTGTAGCTCATGCCCTGTTTCAGGTACAGCAATGAAACCTGTATACACTTATGCGTCTCCTCATGCCGAACAACTTTTACGCTCTGACTTTTGACCTCTGACCTTTACCTCTCCCACAATTTTGAATTATATGAAAAACAGTAAAAATGTATCTCCTCCTGGGATTTTCGCGTAACGTGCGCGAAACTTTTTTTATATGAACTTTGGACCAATACGGTCTGAAAACTTAGCCGGATTTTCTTTAAAGCGAAACATTATTTTGTAATAATTAACCGTATAATGCAGTTTCATGCAAATTATTCTTCTGCCTCTAAATCATACATGCAAAGTGACACGTTCATGGCAGTATGGCAGAGGACTATGCCAAACGGCTAAAACGCGAAGCTCGCAACAATCGGCCAAAGGGTGGCGCTGTAGGAAGCCTTCGAAAGTGCAAACTTTGAACTGGTGTAGCTCATGCCCTGTTTCAGGTACAGCAATGAAACCTGTATACACGTATGCGTCTCCTCATGCCGAACAACTTTTACGCTCTGACTTTTGACCTCTGACCTTTACCTCTCCCACAATTTTGAATTATATGAAAAACAGTAAAAATGTATCTCCTCCTGGGATTTTCGCGTAACGTGCGCGAAACTTTTTTTACATGAACTTTGGACCAATACGGTCTGAGAACTTAGGCGGATTTTCTTTAAAGCGAAACATTATTTTTTAATAATTCACTCAATGTTGCAGTTATATGCAAATTATTCTTCTGCCTCTAAATCATACATGCAAAGTGACACGTTCATGGCATTTGGCAAATATGTAGAGGGTTATTCCAAATATCACTGAAAGCAATCTTACTCCAATTGGCCAAAGGGGGGGCGCTATACGAAGCGTTTGAAAACTCAAACTTTAAAGGGGCATAAGTCATGCCTCGTTTCGTTTGAAGACATGCAACTTGCTTACACGCGTGCCTTGACTCAAGCGGAAGACATCTGTGTCTTTGTTAAGTAAGCTCCGCCCTTAGATTTTCCGCAATTTTGAGCAGTTTGTAAAACACTTAAACCCGCTTTTATTCCGGAACTTTCGCGTCACGTGCACAGAACTTTTTTTACATGAACTTTGGACCAATATCTAAAGATCTGTCAGATCGTTTTTTTTTTTTTTAATTGAAACATGCTTTATTAATAATTCAATCAACATTGCAAGTTTTATGCAAATTATTCTTCTGCCTCTAAAACATACATGCAAAGTAAAATGTTCATGATGAACTACCGTAGAGGGTAAGTCCAAATATCACTGAAACCAAAAAGAATCATATTTGAACTGGGGACCCCCCACCCTGACGTGAGTAGGGTTTTCCCATGATCTGGGCCTTAGGCTAGATGCAGAATAGAGCTGGGACGTTCGCGAACGAATCGAATCTTTTGAACGGCTCTTTGAAGTGAACGTTGGGATCCGGTTCGCGCAGTAGAGAGCCGTTCATTTGGGGGGAGACCCCCTCCCCCCAATTCAACATCTCCTTGCTACTCCACTGAGTACTGACTGAGTACAGTGAGTGAGTGAGAGAGAGAGAGAGAACAAGTGGAGGAGCGAGTTCATTGTTGCCTGCTTGTTTTTTTTTTGGTGTTTTATGAATAACAAAAGTCAAGGTAGCTTAATTTACACACACATTTTATGAAAAGGGTAAATACTAAATTGTGATCTCAACTGTCAGCAGAGGAATGTGGTGCCACCTTGTGGATTCATTTTTAAACAAATTCTTCTTAAACATATATAAATATACAAGGAGCCAAATGAGCCAGTCTTTTGAACGGCTCTTTTCAGTGAGCCAGATCGATGGTACTGTCTCACTTCAAAGAGCCATAAATCCCACCTCTAATGCAGAATGGTTAGGCACAGGTGTGTGTGTGTGTGTGTGTGTGTGTGTGTGTGTGTGTGTGTGTGTGTGTGTGTGTGTGTGTGTGTGTGTGTGTGTGTGTGTGTGTGTGTGTGTGTGTGTGTCTGTGTGTGTGCGGGTGTGCGTGCGTGCGTGCATGTGAACTGAATCTAACTGATGGCTTAGTTTGGTTTTCAGAAAAACTACATTTCCCAGAATGCAGCAGCTAAGATGGCTGCTTGTTGCAATCAGTTTGATTTGTCAGCACCTGGCCGCAACACAGCTTCTCCGAGTCAGGCAATCCAAATGTTTTTGCTCTTAACCACCGAGCTCTGCTTCACTGTGTAGCTGGCTCTCGAAGGGACTCTTCCATCGAGCAGTAAGCAAAACTCCACTATGTTCTCCTCTGTCGCACATTTGCTCTGTATTTTGCCACATTGCTAATGGTGGTTCTATCTGTTCCCATTGTAGGCAAATTAGGAGCTGCATCTGAGTCTTGGAAGAGAAATGGCATGTGTTAATGGAAGCAACGGCATACTGTGAAACATATGTTTCGAATGTAACCCCTGTTTGTTAAGTTCTGGAAAGAAGCATATTTTGAGTTAAAAGCCCCGGTTTTGGGAAGAACTTTATTTCATGTTTTAGGGGAACGCCCCATTGAATAAAACAACGCTTATTGCGTTTTCACCTTGAGAACTGTTTCCGTGTGCTGGTTTGGGTTCAGACTTCACAATACTTAATGTTTAAAAACTTTATTTGAAGACGTTTACTACTTGAATTATTTAAAAACATTGTGATTTAAAAGACATGCCTGAAAATGGCTAGGTTGTTAACCCTCTGTTTTGAAGGTTTACAACCTGATGACCAACTCTTCAACAAAGACAAGTAGACAACTAATGAAAAAGTTGGAAAATAAAGATATTGAGTTAAAACCTTGAGGAGTTCTTTGGAACTATTTTATGTCTGTTGCATATAGTCTTTTGCATAGATGTTGTGTAGAGGTCAATTTGTGCTTTTACCAATAACTATGCCGATTAGTGTAAAATCGGCAGAGTCTCTGTCATTTATAGCGCCACCAGAAGGCCGAAAACGCATTCTTCAATATTACTCCTTCAGATTTTATCCGATAATCACACAAATGGGCACACAGTATCTCTACAGTGATGTAATCATGACGGATTTGTCCAATATCATATTCTATCTAATTGGATAACATTGAATTCCAAGGTTTGCAGGATTGCTCCTTTTTGAACAAAATGTCTCAAACGCAGCCTGCTATTTGTGTGAGATTCTGCACGCACATTCCCACTAGGCCAAGGAACAGATGCCACCCTTCTCACATTGGCCTGTTATAGCGCCACCAGCGGGTCAATTTTTGCAAAACCCATTTTTGGAACAAAATGCCTCAAATCCCGCATGCAGCGTCCGATTGCCGTGAAAGGCCAAAGAACATGTGGTACCCTTTTGACTTTTGCCTATTATAGTCACCACTAGGCCAAAAAAAAAAAACACCTGACCTGCCGGAGACCTGTTCGGAAGAACACTGCTTCCAGTTTTTCTTTGATGTCTTCTTTGCTTTCCCTTGATGCTTTTTTGCTTTCCTACTTTTTCTACCTTGGCCACTTTATCGCTGCTTGCAGCTATATTTATTATTATTCTTCCGCCACTTTTTCTCTAGCGGCTAGACCGTGCAGTCGCTTTTTACGAAACTCGGCAGTATGGCAGAGGACTATGCCAAACGGCTAAAAGGTGAAGCTCGCAACAATCGGCCAAAGGGTGGCGCTGTAGGAAGCCTTTGAAAAATGCCAACTTTGAACAGGTGTAGCTCATGCCCTGTTTCAGGTACAGCAATGAAACCTGTATACACTTATGCGTCTCCTCATGCCGAACAACTTGTACGCTCTGACTTTTGACCTCTGACCTTTACTTCTCCCACAATTTTGAATTATATGAAAAACAGTAAAAATGTATCTCCTCCTGGGATTTTCGCGTAATGTGCGCGAAACTTTTTTTACATGAACTTTGGACCAATACGGTCTGAAAACTTAGGCGGATTTTCTTTAAAGCGAAACATTATTTTTTAATAATTCACTCAATGTTGCAGTTTTATGCAAATTTTTCTTCTGCCTCTAAATCATACATGCAAAGTCACACGTTCATGGCATTTGGCAAATATGTAGAGGGTTAGTCCAAATATCACTGAAAGCAATCTTACTCCAATTGGCCAAAGGGGGGCGCTATACGAAGCGTTTGAAAACTCAAACTTTAAAGGGGCATAAGTCATGCCTCGTTTCGTTTGAAGACATGCAACTTGCTTACACGCGTGCCTTGACTCAAGCGGAAGACATCTGTGTCTTTGTTAAGTAAGCTCCGCCCTTAGATTTTCCGCCAATTTGAGCAGTTTGTAAAACACTTAAACCCGCTTTTATTCCGGAACTTTTGCGTCACGTGCACAGAACTTTTTTTACATGAACTTTGGACCAATATCTAAAGATCTGTCAGATCGGATTTTTTAAACATTGAAACATGCTTTTTTAATAATTCAATCAACATTGCAAGTTTTATGCAAATTATTCTTCTGCCTCTAAAACATACATGCAAAGTAACATTTTCATGATGAACTACTGTAGAGGGTAAGTCCAAATATCACTGAAACCAAAAAGAATCATATTTGAACTGGGGACCCCCCACCCTGACGTGAGTAGGGTTTTCCCATGATCTGGGCCTTAGGCTAGATGCAGAATAGAGCTGGGACGTTCGCGAACAAATCAAATCTATTGAACGGCTCTTTGAAGTGAACGTTGGGATCCGGTTCGCGCAGTAGAGAGCCGTTCATTTGGGGGGGAGACCCCCTCCCCCCAATTCAACATCTCCTTGCTACTCCACTGAGTACTGACTGAGTACAGTGAGTGAGTGAGAGAGAGAGAACAAGTGGAGGAGCGAGTTCATTGTTGCCTGCTTGTTTTTTTTAGGTGTTTTATGAATAACAAAAGTCAAGGTAGCTTAATTTACACACACATTTTATGAAAAGGGTAAATACTAAATTGTGATCTCAACTGTCAGCAGAGGAATGTGGTGCCACCTTGTGGATTCATGTTTAAACAAATTCTTCTTAAAAATATATGAATATACAAGGAGACAAATGAGCCAGTCTTTTGAACGGCTCTTTTTAGTGAGCCAGATCGATGGTACTGTCTCACTTCAAATAGCCATAAATCCCACCTCTAATGCAGAATGGTTAGGCACAGGTGTGTGTGTGTGTGTGTGTGTGTGTGTGTGTGTGTGTGTGTGTGTGTGTGTGTGTGTGTGTGTGTGTGTGTGTGTGTGTGTGTGTGTGTGTGTGCGTGCGTGCGTGCGTGCGTGCGTGCGTGCGTGCGTGCGTGCGTGCGTGCGTGCGTGCGTGCGTGCGTGCGTGCGTGCGTTATTCTTCTGCCTCTAAAACATACATTCAAAGTCACATTTAAATCACACTTTGCAATAATGTAGGTTAGTGCACTGTGCACTTGTGCACTTGTAACCCACGGTTCAGCGGGAATTACAGTCATTTTATTTTATTTTTCAAATGGAATATATTCTTATTTTTCACATGCAATGTTTTGACCACGGTCCCTGAGTCACAGCTGCCGAGCATTCGTAATCACCACACCCTGTATAAAGCCAGTTTTTTTTTTCAGTTTGTTCAGTAACCTCATTGGAGCTGCTGCAGGTTTGTACACATTTCATTTCAAGACTATTCCAATTTCTAACAGCATTACTCCATTTATATTTAACCCACACTATATTGCTTTTAGATCCACCTGACCAACTCTGATATTGACACTGAGGCTGCGTGACTAAGATAATTGGTAAGTGAACATGTGGCTCGGAAATGTTTGTTTCTGGTTTTGGGATTGGAATGTAAAAAGATTCATTTCGGGAATGTAATTATTGCTTGTAGATAAGCAGATTTGTCGACTTTATTTTGTTTTAAGCTTGTAGATCGGCTGATTAGTTGATTTTTTTAAGTTTTTTTGCCTGTGAACTGAATCTTAATTGTTTGGTTTTCAGAAAAACAACATTTCCCAGAATGCAGCAGCTAAGATGGTTGCTTGTTGGGCGTCGGCCGATTGAATCCATCTGAACAGTTTTAACAAAACACTGCTGAGTTGAGGAGTGTGTGCTGCTCTGTTAACCGGTAAGACTGTTTGCTTGTATTTTGTATGGTCTCTTTTACCATTTTACTGTGTTATTTTGGTTCTATCGTTTACAGTGAGAATGTGTTTTATATTGTCAGGAGTGTGCAGTTGTGGATTATTGCCTGTGTCCACTATTGTTTGGGGTGTGGCCTCATCTCTTTCTTCAATGTAAGCATTTAACTAAAGAGATGTGAGTATTATTGCGACTGTTAGGTCGCAGTTACTATCGAAACCTCCACCGGCTGTCACTCTGTCCGTGTGACATCATACTTTTGCCCTATTCATATCTCTGTTACCATTGCCCCTATCCATGCCAAACTTTGCACACACTCCTTGGCTGCCTGATTTCTCACATGGCCCTCCAGCGCCACCATGAGGCCGATTCTTGCAAAACATTTGTGAACACTGCTCCTACAGATTTTGGCCTAAAATCACGCAAATTGATTGTCAAATCACAACCTCCGTCCCTGATTTCACACATGCCCCTCTCTAGCGCCACCATCAGACAGATTTTTGCAAAACACATTTTACAACACTGCTCCTACAGATTTTGGCCTAAAATCACGCAAATTGGATGGCAAATCACAACCTCCAAATCAGCACATCTGTTGACTTTATTTTGTTTTAACCTTGTAGATCGGCTGATTAGTTGATTTTTCTTATTTTTTTTATCCAGGCCCTGTTTTTTGCATGTGAACTGAATCTAACTGATGGCTTTGTTTGGTTTTCAGAAAAACTACATTTCCCAGAATGCAGCAGCTAAGATGGCTGCTTGTTGCAATCAGTTTGATTTGTCAGCACCTGGCCGCAACACAGCTTCTCCGAGTCAGGCAATCCAAATGTTTTTGCTCTTAACCACCGAGCTCTGCTTCACTGTGTAGCTGGCTCTCGAAGGGACTCTTCCATCGAGCAGTAAGCAAAACTCCACTATGTTCTCCTCTGTCGCACATTTGCTCTGTATTTTGCCACATTGCTAATGGTGGTTCTATCTGTTCCCATTGTAGGCAAATTAGGAGCAGCATCTGAGTCTTGGAAGAGAAATGGCATGTGTTAATGGAAGCAACGGCATACTGTGAAACATATGTTTCGAATGTAACCCCTGTTTGTTAAGTTCTGGAAAGAAGCATATTTTGAGTTAAAAGCCCCGGTTTTGGGAAGAACTTTATTTCATGTTTTAGGGGAACGCCCCATTGAATAAAACAACGCTTATTGCGTTTTCACCTTGAGAACTGTTTCCGTGTGCTGGTTTGGGTTCAGACTTCACAATACTTAATGTTTAAAAACTTTATTTGAAGACGTGTTAAAAGCCCCGGTTTTGGGAAGAACTTTATTTCATGTTTTAGGGGAACGCCCCATTGAATAAAACAACGCTTATTGCGTTTTCACCTTGAGAACTGTTTCCGTGTGCTGGTTTGGGTTCAGACTTCACAATACTTAATGTTTAAAAACTTTATTTGAAGACGTTTACTACTTGAATTATTTGAAAACCTTGAGGAGTTCTTTGGAACTATTTTATGTCTGTTGCATATAGTCTTTTGCATACATGTTGTGTAGAGGTCAATTTGTGCTTTCACCAATAACTATGCCGATTAGTGTAAAATCGGCAGAGTCTCTGTCATTTATAGCGCCACCAGAAGGCCAAAAACGCATTCTTCGATATTACTCCTTCAGATTTTATCCGATAATCACACAAATGGGCACACAGTATCTCTACAGTGATGTAATCATGACGGATTTGTCCAATATCATATTCTATCTAATTGGCTAACATTGAATTCCAAGGTTTGCAGGATTGCTCCTTTTTGAACAAAATGTCTCAAACGCAGCCTGCTATTTGTGTGAGATTTTGCATGCACATTCCCACTAGGCCAAGGAACAGATGCCACCCTTCTCACATTGGCCTGTTATAGCGCCACCAGCGGGTAAATTTTTGCAAAACCCATTTTTGGAACAAAATGCCTCAAATCCCGCATGCAGCGTCCGATTGCCGTGAAAGGCCAAAGAACACGTGGTACCCTTTTGACTTTGGCCTATTATAGTCACCACTAGGCCAAAAAAAAACACCTGACCTGCCGGAGACCTGTTCGGAAGAACACTGCTTCCAGTTTTTCTTTGATTTCTTCTTTGCTTTCCCTTGATGCTTTTTTGCTTTCCTACTTTTTCTACCTTGGCCACTTTATCGCTGCTTGCAGCTATATTTAGTGGCCAAGGCCACGAAGTGGCAATGCCTTGGCCACTCATTGTTATTGGACTTCATCTCCTTCTTCCGCCACTTTTTCTCTAGCGGCTAGACCGTGCAGTCGCTTTTTACGAAACTCGGCAGTATGGCAGAGGACTATGCCAAACGGCTAAAACGCGAAGCTCGCAACAATCGGCCAAAGGGTGGCGCTGTAGGAAGCCTTCGAAAGTGCAAACTTTGAACTGGTGTAGCTCATGCCCTGTTTCAGGTACAGCAATGAAACCTGTATACACTTATGCGTCTCCTCATGCCGAACAACTTTTACGCTCTGACTTTTGATCTCTGACCTTTACTTCTCCCACAATTTTGAATTATATGAAAAACAGTAAAAATGTATCTCCTCCTGGGATTTTCGCGTTATGTGCGCGAAACTTTTTTTACATGAACTTTGGACCAATACGGTCTGAAAACTTAGGCGGATTTTCTTTAAAGCGAAACATTATTTTTTAATAATTCACTCAATGTTGCAGTTATATGCAAATTATTCTTCTGCCTCTAAATCATACATGCAAAGTGACACGTTCATGGCAGTATGGCAAAGGACTATGCCAAACGGCTAAAACGCGAAGCTCGCAACAATCAGCCAAAGGGTGGCGCTGTAGGAAACCTTCGAAAGTGCAAACTTTGAACTGGTGTAGCTCATGCCCTGTTTCAGGTACAGCAATGAAACCTGTATACACATATGCGTCTCCTCATGCCGAACAACTTTTACGCTCTGACTTTTGACCTCTGACCTTTACCTCTCCCACAATTTTGAATTATATGAAAAACAGTCAAAATCTATCTCCTCCTGGGATTTTCGCGTAATGTGCGCGAAACTTTTTTTACATGAACTTTGGACCAATACGGTCTGAAAACTTAGGCGGATTTTCTTTAAAGCGAAACATTATTTTTTAATAATTCACTCAATGTTGCAGTTATATGCAAATTATTCTTCTGCCTCTAAATCATACATGCAAAGTGACACGTTCATGGCATTTGGCAAATATGTCGAGGGTTAGTCCAAATATCACTGAAAGCAATCTTACTCGAATTGGCCAAAGGGGGGCGCTATACGAAGCGTTTGAAAACTCAAACTTTAAAGGGGCATAAGTCATGCCTTGTTTCGTTTGAAGACATGCAACTTGCTTACACGCGTACCTTGACTCAAGCTGAAGACATCTGTGTCTTTGTTAAGTAAGCTCCGCCCTTAGATTTTCCGCCTTTTGGAGCAGTTCGTAAAACACTTAAACCCGCTTTTATTCCGGAACTTTCGCGTCACGTGCACGGAACTTTTTTTACATGAACTTTGGACCAACATCTAAAGATCTGTCAGATCGGATTTTTTAAAAATGTAAACATGCATTTTTAATAATTCAATCAATATTGCAAGTTGTATGCAAATTATTCTTCTGCCTCTAAAACATACATGCAAAGTAAACATTTCATGATGAACTACTGTAGAGGGTTAGTCCAAACATCGCTGAAACCAATCTTACCCCAATTGGCCAAAGGGGGGCACTATATCATTTTGAAAGAAGGCGTCAAGTACATTACATGAAACTTTTTCTTTTTTCTTTTCTTTTTTTTTAAATGACAGGTCCATTATGTGTGACTGCTGTAGTGTAGTGGTCAGTGCCTGTGCCAGGTATACGGATGGTTGTCAGTGCAAATCCCACCTCGGGTTGAGTTGATGTTAACATCCTGGATGCCCATGGCATGTGCATATGTCAAACTCTTTAATGTTGACACGTCTGATCTAACTCCAGATCACGTTCATGTTTAAAATGAGCCCCACAACTACTGTAGATTTACATGAAACTTTTTCTTTTTTCTTTTCTTTTTCTTTTTAAATGACAGGTCCAAAATGTGTGACTGCCGTAGTGTAGTGGTCAGTGCCTGTGCCGAGAGATCCCAGATGTAAGGCAGAGCGTTACGCACTGCTGCAACTATCTGGCGAAAGTCAGGTTAAACTTTTGAGCCAATTTAGGGCAATTCCTCTGATTCCATATCTGTGTAGTTTTTTGAGCAGTATGTTGTGATCTATGGTATCGAAGGCCTTCTGTAAGTCAATAAATACCCCAACCATGTATTCATTATTGTCTATTGATGTTGAAATGTTTTCCATCAGTTCAATAACTGCCATCGAGGTGGATCTTTTAGCTCTGAAACCGTACTGATGTTTGCTTAGAAGATGATGTTTATCAATGAAGGAGTCAAGCCTTTCCAAAAAAGTTTCTCAATGATTTTGGAGAATTGGGACAGCAAAGAGATTGGTCTGTAGTTGGTAAACAGATGTTTGTCACCACTTTTGAAAATAGGTATTATTTTTGCTGTTTTCATATTATTTGGAAAAATGCCTGTTTGAAATGATAAATTACAGATATAGGTGAAAGGTGTAACTATAGTTTCAATTATATTTTTTATTATCATCATATCAATGTTGGTGTTATCAGTTGACCTTTTGTTTTTAAATCTGTGCACGATTTTTAATATTTCAAATTCATTTACACCACCTAAAAAGATGGAGTGCTGATTCATCTGGATGAGTCTTTCATCTAGGCCATCTAGTTCTCTTTGCTCTTCAATCTCCCCTGCAAGTTTAGGACCTACATTTACAAAAAAACTATTAAATTCGTTTGCGATTTCAGTTTCATTATCCATGATTTTTTCGTCTTTTTTAAAGTAGTTTGGGAATTCTGCCTTTCCCACACCCTTTTTAATTAAACCGTTTAATATTTTCCATGTTCCTTGTATATTATTCCTATACTGATCCAATAACTTATGATAGTAGTCTTTTTTACTAGTTAGTGGCCAAGGCCACGAAGTGGCAATGCCTTGGCCACTCATTGTTATTGGACTTCATCTCCTTCTTCCGCCACTTTTTCTCTAGCGGCTAGACCGTGCAGTCGCTTTTTACGAAACTCGGCAGTATGGCAGAGGACTATGCCAAACGGCTAAAACGCGAAGCTCACTCAATGTTGCAGTTATATGCAAATTATTCTTCTGCCTCTAAATCATACATGCAAAGTGACACGTTCATGGCATTTGGCAAATATGTCGAGGGTTAGTCCAAATATCACTGAAAGCAATCTTACTCGAATTGGCCAAAGGGGGGCGCTATACGAAGCGTTTGAAAACTCAAACTTTAAAGGGGCATAAGTCATGCCTTGTTTCGTTTGAAGACATGCAACTTGCTTACACGCGTACCTTGACTCAAGCTGAAGACATCTGTGTCTTTGTTAAGTAAGCTCCGCCCTTAGATTTTCCGCCTTTTGGAGCAGTTCGTAAAACACTTAAACCCGCTTTTATTCCGGAACTTTCGCGTCACGTGCACGGAACTTTTTTTACATGAACTTTGGACCAACATCTAAAGATCTGTCAGATCGGATTTTTTAAAAATGTAAACATGCATTTTTAATAATTCAATCAATATTGCAAGTTGTATGCACATTATTCTTCTGCCTCTAAAACATACATGCAAAGTAAACATTTCATGATGAACTACTGTAGAGGGTTAGTCCAAACATCGCTGAAACCAATCTTACCCCAATTGGCCAAAGGGGGGCACTATATCATTTTGAAAGAAGGCGTCAAGTACATTACATGAAACTTTTTCTTTTTTCTTTTCTTTTTTTTTAAATGACAGGTCCATTATGTGTGACTGCTGTAGTGTAGTGGTCAGTGCCTGTGCCAGGTATACGGATGGTTGTCAGTGCAAATCCCACCTCGGGTTGAGTTGATGTTAACATCCTGGATGCCCATGGCATGTGCATATGTCAAACTCTTTAATGTTGACACGTCTGATCTAACTCCAGATCACGTTCATGTTTAAAATGAGCCCCACAACTACTGTAGATTTACATGAAACTTTTTCTTTTTTCTTTTCTTTTTCTTTTTAAATGACAGGTCCAAAATGTGTGACTGCCGTAGTGTAGTGGTCAGTGCCTGTGCCTGGTATACGGATGGTTGGCAGTTCAAACCCCACTTCGGGTTGAGTTGATGTTAACATCCTGGATGCCCATGGCATGTGCATAAGTCAAACTCTTTAATGTTGACACGTCTGATCTAACTCCAGATCACGTTCATGTTTAAAATGAGCCCTTCTCTACCGGCTGTTTTTTTTCGGTTTTGAGTAAAAGAAAATATGATCACTCGAAAATGTCAGAAATCCTCAGATTACATTTACTCAGATTGATTTCACCCCAAGCCTCCAAAATATAAAAAATAAATCAATAAAATCAAGGCACTCAGCCTAGATAGAACTTTTTTTTTTAAACAAACATGGTTAACAGATCCTGTGGCTGCCTAGTGTAGTGGTCAGGGCATATGCCTTTCATGCAGAAGGTTGTTGGATCGAATCCCGCTTGGGGTTTATATAAGCATAATACCATGACATTTGGTAGACTTTACAGTTTGGTTCCTTGAACAATGTCTGATATGGAGCCTTCCTATAAATGTCCCCCAACCCCCCTTGATGCGTATTTTAATATCCGCCATTACTAAATAATGTATTTTGCATCATAAATCCTGAAACAAGCATTATAATACAAACTGTCATGTCTACACCTATGTTGTGATTTCCAAGGATTGCAATGATGTCATGTACCTATAGGCCTATTATAGTCACCACTAGGCCAAAAAAAACAAACAAAAAACACCTGACCTGCCGGAGACCTGTTCGGAAGAACACTGCTTCCAGTTTTTCTTTGATTTGTTCTTTGCTTTCCCTTGATGCTTTTTTGCTTTCCTGCTTTTTCTGCCTTGGCCACTTTATCGCTGCTTGCAGCTATATTTATTAGTGGCCAAGGCCACGAAGTGGCAAAAGCCTTGGCCACTCATTGTTATTGGACTTCAGCACTATTATTAGTGGCCAAGGCCACGAAGTGGCAAAAGCCTTGGCCACTCATTGTTATTGGACTTCAGCACTATTATTATTATTATTATTCTTCCGCCACTTTTGCTCTAGCGGCTAGACCGTGCAGTCGCTTTTTACGAAACTCGGCAGTATGGCAGAGGACTATGCCAAACGGCTAAAACGCGAAGCTCGCAACAATCGGCCAAAGGGTGGCGCTGTAGGAAGCCTTGGAAAGTGCAAACTTTGAACTGGTGTAGCTCATGCCCTGTTTCAGGTACAGCAATGAAACCTGTATACACTTATGCGTCTCCTCATGCCGAACAACTTTTACGCTCTGACTTTTGACCTCTGACCTTTACCTCTCCCACAATTTTGAATTCTATGAAAAACAGTAAAAATGTATCTCCTCCTGGGATTTTCGCGTAACGTGCGCGAAACTTTTTTTACATGAACTTTGGACCAATACGGTCTGAAAAGTTAGCCGGATTTTCTTTAAAGCGAAACATTATTTTTTAATAATTAACCGTATAATGCAGTTTCATGCAAATTATTCTTCTGCCTCTAAATCATACTGCAAAGTGACACGTTCATGGCAGTATGGCAGAGGACCATGCCAAACGGCTAAAACGCGAAGCTCGCAACAATCGGCCAAAGGGTGGCGCTGTAGGAAGCCTTCGAAAGTGCAAACTTTGAACTGGTGTAGCTCATGCCCTGTTTCAGGTACAGCAATGGAACCTGTATACACTTATGCGTCTCCTCATGCCGAACAACTTTTACGCTCTGACTTTTGACCTCTGACCTTTACTTCTCCCACAATTTTGAATTATATGAAAAACAGTAAAAATGTATCTCCTCCTGGGATTTTCGCGTAATGTGCGCGAAACTTTTTTTACATGAACTTTGGACCAATACGGTCTGAAAACTCAGGCGGATTTTCTTTAAAGCGAAACATTATTTTTTAATAATTCACTCAATGTTGCAGTTATATGCAAATTATTCTTCTGCCTCTAAATCATACATGCAAAGTGACACGTTCATGGCATTTGGCAAATATGTAGAGGATTAGTCCAAATATCACTGAAAGCAATCTTACTCCAATTGGCCAAAGGGGGGCGCTATACGAAGCGTTTGAAAACTCAAACTTTAAAGGGGCATAAGTCATGCCTCGTTTGGTTTGAAGACATGCAACTTGCTTACACGCGTGCCTTGACTCAAGCTGAAGACATCTGTGTCTTTGTTAAGTAAGCTCCGCCCTTCGATTTTCCGCCTTTTGGAGCAGTTCGTAAAACACTTAAACCCGCTTTTATTCCGGAACTTTCGCGTCATGTGCACGGAACTTTTTTTACATGAACTTTGGACCAATATCTAAAGATCTGTCAGATCGGATTTTTTAAACATTGAAACATGCTTTTTTAATAGTTCAATCAACATTGCAAGTTGTATGCAAATTATTCTTCTGCCTCTAAAACATACATGCAAAGTAACATTTTCATGATGAACTACCGTAGAGGGTAAGTCCAAATATCACTGAAACCAAAAAGAATCATATTTGAACTGGGGACCCCCCACCCTGACGTGAGTAGGGTTTTCCCATGATCTGGTCCTTAGGCTAGATGCAGAATAGAGCTGGGACGTTCGCGAACGAATCAAACCTTTTGAACGGCTCTTTGAAGTGAACGTTGGGATCCGGTTCGCGCAGTAGAGAGCCGTTCATTTGGGGGGGAGACCCCCTCCCCCCAATTCAACATCTCCTTGCTACTCCACTGAGTACTGACTGAGTACAGTGAGTGAGTGAGAGAGAGAGAACAAGTGGAGGAGCGAGTTCATTGTTGCCTGCTTGTTTTTTTTAGGTGTTTTATGAATAACAACAGTCAAGGTAGCTTAATTTACACACACATTTTATGATCGATGGTACTGTCTCACTTCAAATAGCCATAAATCCCACCTCTAATGCAGAATGGTTAGGCACAGGTGTGTGTGTGTGTGTGTGTGTGTGTGTGTGTGTGTGTGTGTGTGTGTGTGTGTGTGTGTGTGTGTGTGTGTGTGTGTGTGTGCGTGCGTGCGTGCGTGCGTGCGCGCGCGCGCGTGCGTGCGTGCGTTATTCTTCTGCCTCTAAAACATACATTCAAAGTCACATTTAAATCACACTTTGCAATAATGTAGGTTAGTGCACTGTGCACTTGTGCACTTGTAACCCACGGTTCAGCGGGAATTACAGTCATTTTATTTTATTTTTCAAATGGAATATATTCTTATTTTTCACATGCAATGTTTTGACCACGGTCCCTGAGTCACAGCTGCAGAGCATTCGTAATCACCACACCCTGTATAAAGCCAGTCTTTTTTCAGTTTGTTCAGTAACCTCATTGGAGCTGCTGCAGGTTTGTACACATTTCATTTCAAGACTATTCCAATTTCTAACAGCATTGCTCCATTTATATTTAACCCACACTATATTGCTTTTAGATCCACCTGACCAACTCTGATATTGACACTGAGGCTGCGTGACTAAGATAATTGGTAAGTGAACATGTGGCTCGGAAATGTTTGTTTCTGGTTTTGGGATTGGAATGTAAAAAGATTCATTTCGGTAATGTAATTATTGCTTGTAGATAAGCAGATTTGTCGACTTTATTTAGTTTTAAGCTTGTAGATCGGCTGATTAGTTGATTTTTTTAGTTTTTTTGCCTGTGAACTGAATCTTAATTGTTTGGTTTTCAGAAAAACTACATTTCCCAGAATGCAGCAGCTAAGATGGTTGCTTGTTGGGCGTCGGCCGATTGAATCCATCTGAACAGTTTGAACAAAACACTGCTGAGTTGAGTGTGTGCTGCTCTGTTAACCGGTAAGACTGTTTGCTTGTATTTTGTATGGTCTCTTTTACCGTTTTACTGTGTTATTTTGGTTCTATCGTTTACAGTGAGAATGTGTTTTATATTGTCAGGAGTGTGCAGTTGTGGATTATTGCCTGTGTCCACTATTGTTTGGGGTGTGGCCTCATCTCTTTCTTCAATGTAAGCATTTAACTAAAGAGATGTAAGTATTATTGCGACTGTTAGGTCGCAGTTACTATCGAAACCTCCACCGGCTGTCACTCTGTCCGTGTGACATCATACTTTTGCCCTATTCATATCTCCGTTACCATTGCCCCTATCCATGCCAAACTTTGCACACACTCCTTGGCTGCCTGATTTCTCACATGGCCCTCCAGCGCCACCATGAGGCCGATTCTTGCAAAACATTTGCGAACACTGCTCCTACAGATTTTGGCCTAAAATCACGCAAATTGATTGTCAAATCACAACCTCCGTCCCTGATTTCACACATGCCCCTCTCTAGCGCCACCATCAGACAGATTTTTGCAAAACACATTTTACAACACTGCTCCTACAGATTTTGGCCTAAAATCACGCAAATTGGATGGCAAATCACAACCTCCAAATCAGCAGATCTGTTGACTTTATTTTGTTTTAACCTTGTAGATCGGCTGATTAGTTGATTTTTCTTTTTTTTTTTATCCAGGCCCTGTTTTTGCATGTGAACTGAATCTAACTGATGGCTTTGCTTGGTTTTCAGAAAAACTACATTTCCCAGAATGCAGCAGCTAAGATGGCTGCTTGTTGCAATCAGTTTGATTTGTCAGCACCTGGCCGCAACACAGCTTCTCCGAGTCAGGCAATCCAAATGTTTTTGCTCTTAACCACCGAGCTCTGCTTCACTGTGTAGCTGGCTCTCGAAGGGACTCTTCCATCGAGCAGTAAGCAAAACTCCACTATGTTCTCCTCTGTCGCACATTTGCTCTGTATTTTGCCACATTGCTAATGGTGGTTCTATCTGTTCCCATTGTAGGCAAATTAGGAGCTGCATCTGAGTCTTGGAAGAGAAATGACATGTGTTAATGGAAGCAACAGCATACTGTGAAACATATGTTTCGAATGTAACCCCTGTTTGTTAAGTTCTGGAAAGAAGCATATTTTGAGTTAAAAGCCCCGGTTTTGGGAAGAACTTTATTTCATGTTTTAGGGGAACGCCCCATTGAATAAAACAACGCTTATTGCGTTTTCACCTTGAGAACTGTTTCCGTGTGCTGGTTTGGGTTCAGACTTAACAATACTTAATGTTTAAAAACTTTATTTGAAGACGTGTTAAAAGCCCCGGTTTTGGGAAGAACTTTATTTCATGTTTTAGGGGAACGCCCCATTGAATAAAACAACGCTTATTGCGTTTTCACCTTGAGAACAGTTTCCGTGTGCTGGTTTGGGTTCAGACTTCACAATACTTAATGTTTAAAAACTTTATTTGAAGACGTTTACTACTTGAATTATTTGAAAACATTGTGATTTAAAAGACATGCCTGAAAATGGCTAGGTTGTTAACCCTCTGTTTTGAAGGTTTACAACCTGATGACCAACTCTTCAACAAAGACAACTAATGAAAAAGTTGGAAAATAAAGATATTGAGTTAAAACCTTGAGGAGTTCTTTGGAACTATTTTATGTCTGTTGCATATAGTCTTTTGCATACATGTTGTGTAGAGGTCAATTTGTGCTTTCACCAATAACTATGCCGATTAGTGTAAAATCGGCAGAGTCTCTGTAATTTATAGCGCCACCAGAAGGCCGAAAACGCATTCTTCGATATTACTCCTTCAGATTTTATCCGATAATCACACAAATGGGCACACAGTATCTCTACAGTGATGTAATCATGACGGATTTGTCCAATATCATATTCTATCTAATTGGCTAACATTGAATTCCAAGGTTTGCAGGATTGCTCCTTTTTGAACAAAATGTCTCAAACGCAGCCTGCTATTTGTGTGAGATTTTGCACGCACATTCCCACTAGGCCAAGGAACAGATGCCACCCTTCTCACATTGGCCTGTTATAGCGCCACCAGCGGGTCAATTTTTGCAAAACCCATTTTTGGAACAAAATGCCTCAAATCCCACATGCAGCGTCCGATTGCCGTGAAAGGCCAAAGAACACGTGGTACCCTTTTGACTTTGGCCTATTATAGTCACCACTAGGCCAAAAAAAAACACCTGACCTGCCGGAGACCTGTTCGGAAGAACACTGCTTCCAGTTTTTCTTTGATTTCTTCTTTGCTTTCCCTTGATGCCTTTTTGCTTTCCTGCTATTTATGCCTTGGCCACTTTATCGCTGCTTGCAGCTATATTTATTATTATTATTCTTCCGCCACTTTTGCTCTAGCGGCTAGACCGTGCAGTCGCTTTTTACGAAACTCGGCAGTATGGCAGAGGACTATGCCAAACGGCTAAAACGCGAAGCTCGCAACAATCGGCCAAAGGGTGGCGCTGTAGGAAGCCTTGGAAAGTGCAAACTTTGAACTGGTGTAGCTCATGCCCTGTTTCAGGTACAGCAATGAAACCTGTATACACTTATGCGTCTCCTCATGCCGAACAACTTTTACGCTCTGACTTTTGACCTCTGACCTTTACCTCTCCCACAATTTTGAATTCTATGAAAAACAGTAAAAATGTATCTCCTCCTGGGATTTTCGCGTAACGTGCGCGAAACTTTTTTTACATGAACTTTGGACCAATACGGTCTGAAAAGTTAGCCGGATTTTCTTTAAAGCGAAACATTATTTTTTAATAATTAACCGTATAATGCAGTTTCATGCAAATTATTCTTCTGCCTCTAAATCATACTGCAAAGTGACACGTTCATGGCAGTATGGCAGAGGACCATGCCAAACGGCTAAAACGCGAAGCTCGCAACAATCGGCCAAAGGGTGGCGCTGTAGGAAGCCTTCGAAAGTGGAAACTTTGAACTGGTGTAGCTCATGCCCTGTTTCAGGTACAGCAATGGAACCTGTATACACTTATGCGTCTCCTCATGCCGAACAACTTTTACGCTCTGACTTTTGACCTCTGACCTTTACTTCTCCCACAATTTTGAATTATATGAAAAACAGTAAAAATGTATCTCCTCCTGGGATTTTCGCGTAATGTGCGCGAAACTTTTTTTACATGAACTTTGGACCAATACGGTCTGAGAACTCAGGCGGATTTTCTTTAAAGCGAAACATTATTTTTTAATAATTCACTCAATGTTGCAGTTATATGCAAATTATTCTTCTGCCTCTAAATCATACATGCAAAGTGACACGTTCATGGCATTTGGCAAATATGTAGAGGATTAGTCCAAATATCACTGAAAGCAATCTTACTCCAATTGGCCAAAGGGGGGCGCTATACGAAGCGTTTGAAAACTCAAACTTTAAAGGGGCATAAGTCATGCCTCGTTTGGTTTGAAGACATGCAACTTGCTTACACGCGTGCCTTGACTCAAGCTGAAGACATCTGTGTCTTTGTTAAGTAAGCTCCGCCCTTCGATTTTCCGCCTTTTGGAGCAGTTCGTAAAACACTTAAACCCGCTTTTATTCCGGAACTTTCGCGTCATGTGCACGGAACTTTTTTTACATGAACTTTGGACCAATATCTAAAGATCTGTCAGATCGGATTTTTTAAACATTGAAACATGCTTTTTTAATAGTTCAATCAACATTGCAAGTTGTATGCAAATTATTCTTCTGCCTCTAAAACATACATGCAAAGTAACATTTTCATGATGAACTACCGTAGAGGGTAAGTCCAAATATCACTGAAACCAAAAAGAATCATATTTGAACTGGGGACCCCCCACCCTGACGTGAGTAGGGTTTTCCCATGATCTGGTCCTTAGGCTAGATGCAGAATAGAGCTGGGACGTTCGCGAACGAATCAAACCTTTTGAACGGCTCTTTGAAGTGAACGTTGGGATCCGGTTCGCGCAGTAGAGAGCCGTTCATTTGGGGGGGAGACCCCCTCCCCCCAATTCAACATCTACTTGCTACTCCACTGAGTACTGACTGAGTACAGTGAGTGAGTGAGAGAGAGAGAACAAGTGGAGGAGCGAGTTCATTGTTGCCTGCTTGTTTTTTTTAGGTGTTTTATGAATAACAACAGTCAAGGTAGCTTAATTTACACACACATTTTATGATCGATGGTACTGTCTCACTTCAAATAGCCATAAATCCCACCTCTAATGCAGAATGGTTAGGCACAGGTGTGTGTGTGTGTGTGTGTGTGTGTGTGTGTGTGTGTGTGTGTGTGTGTGTGTGTGTGTGTGTGTGTGTGTGTGCGTGCGTGCGTGCGTGCGTGCGTGCGTGCGTGCGTGCGTGCGTGCGCGTGCGTGCGTGCGTTATTCTTCTGCCTCTAAAACATACATTCAAAGTCACATTTAAATCACACTTTGCAATAATGTAGGTTAGTGCACTGTGCACTTGTGCACTTGTAACCCACGGTTCAGCGGGAATTACAGTCATTTTATTTTATTTTTCAAATGGAATATATTCTTATTTTTCACATGCAATGTTTTGACCACGGTCCCTGAGTCACAGCTGCAGAGCATTCGTAATCACCACACCCTGTATAAAGCCAGTCTTTTTTCAGTTTGTTCAGTAACCTCATTGGAGCTGCTGCAGGTTTGTACACATTTCATTTCAAGACTATTCCAATTTCTAACAGCATTGCTCCATTTATATTTAACCCACACTATATTGCTTTTAGATCCACCTGACCAACTCTGATATTGACACTGAGGCTGCGTGACTAAGATAATTGGTAAGTGAACATGTGGCTCGGAAATGTTTGTTTCTGGTTTTGGGATTGGAATGTAAAAAGATTCATTTCGGTAATGTAATTATTGCTTGTAGATAAGCAGATTTGTCGACTTTATTTAGTTTTAAGCTTGTAGATCGGCTGATTAGTTGATTTTTTTAGTTTTTTTGCCTGTGAACTGAATCTTAATTGTTTGGTTTTCAGAAAAACTACATTTCCCAGAATGCAGCAGCTAAGATGGTTGCTTGTTGGGCGTCGGCCGATTGAATCCATCTGAACAGTTTGAACAAAACACTGCTGAGTTGAGTGTGTGCTGCTCTGTTAACCGGTAAGACTGTTTGCTTGTATTTTGTATGGTCTCTTTTACCGTTTTACTGTGTTATTTTGGTTCTATCGTTTACAGTGAGAATGTGTTTTATATTGTCAGGAGTGTGCAGTTGTGGATTATTGCCTGTGTCCACTATTGTTTGGGGTGTGGCCTCATCTCTTTCTTCAATGTAAGCATTTAACTAAAGAGATGTAAGTATTATTGCGACTGTTAGGTCGCAGTTACTATCGAAACCTCCACCGGCTGTCACTCTGTCCGTGTGACATCATACTTTTGCCCTATTCATATCTCCGTTACCATTGCCCCTATCCATGCCAAACTTTGCACACACTCCTTGGCTGCCTGATTTCTCACATGGCCCTCCAGCGCCACCATGAGGCCGATTCTTGCAAAACATTTGCGAACACTGCTCCTACAGATTTTGGCCTAAAATCACGCAAATTGATTGTCAAATCACAACCTCCGTCCCTGATTTCACACATGCCCCTCTCTAGCGCCACCATCAGACAGATTTTTGCAAAACACATTTTACAACACTGCTCCTACAGATTTTGGCCTAAAATCACGCAAATTGGATGGCAAATCACAACCTCCAAATCAGCAGATCTGTTGACTTTATTTTGTTTTAACCTTGTAGATCGGCTGATTAGTTGATTTTTTTTTTTTTTTTATCCAGGCCCTGTTTTTGCATGTGAACTGAATCTAACTGATGGCTTTGCTTGGTTTTCAGAAAAACTACATTTCCCAGAATGCAGCAGCTAAGATGGCTGCTTGTTGCAATCAGTTTGATTTGTCAGCACCTGGCCGCAACACAGCTTCTCCGAGTCAGGCAATCCAAATGTTTTTGCTCTTAACCACCGAGCTCTGCTTCACTGTGTAGCTGGCTCTCGAAGGGACTCTTCCATCGAGCAGTAAGCAAAACTCCACTATGTTCTCCTCTGTCGCACATTTGCTCTGTATTTTGCCACATTGCTAATGGTGGTTCTATCTGTTCCCATTGTAGGCAAATTAGGAGCTGCATCTGAGTCTTGGAAGAGAAATGACATGTGTTAATGGAAGCAACAGCATACTGTGAAACATATGTTTCGAATGTAACCCCTGTTTGTTAAGTTCTGGAAAGAAGCATATTTTGAGTTAAAAGCCCCGGTTTTGGGAAGAACTTTATTTCATGTTTTAGGGGAACGCCCCATTGAATAAAACAACGCTTATTGCGTTTTCACCTTGAGAACTGTTTCCGTGTGCTGGTTTGGGTTCAGACTTAACAATACTTAATGTTTAAAAACTTTATTTGAAGACGTGTTAAAAGCCCCGGTTTTGGGAAGAACTTTATTTCATGTTTTAGGGGAACGCCCCATTGAATAAAACAACGCTTATTGCGTTTTCACCTTGAGAACAGTTTCCGTGTGCTGGTTTGGGTTCAGACTTCACAATACTTAATGTTTAAAAACTTTATTTGAAGACGTTTACTACTTGAATTATTTGAAAACATTGTGATTTAAAAGACATGCCTGAAAATGGCTAGGTTGTTAACCCTCTGTTTTGAAGGTTTACAACCTGATGACCAACTCTTCAACAAAGACAACTAATGAAAAAGTTGGAAAATAAAGATATTGAGTTAAAACCTTGAGGAGTTCTTTGGAACTATTTTATGTCTGTTGCATATAGTCTTTTGCATACATGTTGTGTAGAGGTCAATTTGTGCTTTCACCAATAACTATGCCGATTAGTGTAAAATCGGCAGAGTCTCTGTAATTTATAGCGCCACCAGAAGGCCGAAAACGCATTCTTCGATATTACTCCTTCAGATTTTATCCGATAATCACACAAATGGGCACACAGTATCTCTACAGTGATGTAATCATGACGGATTTGTCCAATATCATATTCTATCTAATTGGCTAACATTGAATTCCAAGGTTTGCAGGATTGCTCCTTTTTGAACAAAATGTCTCAAACGCAGCCTGCTATTTGTGTGAGATTTTGCACGCACATTCCCACTAGGCCAAGGAACAGATGCCACCCTTCTCACATTGGCCTGTTATAGCGCCACCAGCGGGTCAATTTTTGCAAAACCCATTTTTGGAACAAAATGCCTCAAATCCCACATGCAGCGTCCGATTGCCGTGAAAGGCCAAAGAACACGTGGTACCCTTTTGACTTTGGCCTATTATAGTCACCACTAGGCCAAAAAAAAAACACCTGACCTGCCGGAGACCTGTTCGGAAGAACACTGCTTCCAGTTTTTCTTTGATTTCTTCTTTGCTTTCCCTTGATGCCTTTTTGCTTTCCTGCTATTTATGCCTTGGCCACTTTATCGCTGCTTGCAGCTATATTTATTATTATTATTATTATTCTTCCGCCACTTTTGCTCTAGCGGCTAGACCGTGCAGTCGCTTTTTACGAAACTCGGCAGTATGGCAGAGGACTATGCCAAACGGCTAAAACGCGAAGCTCGCAACAATCGGCCAAAGGGTGGCGCTGTAGGAAGCCTTCGAAAGTGCAAACTTTGAACTGGTGTAGCTCATGCCCTGTTTCAGGTACAGCAATGAAACCTGTATACACTTATGCGTCTCCTCATGCCGAACAACTTTTACGCTCTGACTTTTGACCTCTGACCTTTACCTCTCCCACAATTTTGAATTCTATGAAAAACAGTAAAAATGTATCTCCTCCTGGGATTTTCGCGTAACGTGCGCGAAACTTTTTTTACATGAACTTTGGACCAATACGGTCTGAAAAGTTAGCCGGATTTTCTTTAAAGCGAAACATTATTTTTTAATAATTAACCGTATAATGCAGTTTCATGCAAATTATTCTTCTGCCTCTAAATCATACTGCAAAGTGACACGTTCATGGCAGTATGGCAGAGGACCATGCCAAACGGCTAAAACGCGAAGCTCGCAACAATCAGCCAAAGGGTGGCGCTGTAGGAAGCCTTCGAAAGTGCAAACTTTGAACTGGTGTAGCTCATGCCCTGTTTCAGGTACAGCAGTGGAACCTGTATACACTTATGCGTCTCCTCATGCCGAACAACTTTTACGCTCTGACTTTTGACCTCTGACCTTTACTTCTCCCACAATTTTGAATTATATGAAAAACAGTAAAAATGTATCTCCTCCTGGGATTTTCGCGTAATGTGCGCGAAACTTTTTTTACATGAACTTTGGACCAATACGGTCTGAAAACTTAGGCGGATTTTCTTTAAAGCGAAACATTATTTTGTAATAATTCACTCAATGTTGCAGTTATATGCAAATTATTCTTCTGCCTCTAAATCATACATGCAAAGTGACACGTTCATGGCATTTGGCAAATATGTAGAGGATTAGTCCAAATATCACTGAAAGCAATCTTACTCCAATTGGCCAAAGGGGGGCACTATACGAAGCGTTTGAAAACTCAAACTTTAAAGGGGCATAAGTCATGCCTCGTTTGGTTTGAAGACATGCAACTTGCTTACACGCGTGCCTTGACTCAAGCTGAAGACATCTGTGTCTTTGTTAAGTAAGCTCCGCCCTTCGATTTTCCGCCTTTTGGAGCAGTTCGTAAAACACTTAAACCCGCTTTTATTCCGGAACTTTCGCGTCATGTGCACGGAACTTTTTTTACATGAACTTTGGACCAATATCTAAAGATCTGTCAGATCGGATTTTTTAAACATTGAAACATGCTTTTTTAATAGTTCAATCAACATTGCAAGTTGTATGCAAATTATTCTTCTGCCTCTAAAACATACATGCAAAGTAACATTTTCATGATGAACTACCGTAGAGGGTAAGTCCAAATATCACTGAAACCAAAAAGAATCATATTTGAACTGGGGACCCCCCACCCTGACGTGAGTAGGGTTTTCCCATGAACTGGTCCTTAGGCTAGATGCAGAATAGAGCTGGGACGTTCGCGAACGAATCAAATCTTTTGAACGGCTCTTTGAAGTGAACGTTGGGATCCGGTTCGCGCAGTAGAGAGCCGTTCATTTGGGGGGGAGACCCCCTCCCCCCAATTCAACATCTCCTTGCTACTCCAGTACTGACTGAGTACAGTGAGTGAGTGAGAGAGAGAGAACAAGTGGAGGAGCGAGTTCATTGTTGCCTGCTTGTTTTTTTTAGGTGTTTTATGAATAACAACAGTCAAGGTAGCTTAATTTACACACACATTTTATGATCGATGGTACTGTCTCACTTCAAATAGCCATAAATCCCACCTCTAATGCAGAATGGTTAGGCACAGGTGTTTGTGTGTGTGTGTGTGTGTGTGTGTGTGTGTGTGTGTGTGTGTGTGTGTGTGTGTGTGTGTGTGTGTGTGCGTGCGTGCGTGCGTGCGTGCGTGCGTGCGTGCGTGCGTGCGTGCGTGCGTGCGTGCGCGTGCGTGCGTTATTCTTCTGCCTCTAAAACATACATTCAAAGTCACATTTAAATCAAACTTTGCAATAATGTAGGTTAGTGCACTGTGCACTTGTGCACTTGTAACCCACGGTTCAGCGGGAATTACAGTCATTTTATTTTATTTTTCAAATGGAATATATTCTTATTTTTCACATGCAATGTTTTGACCACGGTCCCTGAGTCACAGCTGCAGAGCATTCGTAATCACCACACCCTGTATAAAGCCAGTCTTTTTTCAGTTTGTTCAGTAACCTCATTGGAGCTGCTGCAGGTTTGTACACATTTCATTTCAAGACTATTCCAATTTCTAACAGCATTACTCCATTTATATTTAACCCACACTATATTGCTTTTAGATCCACCTGACCAACTCTGATATTGACACTGAGGCTGCGTGACTAAGATAATTGGTAAGTGAACATGTGGCTCGGAAATGTTTGTTTCTGGTTTTGGGATTGGAATGTAAAAAGATTCATTTCGGTAATGTAATTATTGCTTGTAGATAAGCAGATTTGTCGACTTTATTTAGTTTTAAGCTTGTAGATCGGCTGATTAGTTGATTTTTTTAGTTTTTTTGCCTGTGAACTGAATCTTAATTGTTTAGTTTTCAGAAAAACTACATTTCCCAGAATGCAGCAGCTAAGATGGTTGCTTGTTGGGCGTCGGCCGATTGAATCCATCTGAACAGTTTGAACAAAACACTGCTGAGTTGAGTGTGTGCTGCTCTGTTAACCGGTAAGACTGTTTGCTTGTATTTTGTATGGTCTCTTTTACCGTTTTACTGTGTTATTTTGGTTCTATCGTTTACAGTGAGAATGTGTTTTATATTGTCAGGAGTGTGCAGTTGTGGATTATTGCCTGTGTCCACTATTGTTTGGGGTGTGGCCTCATCTCTTTCTTCAATGTAAGCATTTAACTAAAGAGATGTGAGTATTATTGCGACTGTTAGGTCGCAGTTACTATCGAAACCTTCACCGGCTGTCACTCTGTCCGTGTGACATCATACTTTTGCCCTATTCATATCTCCGTTACCATTGCCCCTATCCATGCCAAACTTTGCACACACTCCTTGGCTGCCTGATTTCTCACATGGCCCTCCAGCGCCACCATGAGGCCGATTCTTGCAAAACATTTGCGAACACTGCTCCTACAGATTTTGGCCTAAAATCACACAAATTGATTGTCAAATCACAACCTCCGTCCCTGATTTCACACATGCCCCTCTCTAGCGCCACCATCAGACAGATTTTTGCAAAACACATTTTACAACACTGCTCCTACAGATTTTGGCCTAAAATCACGCAAATTGGATGGCAAATCACAACCTCCAAATCAGCAGATCTGTTGACTTTATTTTGTTTTAACCTTGTAGATCGGCTGATTAGTTGATTTTTCTTATTTTTTTTATCCAGGCCCTGTTTTTTGCATGTGAACTGAATCTAACTGATGGCTTTGCTTGGTTTTCAGAAAAACTACATTTCCCAGAATGCAGCAGCTAAGATGGCTGCTTGTTGCAATCAGTTTGATTTGTCAGCACCTGGCCGCAACACAGCTTCTCCGAGTCAGGCAATCCAAATGTTTTTGCTCTTAACCACCGAGCTCTGCTTCACTGTGTAGCTGGCTCTCGAAGGGACTCTTCCATCGAGCAGTAAGCAAAACTCCACTATGTTCTCCTCTGTCGCACATTTGCTCTGTATTTTGCCACATTGCTAATGGTGGTTCTATCTGTTCCCATTGTAGGCAAATTAGGAGCTGCATCTGAGTCTTGGAAGAGAAATGGCATGTGTTAATGGAAGCAACAGCATACTGTGAAACATATGTTTCGAATGTAACCCCTGTTTGTTAAGTTCTGGAAAGAAGCATATTTTGAGTTAAAAGCCCCGGTTTTGGGAAGAACTTTATTTCATGTTTTAGGGGAACGCCCCATTGAATAAAACAACGCTTATTGCGTTTTCACCTTGAGAACTGTTTCCGTGTGCTGGTTTGGGTTCAGACTTAACAATACTTAATGTTTAAAAACTTTATTTGAAGACGTGTTAAAAGCCCCGGTTTTGGGAAGAACTTTATTTCATGTTTTAGGGGAACGCCCCATTGAATAAAACAACGCTTATTGCGTTTTCACCTTGAGAACTGTTTCCGTGTGCTGGTTTGGGTTCAGACTTCACAATACTTAATGTTTAAAAACTTTATTTGAAGACGTTTACTACTTGAATTATTTGAAAACATTGTGATTTAAAAGACATGCCTGAAAATGGCTAGGTTGTTAACCCTCTGTTTTGAAGGTTTACAACCTGATGACCAACTCTTCAACAAAGACAACTAATGAAAAAGTTGGAAAATAAAGATATTGAGTTAAAACCTTGAGGAGTTCTTTGGAACTATTTTATGTCTGTTGCATATAGTCTTTTGCATAGATGTTGTGTAGAGGTCAATTTGTGCTTTTACCAATAACTATGCCGATTAGTGTAAAATCGGCAGAGTCTCTGTCATTTATAGCGCCACCAGAAGGCCGAAAACGCATTCTTCGATATTACTCCTTCAGATTTTATCCGATAATCACACAAATGGGCACACAGTATCTCTACAGTGATGTAATCATGACGGATTTGTCCAATATCATATTCTATCTAATTGGCTAACATTGAATTCCAAGGTTTGCAGGATTGCTCCTTTTTGAACAAAATGTCTCAAACGCAGCCTGCTATTTGTGTGAGATTTTGCACGCACATTCCCACTAGGCCAAGGAACAGATGCCACCCTTCTCACATTGGCCTGTTATAGCGCCACCAGCGGGTCAATTTTTGCAAAACCCATTTTTGGAACAAAATGCCTCAAATCCCGCATGCAGCGTCCGATTGCCGTGAAAGGCCAAAGAACACGTGGTACCCTTTTGACTTTGGCCTATTATAGAGTCACCACTAGGCCAAAAAAAAAACACCTGACCTGCTGGAGACCTGTTCGGAAGAACACTACTTCTAGTTTTTCTTTGATTTCTTCTTTGCTTTCCCTTGATGCCTTTTTGCTTTCCTGCTATTTATGCCTTGGCCACTTTATCGCTGCTTGCAGCTATATTTACTATTATTAGTGGCCAAGGGCCACGAAGTGGCCAAAGCCCTTGGCCACTCCTTGATATTGGACTTCATCATTAGTGGCCAAGGCCACGAAGTGGCAAATGGCCACTCATTGATATTGGACGTCATCATTATTATTAGTGGCCAAGGCCAAGAAGTGGCAAATGGCCACTCATTGATATTGGACTTCATCTTCCGCCACTTTTTCTCTAGCGGCTAGACCGTGCAGTCGCTTTTTACGAAACTCGGCAGTATGGCAGAGGACTATGCCAAGCGGCTAAAACGCGAAGCTCGCAACAATCGGCCAAAGGGTGGCGCTGTAGGAAGCCTTTGAAAAATGCCAACTTTGAACAGGTATAGCTCATGCCCTGTTTCAGGTACAGCAATGAAACCTGTATACACTTATGCGTCTCCTCATGCCGAACAACTTTTACGCTCTGACTTTTGACCTCTGACCTTTACCTCTCCCACAATTTTGAATTATATGAAAAACAGTCAAAATGTATCTCCTCCTGGGATTTTCGCGTAACGTGCGCGAAACTTTTTTTACATGAACTTTGGACCAATTCGGTCCGAGAAGTTAGGCGGATTTTCTTTGAAGCGAAACATTATTTTTTAATAATTCACTCAATGTTGCAGTTATATGCAAATTATTCTTCTGCCTCTAAATCATACATGCAAAGTGACACGTTCATGGCATTTGGCAAATATGTAGAGGGTTAGTCCAGATATCACTGAAAGCAATCTTACTCCAATTGGCCAAAGGGGGGCGCTATACGAAGCGCTTGAAAACTCAAACTTTAAAGGGGCATAAGTCATGCCTCGTTTTGTTTAAAGACATGCAACTTGGTTACACGCGTGCCTTGACTCAAGCGGAAGCCATCCGTGTCTTTGTTAAGTAAGCTCCGTCCTTAGATTTTCCGCCATTTTGAGCAGTTTGTAAAACACTTAAACCCGCTTTTATTCCGGAACTTTCGCGTCACGTGCACAGAACTTTTTTTACATGAACTTTGGACCAACATCTAAAGATCTGTCAGATCGGATTTTTTAAAAATTGAAACATGCATTTTTAATAATTCAATCAATATTGCAAGTTGTATGCAAATTATTCTTCTGCCTCTAAAACATACATGCAAAGTAAAATTTTCATGATGAACTACTGTAGAGGGTTAGTCCAAACATCGCTGAAACCAATCTTACCCCAATTGGCCAAAGGGGGGCGCTATATCATTTTGAAAGAAGGCGTCAAGTACATTACATGAAACTTTTTTTTTTTTTTTTAATGATTGCGACCGTAGGTCGCATTTACTATCAAAACCTCCCCCGGCAATCCGTCAGTCACACGTCACACTTTTGCCCTGCTCATATCTCCACAACCGTTGCCCCCATCCACGCCAAATCTTGCACACACACTCCTGACCTGCCAAACTACTACCTCCAAGGACCCCCGCAGCTCCAGGGACCCCCAGGTCCCTGGGGGACCCCCAGGTCTAATTTTGCCCTGCTCCTATCTGCACAACCGTTGCCCCGATCCATGCCAGATTTTGCACACACACTCCTTGCCTGCCAAACTACAACCTCCAAGGACCCCCGGAGCCCCAGGTCCCTGGGGGACCCCCAGATGTAAAAAATGAACAAATGTGCAAAAATGACCAAATGACCACCCCAACGGGGCTGCTCACGGGGAATTCCTGGGGACCACCCACTCCTGGTGCTCCAGAACGGATGCAAAAGTGGTGGCGCCCCCAGTGGAGGACCCCCTCCACTGCAGCTCACATAAAATGCCGTAACTCCTACAGATTTTGCCCTAAAATCACGAAAATCACTACACAGCATGTCTACACTCATGTCATCAACATGGATCAGGAAGATTTAGGAAAAACAAATTTTTGCCCTATTTGTGGAGATAAGCGACCTACGGTCGCTTATCTCCCGATTAGGGAGTCTTACTGGTAGGTCTATTATGTGTGACTGCCGTAGTGTAGTGGTCAGTGCCTGTGCCTGATATACTGACGGTTGTGAGTTCAAACCCCGCATCGGGTTGAGTTGATGTTAACATCCTGTATGCCCATGGCATGTGCGTATGTCAAACTCTTTAATGTTAACTCTTTGAGTGCCCCCTTTTTCACCACTAGAAGGCCCCAATGACCAGAGAATTCTACTTAGACAGTGCTGGTATATGCACAAGCCCTGCAGCCATGACATGCCTGAACACTTTCCTTTGTGCATGTACAGGAAGAGGATGAAGTTAGCTTGAAGTTAGCTATTGGCTACCAAGCATTTTAGAAGATCTATTTTCTGCAATTTAGCCTCGATTAAACCTTGCACACCTCATGCATGGGAAAAAAACAAAGAAGAATGAGCTCTAAAAAAATCCAATGCAATCCTGGATTGCATTGGAGTGGATTTGTGCAGTTTGTTCACAGCTTTCAAACAAAAAAATCCGATTGGAAATCCGTTCAGGCATTCTTGAGATAATAGCCATTATGTTTTACATGTAAACAAAAATGGCTGCCCTGTATGTTAGATGGGGTTGTATGGGGGTGGAACATGCAAAATCGCGATTGAAATCATGTTCACCAGATTTGATGGGGTCCAAAAAAAAAATTCAAAAATTTTTTTTTCAATGTTTTTTTTTTTTTTTTTTTTTTTTAAAGCCGAACTAGTTCGGGATCGGCACTCTGCGATACGCTAATAAAGCCGAACTAGTTCGGGATTGGCACTCAATGAGTTAACACGTCTCATCTAACTCCAGATCACGTTCATGTTTAAAATGAGCCCTTCTCTACCGGCCGTTATTTTTCTGTTCTGAGTGAAAGAAAATATGATCACTCGAAAATGTCAGAAATACTCAGATTACATTTACTCAGATTGATTTCACCCCAAGCCTCCAAAATATAAAAAAGAAATCAATAAAATCAAGGCACTCAGCCTAAATAGAACTTTTTTTTTAAACAAACATGGTTAACAGATCCTGTGGCTGCTTAGTGTAGTGGTCAGGGCATATGCCTTTCATGCAGAAGGACGTTGGATCGAATCCCGCCTGGGGTTTATACAAGCATAAAACTGTGATATTTGGTAGACTTTACAGTTTGGTTGCTTGAACAATGTCTGATATGGAGCCTTCCTAAAAATGTCCCCCAACCCCCCTTGATGCGTATTTTAATATCCGCCATTACTAAATAATGTATTTTGCATCATAAATCCTGAAACAAGCATTATAATACAAACTGTCATGTCTACACCTATGTTGTGATTTCCAAGGATTGCAATGATATCATGAACCAGCTCAGTGGCCTAGTTGTTTCAGTGTCTGCCCTGAGACTGGGAGATCCGGGTTCAAACCCGGGTCGTGTCATACCAAAGATTCTAAAAAATGGGACCCAGTTCCTCCCTGCTTGAAAATCAGCATCAAGGGTTGGATTGGGGGCAATCTGAGTTCCCAGAGGTTCTTTTTTTCGCCACTAGGGGGGCGAGAAGAACCTCTGGGCCAAAACTATGATATTCCTGGGCAGGAAGTTGTCCCAGGCTCAGAATCTGAGCTGGGACAATACAGGAAGTAGAGCCCTGTGCAAACCTTCAAAACATTCAGAACAGAAACCAACCAAAAACACTACAACAATATGCATCCCATGTTTCAAGGTGAATCCTACCAGACTAGATTGGGGGTAACTCCCTGCGACATACTAGCGTCATGTCCAGGGGGTTACTTGTACATCAAGCTGCCTTACGCTACAGAAACAGGAGATAGGCTCCTGCCCTATGAGATTCATGGCTTGGCCGATTCATATGGTCTTCATAGCTCAGCAAGGCTTACTATGTACATCATCAAACTGTCCAGGTGCATAGTATCACAGTTTTTTTATGTCTGTTGCATATAGGCCTACAGTCTTTTGCATACATGTTGTGTAGAGGCCAATTTGTGCTTTTACCTATAACCACCGATTAGTATAAAACTTTGTATGCACACTTCCCAGAGGCCAAGGAAAAACCTGTGCCCTGCATTTTTCACATCTGCCATTTATAGCGCCACCAGAAGGCCGACTTACAGTATGTAAAACACATTCTTCGATATTACTCCTTCAGATTTTATCCGAAAATCACACAAATCAGTACACAGTACTCTACAGTGATGTAATCATGACAGATTTGTCCGATATCATATTCTATCTAATTGGCAAACATTGAATTCCAAGGTTTGCAGGATTGCTCCTTTTTGAACAAAATGTCTCAAACGCAGCCTGCTATGTGTGTGAGATTTTGCACACACATTCCCACTAGGCCAAGGAACAGATGCCACCCTTCTCACATTGGCCTGTTATAGCGCCACCAGCGGGTCAATTTTTGCAAAACACATTTTTGGAACAAAATGCTTCAAATCCCGCATGCAGCGTCCGATTGCCGTGAAAGGCCCAAGAACACGTGGTACCCTTTTCACTTTGGCCTATTATAGAGTCACCACTAGGCCAAAAAAAAAAAAAAAAAAAACACCTGACCTGCAGGAGACCTGTTCGGAAGAACACTGCTTCCAGTTTTTCTTTGATTTGTTCTTTGCTTTCCCTTGATGCTTTTTTGCTTTCCTGCTTTTTCTGCCTTGGCCACTTTATCGCTGCTTGCAGCTATATTTATTATTATTATTCTTCCGCCACTTTTTCTCTAGCGGCTAGACCGTGCAGTCGCTTTTTACGAAACTCGGCAGTATGGCAGAGGACTATGCCAAACGGCTAAAACGCGAAGCTCGCAACAATCGGCCAAAGGGTGGCGCTGTAGGAAGCCTTTGAAAAATGCCAACTTTGAACAGATAAAGCTCATGCTCTGTTTCAGATCCAGCCATGAAACCTGTATACACTTATGTGTCTCCTCATGCCGAACAACTTTTACGCTCTGACTTTTGACCTCTGACCTTTACTTCTCCCATCATTTTGAATGATATGAAAAACAGTCAAAATCTATCTCCTCCTGGGATTTTCGCATAATGTGCGTGAAACTTTTTTACATGAACTTTAGACCAATACGGTCAGATCTGTCTCGGCGGATTTTTTTTAAAGCTAAACATTATTTTGTAATAATTCACTCAATGTTGCAGTTTTATGCAAATTATTCTTCTGCCTCTAAATCATACTTGCAAAGTGACACATTCATGGCATTTGGCAAATATGTATCACTGAAAGCAATCTTACTCCAATTGGCCAAAGGGGGGCACTATACAAAGCGTTTGAAAACTCAAACTTTAAAGGGGCATAAGTCATGCTTCGTTTTGTTTCAAGACATGCAACTTGCTTACACGCGTGCCTTGACTCAAGCAGAAGACATCTGTGTCTTTGTTAAGTAAGCTCCGCCCTTCGATTTTCCGCCATTTAGAGCAGTTTGTAAAACGCTTAAACCATGTTTCGATTTTGAATGAACATTTTTGCGTTCAGTGAGTTTGAACTTATTAAATTAAGTTGGTGCAAATTAAAATTAAGAAAGTTGTCCCAACTTAAATATGTTTAGATTTTGAATTAACATTTTTGCCTTCGGTGAGTTGTTAACTTATTAAATTAACTTCATTCAACAACAGCAATTTATTAAGTTAGTGCAACTTCTGCAGCATCCTCACTTCCTCTTTCTTTGACTTCAGAGCTGCTTACAATTTCTCAAGTCAGTCTGACACAAAACAACCTCTGTGGAAGAAGGAATGAAGAGACACTGGACTTTGGGCAGCAGGACTGTGTTTATGGTTATGCAAAAATATATTTTCTTTCTTTATTATACTGTTAGATAGATTTCATATTCTGGTTATGTACAGAAGCTTCAAAATACTTGGCATAGAGGTTAGCTTTCATGCTATACTGTTTCATATACCCTACAGAAGCTAAGCTCTTGATATGCTGTTATTGCTATTATTTTTTAGGGAAGAGAGGCATGGCAATGCACTGTATACTGCTGAGTACATAACACAGGCAATTATATAGGCCTATATATTTTTTTCAAATGTTTTCTAACCTTTTCAAAAACAGCTACAAGCTCAAATCATGACCATTGTGAGCTTGAATGGCTAAAGTGTAAAATAGAGCTAATTTATCTAAATCTGCAGAGTAACTAAAGCTGCATGTCAAACAATTACAGCAGATTAAAAAGTGCAATATTTGCCTCTGAGTTGTGGTAGAGCAGAAGTTATAAAGACTATATTGTTATGCTAGAGTTATTCTTCTATATTGAGTGTACAGCAGGAGTTTATTTTTGTTTGTCAAAGTTAACACTAAATGTGTTGATTAATTTGAAGTGTGGTGTTCTTATAGATGTACAGCAAAATAGAAAAACCTCAATTGTGTTGCTTGCTGTTGTTTTGTCAGAAATAAAGTCATCATCAGTTCTTGATTTGTCCATTCATTACTGCATGTTTGAGTGGGTCAAACTAAAAAAGTTGGAACTACCTAAAAAGATCCATGCAAAAAGCTGCCTTAATATATTGCGTTGGTCAAACTCAAAAACTCTCAAGTTTTTGAGTTTGACCAACTCAATATATTAAGGCAGCTTTTTGCATGGATCTTTTTAGGTAGTTCCAACTCAAACCTTCAATAAGAGTTTTTGAGTTTGACCAACTAAATATATTAAGGCAGCTTTTTGCATGGATCTTTTTAAGTAGTTTCAACATAAGTTGAAACTACTTAAAAAGATCCATGGGGCTAGATTTCTTAGAGTGTACTAGTACTGGTTGGACTCCTATTATGCCAAAATGTCACAATGTCCATAGATATTCTGAAGAAAACCTGACGACTTCGAATTCAGTAATTGGGTCTTGTGATCAAAAACAAGACATTATAAAATATAAAATCAGCCACTAACACATTTTGTCCGTAGCACAGACATATTGATGGCCCCTGGATGAAAGTGATAGGGATGATTAATATACGCACCATGTCAGCATGTAACATTAGCTAAATACTTGTTTTATTTCAAGATTTGCTTTTATCACATTTAAATGCAATACATACATGTGGGAGGAAAAAGCTTAACATTTGCTGTATTTTGTCACAGCACAGCCTTACGTTTACTTATGCTGCCAACATTTGTATGCGTTTTTGTTTTGGTTGGGGGGTGTCTTGATGTAGCCTACAAAAGACAGATGTTGGGACATTCTGTGGTACTTAAATAAATATTTTATACCTGACATGACCTTTTGTGCATTTATTATAGTCTTGTCCATTTTGGGAATTTTTCCAATTTATGGGGGTGTTATAGCAGTTTGATTGATTTTCATCCATTTCTGGCAAAGGTACCTTTCATTACACAGTGGGCTGTGAGATGTGTTATGTATGAGACATAAGCTTTTAGCTAAATTTACTATGTGTATGTTTCATTTTGCTGGGTGCCAATCACATACATTGAGGCGTTTTCTTCAACAAATCTGCTATATTTCACATTCTAAATTCGCATATGAGAATAGTAAGGCACAAATACTTGTTTCAGATGCTAAGTAGATGTATTTATGACATTTGAGAAAGATTTTGTGTTGCCAAAATCAATATAGTACATTTTATAAGCAAAAATAGATTTTCGTTTTTTTGTTATTCACTTTTATATACAATTCTGGCTGGTGACAAAAGTCGGGCAGGTTTCGTGCGGAGAACTTTTAACCCAAAGTCCACAGTGGTATTGTCTATGCAAAAATGCATTGAATGAGTTGTGCCCCGACGTGGGAACGAAATTCATTTTCTAAGCACTTTTCCTTATAACGCAATACCGCCTATTATGTTATAGTAGCGAGAATCTAATGCCATCCTCCCCTTTAAAAGTGTTGTTTGGAGATAATGGACATTAAAGATGAGATTCCCCGTCCGCCTCCATGTTATGGGATTACTATTTTGTGCACATGGATCCGTAATGATGATGAATTGGAGAGGGCGATCGTGTCAGGACCTTCCGCCCAGCTACAGGGTAGGAGAACCGGCGTTACAGTAATACAGTACTTTTCGCGAGTATACTCGGGATCGGCACTCGGGATACTCGAGTATTTTTCACAAGTATACTCGGGATCGGCTAGAAATGAGTTAAAATGCATTTCACAAAATATAGCCGTGAAAACCCTGGTATTGCAACCAAACATGGCAACCCAACCAAACATGGCAACCTTGTTAAGCAAGAGAGTATAAATAACAGTTGAGGTGAGGCCACTTCCTCCTCACTCAGTGTGTTTGGAAGCATGGTTGATGCTGCTGGTTGCTGACTTCAGTGCCTATATAGCAGGGGTGTCGAACTCATCTTGGGGTGAGGGCCGCATTGGATGAAAGGCGACTTGATGAGGGCCGAACCAGTCGCGGATCAGATGGCATGCACACTCGCGCACATGTTCGCTCTGTTTTTCATCCTGTCGTCTCAGCCACTGCTGTAGCTAGCAGTATAGCAGTATATCATTTTACAAATTGTGTTCATTATTAAGTAAAATAGCTACTTTCATTATTGGTATTACAGTTGCAGTTAGGTACGAGAGATGCTATTTGTTTAAAGGAGTAGTTCATCCCCAAAAATTCCAATCAATCAAAACATTCCAATCAATCAACTCAATCACTGCCAAGTGGGAGAAACCTAGCCTGCAGTGAGCAGGCTTTAGTTAGGTTAATTCTTAAAACAATCATAACTCTTGACAGGAATGGGCTAGAGACTTACTTTCTTTCCTAAATGCTCAGAAATGTATGCTCTACAAGCCAGGGGCCGGGTTGCATCATCTCGTGGGCCGGATTCGGCCCGCGGGCCGTATGTTTGACATCCCTGCTATATAGGCTATACATACTCAACGGTGAGTTAACAGTGCTATGATTTATTGTCAATGGCTTGGTTGGTTGGTTTTGCTAAAATATGTTGAAATGGCTCTGTTAGTTTGATTTAGCAAAAAGGCTGACTTTAACAGGGGATTTCCTCATTTTGCTAAAACGCTAGCAGAGCAAACAATCCACTGCTTGAGTTTCGATTAGTATTTTGAATGTAATAGTTTGTTTTGAAGTAGTTGATTAGATTTTGAAGTAATGACTTGAGTTTCTTTATAAAGTAATGATGTTTGAGTATATAACTATATTTATATATGCATTTATTTATTGATTAATTGTGGCAAACCAGGGGAAACTCAGCCTCACATGTCAGTTGACTGGGTGTGGTGACACCTGCAGCCCATCTGACAATCAGCCTAAGTACTCACCTCATTTCTCTCTCCCTCCTCCACCTAGGCTGGCAGGGCTCCAACACCCTGGGGGAAAGCGGAGTCCCCCCCCCCCCCCCCCAAATTGGAATCCATACACTGCTCTCTCTGCTCTGCCGACAGGACACCAGAGCCGCCTGTGAGCCCCTCAAGTTTTGACCCCCAGCTCCTTCCCCTCAATGTTTTTCAAAAAGACAATTTAAAGGAGTAGTTCACTTCCAAAATGACTTTTTTTTTCTATTGATTAGTCACGCCATGGAGAGTAGAGTTCAATAATATTTTTGGGTTTTTGTCACATTCCTAAGACATTGAGTAAATTTACCCCCATTGATTCCGGACACCCGGAACGAATGGGGGTAAATTTAGGAATGTGACAAAAACTAAAAATATCATTGAACTCTAGTCTCCATGGCGTGTCCAAGTCATTTTGGGGGTGAACTACTCCTTTAATTTTGGTTAAGTCTGACTCTGCTAGCCACTTACAGAAAACAATCCTGCTATAATATTTTGTAATTGCCAATCCTTTCTGTAAATAAACTGAAATTCATACTATTACATGACTATTTCTTTATCATGTTGTACAAGCATCTGGTTGGATATGATATAATTGGGTCTACAATGTCAGTGGTGTAAAAGTAACTAACTTTTTTTACATGAACTTTGGACCAATACGTTCAGATCTCTCTCGGCGGATTTCTTTTAAAGCACACCTGCAGAGAGCAGGGCTGGGCACATGTGCCTTCTCTGCTCCACTCACCACTTTCCACTGACTCCTCCATGCTGACAGGGGCTGACGGTAAGAGAATTTTACACTCCACAAGTCCTTTTAAATGCCATATAGTTAAATGAAATCCTAATGTTACGTATCTGTCATTTCAGGCAATATAGGAGAACATGCAACAGTGATGGTTGGAACGAGCATACTTAACGCTTCCAGTGCCAGCCCCTAGAGGGCACCAAAGAATGCCAGACTTTCTCCCATAGGGGACTGCATTAGCATCCGGGGGCTCACGTTGCAGTGACGCGCGTGCTCACGTTCGTGCACGTCATGGAAAGGTCCCGGATGATAATGCTAACAGAATAGCTATTCCCATTTTGTCATTTTAAAGATCATTTTTCGGCGATTTCGCCGTAAATAAACCTCGCGCCACATCCCTAAAAACACAATCCAGAGATATGGGCCTCAAAAGATGTAGTTTTTCATTGGATTCGGCGGCTATTCGCGGCGCCGTTCGCGGCTAACGGCCGGCATGGCGTCCCCCTGATTTGGGACACTGGATTTTAAATTTAGGCTCAGGCTTCAGAAGGCCTCGGATCATTTTATTCATTTCATTAAAAAAGGCACACTGGACTACGTTCCGGAAGTGGCGCTGAACATTTGGTGAACATTGGGGTGCTCAAAAATGTATTTAAAACCATTTTTAATGGAATGTATCGTCGGACCATGTAAAATGGCTAGCTGGCTAGCGTAGGACAAGCCAGGACCACCCACGACTCTACAAGCAGCTCAGGGTAAGTCAATTAATAAAAAAAAATTGTATTGGATTGAAATAAAGCCGAACATGTTCGGGATAGGCACAGAATGAGTTAAGGACTGCAAGTACTAACCCTGTGTTGAATAGACTGTTTTTGACTGAGTTACTTAGCTTTATTGTTTAAAGGAGTTGTTCACCCCAAAATGACTTTTTTTCAGTCATGCCATGGAGACTTGATTGTTTTTTTGTATTGAAACATTCCAGACAAAAAAATGGATTATATCCCCATTGATTCCGGACGGGGACCCAAATGCATGTGGGTCCCCATCCGGAGCCAATGGGGGTAAATTTATTGAAAGAAAATTGTTTTAGGAATGCGACAAAACTAAACATATTATTGAACTCAAGTCTCCATGGCCTGAGTAAAGAGTCATTTTGGGGTGAACTACTACTACTACTACTTAATTCCTCATTTGATTATCTACTTAATTCGTACTTACTTCTTACCTTACGGAGCGGAGCTCCGCTACTGCTTGTCCTCCTTTTTCTAAATAAATGTGCCAGTGTGGCTACACTGTTCAATTGTTTTGAGTGTTGGTTTGGTCTCAGCCCCCACGATATATATTAAGTACATAACATGGAACCTTTTTTGTTTCTAAACATGACTGTCATGTATGTGCATCAGCCAATGGTTAGTGCTTATGCTGAGTGAAAGAATACGATCACATAAAAATGTCAAATACTCAGGTTACATTTACTCAGATTACTTTTAGTAGCCTCCAAAATATGGAAAATCGATAAAATACTGTGGCAACGGCTATTGAATCATTGTTTAATCGAAGGCACTCAGCCTACCTTTTTTTTTCTTTTTTAACAAACATGACTGACACCAAATGTGTGGCTGTCTAGCGGTTAGAGCATATGCCTTTTATGCAGAAGGTTGGTGGATCAAATCCCGCCTGGGGTTGATATAAGCATAAAACCATGACATTTGTTACAGTTTGGGTCCTTATGGAGCCTTCCCAAAAATGCCTCTATTTGATGTATATTTTTATATCCGCCATTACTAAAGGTATTTTGCATTATAACTCCTGAACCAAGCATTATAATACAAATTATGTGATGTCTACACCTACTGTATGTTGTCATGCCCAAGGATTACAATGATGTCATGTACCAGCTCAGTGGCCTAGTGGTTTGAGTGTCTGCCCTGAGACTGGGAGATCGGGGTTCAAACCCCGGTCGGGTTATACCAAAGACTCTAAAAAATGGGACCCAGTGCCTCCCTGCTTGGCACTCAGCATCAAGGGTTGGATTGGGGGTAAGTCCCTGCGACATGCTAGCGTCATGTCAAGGGGGTGTACTTGTACATCAAGCTGCCTCAAGCTACAGAAACAGGAGATGGGCTCCTGCCCTATGAGCCTCATGGCTCTGCCGAGTCATATGGGCCTCATGGCTCGGCAAGGCTTACTATTAGTCTGGTAGGAAGATAGGCCTCCCGCTCACCCGAAAGATATATTTTTCTAACCTACATTTTTAGAATCCTTAAGGTGTCTAGTTAATGAATTTTGATGTTCCCAGATCCAATTATTGTCCCATATATGTTTTTTTTAACCATATGTTGTGTCCGTCCTGGATTTTTGGCTGTGAAAACTAATAACTTTAAATCAACATAGCTCCTGAACCATACATCCGACAGAAACCATTCACCCCATTTTATGTTCGTCTTTGCAAGATGAATTGATTGATATGAAGATTTGCCATGGTTCCATCATGTTTAGTGCATTAAAACCCAAATTAACACAAAATAAGTTAAAATTCGCCTAAACTGGATCACAACAACTCCTCCCCCATGCACCCTATTGATATATTTTTTCTAACATTTGCATTTTTACAATCTTCAATATGTGTAGTAAACAAATGTTGATGTTCCCCACTTGAAATATTGACACATGTATGTTTATTCTGGCATAGTGTTTGCTATAGAGAATCTTTGCAAATGCAAAAAAAGAGAATGTAAAATCTACATAAGGTCTTAACTACACATTATTCTGAGACAAATGTCCAATTTGTCTGTTTCATTTTGGCATGAGGCATTGAGGGAGATGGCTAGTGACATAATATGTACATTTATGGATCATCAATACTCAAATAAATGCTAAACTGCAGACAATTCAATAGGCGGAATTGGATTTTTTTAATTGTTAATATGAATGCTTTAGGTGCTTGATACACACATCCCATCCCCAATTCAAAATATAATTCCAGGTTTTAATTTTGCCTACAGTCTTGGATATCTGCAAACAATTAAAATATACATGAAATGAATGATATGCATAGACAACTTACCCTATTTTGTTTTATATTGGCATGACATGTTATGCCAAAATACAATTTCATGCCAAGATTTGATTCTAGACAACCTCAGGTTTCCAATGGAACCAACCTTGTCATGCTACCTTGTCTGGCAGGGGGGGTAAAAGCCTAATGATTCAAAGATAGACAACATTTTGGCAAGGGATAAACAGCCATTACCAATTTTCAAAAGGACCCTTGAGCTTTCGCCTCGATTTATGTGAATGGAAACGCGTGAAAGCCTCCCCTGTACAGACATGCCACATTTAGGACAATCTCATGCAGTGTTGGGTAAGAACCTTGCAGTTTTTTGTATTCAGTACAAATATGTAATTTACGCCTATTGTAAATCTGTTTAAGACCACATACATTAACTACTGTACTTTCTTTATAGAAAACCCTAGCTGAATGGTTGGGGAGCCTGCCTGGGGAACCAGAGCTCCTGGTTGTCCCAGGTTCGATTCCAGGCAAGGGTAGCAATGTTGATCTGTGTGGAGGAAAATAGGTATCTATCTATCTATATAGACCACTGCACTAAAAGAACATTTAACATGACCACATTGACCAGATCACCCATATGCTGTACAGTAAAAAAAAAAAAAGAAAAAGAAGAAAACATAACAATGCATAAATAGACATTTGCCTAGCATAAAATACCAACGAATACCAAAATAAACAAAAGCAAAACATTAGCATGTAAAGGAAAATCATGGACTGCCAGGGAGGTCTTTAATAAAGATAAAATATCAGCTCTGATGTGTAGGGGCAAGCTGTTACAGAGCCTTGGGGCCCCAGGCTGTCCTGCATAGACCACAGTAGTGCATCTGTTGACCACTGTACTACATCTATAGACACTACATTGGTCTACAAATCCATTCAAGTGGTTTACAGATGCACTCGAGTAGTCTACAGATGCACTAATGTGATCAAAAGATCACAATAGTGGTCTGCAGTTGAGCTAAAGTGGTTTACATATGCACTAGAGTAGTATAGATGCACTACAGTGGCCTGTAGGGCAAGCTGTTACAGAGCCTGGGGCCCAGGCTGTCCTGCATAGACCACAGTAGTGCATCTGCTGACCACTGTACTACATCTACAGACACTACATTGGTCTACATATGCATTTGAGTAGTCTACAGATGCACTAATGTGGTAAACAGAACACAACAGTGGCCCACAGATCCACTAGAATGGTCTACAGATCACAACAGTGGTCTAAAGATGCACTACAGTGGTCTATAGATGTAGTACAGTTGTCTATAGATGTAGTACAGTGGTCAAAAGATGCACTACTGTGGTCTATGCAGCCTGGGGCCCGTCAGACTCTGTAATAGCTTGCCCCTACACATCAGAGCTGCCCAGTAATCAGTCTTTATTAAAGACCTGCCTGATCTTTAGTTGAGACTGGCAGTCCATGATCTTCCTTTACTGATGCTAATGTTTTGCTTTTGTTTATTTTGATATTCTATGCTATTTATATTGCATTGTTATGTCTTGTCTATTATTGTTTTTAATTGTACAGCACTTTGGGTGACCTGGTCATGTTAAATGTGCTTTAGAAATGTGCTTTTAGATAGATACATATTTTCCTCCACACACATCGACATTGCTACCCTTGCCTGGAATCGAACCTGGGACAACCAGGGGCTCTGGTTCCCCAGGCGGGCTCCCCAACTATTCAGCTATGCTAGCCCCTATAAAGACACTACAGTAGTTAATGTATGTCATCTAAAACAGATAAACATTTTTAAATGTTTAAATATTTTTCTGGATTAAAAAACTACATGGTTCTTACCCAACACTGCATGGAATTGTCCTAAATTTGGCATGTCAGTACAGGGGAGGCTTTCACACATTTCCGTTCACATAAATTGAGGTGAAAGCTCGATTGTCCATTTGGAAATTGGTGGCCGTTTATCCCTTGCCAAAATGTTGTCTATCTTTGCCTATTTGGGCATGAGATGTCATGCCAAAATAAAACAAGATAGGGTAATTTGTCTATGTGTAACAGAGGTGAATCGGACCTCCCCACCCGGGATTCGAACCCGGGCCTCCCACGCAAAAGTCCAATATCTTAACCATCGCTCCAAAGGGATATCCCTATGGAACAAGGGAGATACTAGACTTTTGAGGCTTCAAGGCTGGGGCTGCGACTCTCTCCGTCACACTCACCCTCCTTTAGACCTCCTCCTATGGGGAAGCCCGATCCGGGTCACGGCACCATTGTAACGGAGGTGGCTTTTTTTGTTTATTTGGGTTTTAATGCACTAAACATGATGTAACCATGGCAAATCTTCATATCAATCAATTCATCTTGCAAAGACGAACATAAAATGGGGTGAATGGTTTCTGTCGGATGTATGGTTCAGGAGCTATGTTGATTTAAAGTTATTCGTTTTCACAGCCAAAAATCCAGGACGGACACAACATATGGTTAAAAAAAACATATATGGGACAATGGATGGACAATGGATCTGGGAAAAAAAATCATTAACTAGACACCTTAAGGATTCTAAAAAGGTAGGTTATAAAAATATATCTTTCGGGTGCGCGGGAGGCCTACCTTCCTACAAGACTATATGTACAGCACCATAAACTGTCCAGGTGAATAGTATCACAGTATTTTATGTCTGTTGCATTTAGGCCTACAGTCTTTTGCATACATTTTGTGTAGAGGCCAATTTGTGCTTTTACCTATAACCACCGATTAGTGTAAAACTTTGTATGCACACTTCCCAGAGGCCAAGGAAAAACCTTTGCCCTGCATTTTTCACATCTGCCATTTATAGCGCCACCAGATGGCAGACTTACAGTATGTAAAACACATTCTTCGATATTATTCCTTCAGATTTTATCCGAAAATCACACAAATCAGTACACAGTATCTCTACAGTGATGTAATCATGGCGGATTTGTCCTATATCATATTCTATCTAATTGGCTAACATTGAATTCCAAGGTTTGCAGGATTGCTTTTTTTTAAACAAAATGTCTCAAATGCAGCCTGCTATGTGTGTGAGATTTTGTACACACATTCCCACTAGGCCAAGGAACAGATGCCACCCTTCCCACATTGGCCTGTTATAGCGCCACGAGCGGGTACATTTTTGCAAAACACATTTTTGGAACAAAATGCCTCAAATCCCGCATGCAGCGTCCGATTGCCGCGAAAGGCCCAAGAACACGTGGTACCCTTTTCACTTTGGCCTATTATAGAGTCACCACTAGGGATGGAGCTCGTTAATTTTTATTGATAATGAGCACCTTATCGATCATGCTTATCGAGCCGGGCTTTTATCGAGCCCACTATTGAGCTTTTTCTGTATAATAATATAAACAATATAAATAATATAAACAAATAATAATAATAATCAACAAAAATCCATATATGCACTACATTTGACTAGGGCCTTCAAATACAGTACTTTAACAGACAAAGGCAAGTCAACCTTTTTATTTTTGGAAAATATTTGAAGAAACTAAATGTGTACTGTCTCATTAAAAGTGTAATTTATAACGCATAGTACGACGGTGTCACGCAACAAAAAAATACCCAATCAACAAGCTCACACCGTCTGGCTCCGTCTGCATTGTTGAAGTGTTCCCTCCCGAGCATGATGTAACAGCCGTGCTGAATATAGCCCATTGCATAGCTCTCCCCTTGTCTTTTCAAAAAGGTATTAAACCAAACTTTTTAGTGTTTCACACGTTCCACCGTTGTTCCGCGGCACGCATGCACTTCCAAAGCACTCAACTATCAATGACGCAATGTACCTCCCGGCCCGGCCGCTATAGCAGCCCATGACGTGACGCTTACCCGATAACAGGCTCGACAAGCCAAAAGCTTATTGATACTCGGGTCTCGATAAATTCAGAACCGGGTTTGTAATGGACCCGGTTTTCGGGCTCCATCCCTAGTCACCACTAGGCCAAAAAAAAAACACCTGACCTGCCGGAGACCTATTCGGAAGAACACTGTTTCTAGTTTTTCTTTGATTTCTTCCTTGCTTTCCCTTGATGCTTTTTTGCTTTCCTGCTTTTTCTGCCTTGGCCACTTTATCGCTGCTGCAGCTATATTTCTCAATTGTGTTTCGTCGAATGCGTGGTTCTTCACTACGATCAAGCAAAGCACTGCAGAATCTCTCCAGATTAGTCTTCCCCAGATCCTCAAGGGCTTCAAAGATTGCCTCTCTAACTGTTTTAGCAGCCATGTCCAAATGTAGTCTCTTTGACAACTTTTGACAAGATTAAGATTAACTATGATTAAACGGCAGATTAAATATCAGATGCGTGAAGCAGTGAATGAGTGCAGCATCAAAAAGGCGGTTTTCTACGGAAATGCATAATGCATGTTGTAGGTGGGATTTTAGTTTAAGACTTTCATTTTAAGGAGCTGTAGAGCTGCTGTTTCAAAACACAACCGAGACATGTGCAGAAACATGTGCGCTAACATAGAAGTTGGAAAAAAGCCCTTGAGTTGACTCTTCTGGATGTTTCTGTTCTGAAAAAATATTATAGTGTTGCTTTTAGCTTTTAGAAAACATCTCATGGGTTAACAGATTAAATGGAATGTTATTATTGGTCTTCTTCAGATCAGTCCAGGATAATGGACGTACATCCAAAGTCAAATTCAGTAGGTGCTGGATGTTTAGGAGAAGGCTGATGCTCAAAGGTTGGTGCCAGGTGCAAATGTTCAGAACAGGATCTCAGATAATAAAATCAAAGAAAGAGGTCCTGCATACTGTTTTTGTTTTCTTTATTAAATCGATGTTTCAGTCTTAGACATTCATGAGACCTGATGAATGTCTAATGACCAAAACTTCCCCACACACACACACACACACACACACACACACACACACACACACACACACACACACACACACACACACACACACACACACACACACTCAAAAAAACTCCTGTACCTTTATAGAGAATAGGAATTTAAACTTGAAAATAGTCAGACCACATTTACTATACACAAGACTAAAGCACACTTCTGGACATATTTTATTGTACATTGCTAAGTTGTCACACAAGATCATTGGATGCTTGGTGCACAGAGGGACAATGAACAATCTAAAACAACAAAGTGTTGTATCGGGTGGTTGGCTTAAACTGTAGGTCTTTTCTGGCTGCAAGTGAAACTGCTGTATGAGGAAGTATAAATTAGGTTTTGTTGCTGCCCCAGACGTTTTCATCTTCTCAACATGGAGCATTTAATGTGGAGCTGCCTACCATTATTACCCCAATAGACGTGCAACTAAACACCATTCACAAAATCTATGATCAATTAAGAAAATTTACACTGGAATATATTAAACCCTGGATGTTCTCTGAATGCCCCCCGTTGCGAAACATTAGGGTTAATGATTAAAATATGGTAGGAATTCTAGCAAGACTACCATTGTTAAACTATGCCCACAACCTATAATATAGTCTACTACTCTATTCATTGCCTACATGATATTAAACCCTTATTGGCTCGATCAGCATTTTGAATTTGTAATCAATTAGGATAAAAACTTACCCCTCCAATTCTCTAGTTCCTGTGCAACCTTATTGCAGTCAATACTTTTCAAAATATCCAGTGTTACTTCCACAGCCTTGTCATCAATGAAAGTTTGAACTAATGTTTGAGCTATCTCTGTTCTACTCTTATTCTCAATTGCGTATAGTCGAATGTGTGGTTCTTCGCTACGATCAAGCAAAGCTTTGCAGAATTTCTCCAGATCAGTATTCCCCAGTTTCTCAAGGGCGTGTATGATTGCCTCTCTAGCTGTTTTAGCAGCCATGTCCAAATCGTATGTGTTCTTGACAACTTTTGACAAAATTAACTGTGATTAAACGGCAGGCGTGTCAAGCAGTGAATGAGTGCAAGTCAGACAGACTGTTATATACGGAAATGCATAACAGATGTTGGCAATGTTCCCCCTAACGTGCGCCCGTGCACGTGCATGGCTCTGGAATGTGCCGCGCAGAGGAAATCTATGGCAGTAATTTGCACTACACAGACCACGCAGCTGTGTGGAGCTTCCCCCTCCCTGAAAAAATGATGTTTCAGTTGAAGTCTGCCTGTTCTTAAACACAATGCTAAACACAATACAAGATATATCTGAAGTAAACAAACACCAGCTCTCTCTCTTCCACTCACACACGCACGCGCACACACACATATGTGCGCAAACACACACACACACACACATACACGCGCACGCACGCACGCACGCACACACACACACACACACACACACACACACACACACACTGTAATTCCAGGAAACCCTGCATGTGACAGCCTTACAGAGTGGAGAGGCACAGCGAGTGTGCTGCGAGCTGTCACCGGCCGAAGCCAGAGACTTTCCCCGGCTAAAAGCAGCCATCTTGGCCAGTCAGGGTTACAAACTGCCAGCCCGGGCCCAGCGCTTTCTGACCAGAAAGCGCTGCAACATGCATAATGCATGTTGTAGGTGGGATTTTAGTTTAAGACTTTCATTTTAAGGAGCTGTAGAGCTGCTGTTTCAAAACACAACCGAGACAAATTATAACTGTTACACCACAACCACGTATGACTTCCTGTTTGGAAGCTCAGTAGCTTCCTTTTCTTGTGAGTGTGTGTGTGTGTGTGTGTGTGTGTGTGTGTGTGTGTGTGTGTGTGTGTGTGTGTGTGTGTGTGTGTGCTGTGTGCGTTGTGTGGCCAGGCGTGCCTTCGGCCTTCAAATGCAATGACTTGACAAATGCAACGTCAACACAATGAATAGTCGTATTTTGACGGAAATGCTTTTGAATGAAAAAGCATAAGATACTATAAACCCCCACTATCTTCTGCATAAAACACAGCATTCTATGTACATAGAAATGTGTAAAACATGTTGTATGTTTAAGACCGTCCTAAGACCGTGTTACAGCATCCTTGTGTAAATGAGCTGTTCAGGAGACCAGTCGGAACAGTGTACAGCTAATGCTGATTAATATTGGTTGTGCACCGTGTCGAGAATTACCAATCTATAAGCTCACATTGTACTGTGTTCATTGTGTTCTTGTAGATGTGCTATGCTCTGAACAGCACTGGTGTGGGACCAAGGATATAAAATCACCCGTCCCTTAAACCAACAGTGAGTGGGCGTGTGCAGAAACATATTTGACGGGCTGAAGGACGACGTTTTAATCACTGTTGTCTCATGTATTGTTTTCTAGTATAGAGTCTGAAATAAAGACTGATTGATAGGAATACATGCAGTGACAAATGTCGCCCTCCCCACTAAATTGTAAAAAAGAAACATGAACATGTAGGCCTACATGCTAAAATGCAAATATGTTGTATCCCACAGTTACTGCAACATTAGCAAGTGTTTGTGTAAATTAAATGTTGGGAACATTTGTGTCCCAATCTCCCCAGGAGCCAGTCATTGCAATTTTTTTCATTTTCATTTTTTCATTTAATTTGAAAGCTGGGGATCATAGCTACAAAATGATATATTGGTTGTGGAGATTGACCCAACAGTTTTGAAGATATGGCTTATAGAATGATGCCATGCTGAAATAGTACTTTTGAGATATTCAAGTTTTAAATAAATTTCTAACCTGCAATGACCTGACTCCGCCACATGGGGAGCAATCTTCAATTCAATCTTCAATTCAAAGAAGCTTTATTGGCATGAGAACACAAACGTTTACACAGTGGTGGAAAAAGTACCAACATTTTATAATAAAGTAAAGTATCAATTCTGCAATGTAGAATCACTCTGTTACAAGTAAAAGTCCAGAATAAAAAATGTACTTGAGTAAAAGTACAAAAGTATTGGTATCCAAATGTACTTAAAGTACCAAAAGTAAAAGTACAAAATGTTTGAAAATAGCAGATCTACAAGCTCACAACGCGTCGCACCGCAATGCGTTGTGAGCTTGTAGATCGTCTATTTTCAACAGCATTTTCAACAGCATCTCAAGCATTATTGGGCTAAATGTAAAGACGCTACAGTGCGCCAACCGTGAAGCAGTTTAACCAATTTGCTACATACGTCTACACAAACGGTCAGATTACAAAGATAAATTGCTTAGTGAAGGCTCACAGATGTCACCATAGGGTACGCTCCAGCAGAATGTCCCGTAATGATCGTATTATTTAATGAGGAGCATTTTAATCCGATCGGTCGTCGTTTCCTTAAAAAGGTATTAATGTATCTAAGTGCAGTACACCTCGCAACCGATGGGGTCGCATGGCTGAAAAACAACAGAAAATGGCATCTGATCGGATTAAAATGCAGTTTATTAAACAATACGAAAGATACGGGTAATTCTGCTTGAGCGTACCATACTGTGACATCTGTGAGACTTCAGTAAGCACGTTATCTTTGAAATATGAAGGTTTTTGTAGACGTACGTAGCAAATAGGATTAACTGCTCAACACGAGGTTGAAGTGAATGTATTACGTGTGCAACAGGGCTAACTGTGCTAAATGTAGCATAATCAGTGTTTGTGTAACTTCAGTCAGAAGGATTATTTGACCTGATAATAAAACACAATCTACAGGCTTAACCGCCTCGCGTTGTGAGCTTGTAGAAGAGAGCAACAATAGAGTTGGGTCACGTTTTATTTGTTTATAGCCTGCAGCTAGCGCTGCAGCTAGCGCTAGCTAACGCTAGCTAGCGTTAGCCGTTAGCCACTCATAGCCAGTCAACCAGAATAGTCTACTCTAAAGTCAACTTTCCGACGGCGAGTGAACGATTGCATTCCATCCATGTTTTCTTGGCTGTCAATTTATTGTCCAAAAAAACAAACACCCTGAACGTTAGAATTAGATAGTTTAGGACGACACTGATCTATTCAATGCTAAGCTAACTCAGTGACAAAGGAAGCTTCCGCACCGGAGCTTCACAGAAGACAAACGCATACGTCACAGACGCGACCGAGTATTTCCCGGTGAATCTGTGCGCAAAGGTGGGGGCCGATGGGCAAGGAGGGTTGCGAGCTTATGAGAAACAACTAAAATAAGACCTTAAAACCTGGCGAAAACAGTTGCGTGCATTAGCGCAAATGGAAAACATTCAATTAACTTCTGAAAAGCCTACACGGCCTTTAAACAGCCTGCATACGGTGCATTAGCGCAAGATTAGATGAGGATAAAGGAAATCATTAAATGGAAAACATTAAATTAACTTCTGAAAAGGCTTCTTCTAAGCCTACACTGTAGCCTACTAAAACGAGTGAATCTTGCCACACGTGAATAATTGTGGTTCAGTGGTTGTAAACAATAACACAGACAATATAAATCCTTAGTCTAGTTGTGGGAAGAAAAGGATATCATCATCATCATGGCCCCAAATAACTTTTAAATATCTTGCAATTGGCGACGAGTCTCTTACTAAATCGGCAAGAGTGCCTCTCATTTTCAATACATAAAGGCTAAGCTATATAACCTCTCCATCATCATCAGCAATAGTCAGTGGTGCATGTTCCCCACACTCCCAAGCCCCCACCTTTGCGCACAGATTCACCGGGAAATACTCGGTCGCGTCACAGACGCCTCCAGGCAGGAACGGATCATTTCACCAGCGTAGAAGAAGAAACAGCGGAAGAACGGCGGAAGAATAATAAATAATAATACACAAAATCATACATTACGTGGTTAATAATTGTTCATTTGGAACACACGTGGCATTAAATTAATGGGATAAATACTGTGGGTTGCTTCGCTAAGTAATGGAGTCCCGATATTACCGCATTTGGCTACAAACGGCTAACAAAGGCTGGCTAGTTAGCATTTTAGCTAATATAAACTGGGAGGACTAACAGAATTATGTACCGATCTCTCACATTAATTAAAAAAAGTCTTATTTACATGCAGAGTTAAGCTCTGGCGTTTAAGTGAAATGTAGCCTAGATATTATGAGATGCTGTTGTGGCATAAAAAAAAAAGAGCAAAAAAAAATAAAAAAATCATTTTGGCTACAGGGAATAATGACAGTCCCCGAGATGACTAGCTGCTGGGGGTGCTGGGACACATTTGATACTGTATAGAATTGTTCGAATAATCATTGGAATAGCCTAAAGCTTAGGCTTAAACTTAGCTTTTTGTACTTCAGATGAACAGACTACAGACACTGGATCGGATATACAGTATCGTGAAGAAAACTTTTCAAATGTTTGGATATGTACAGTAACACGTTGTAATCAACATGTTGTGTTGAGTTGTGTCAGTGAAATATAGGGTGCGTTCTGATACGCGCCCAGGGAATGCACTCATGTAATAGTTTGTATTGACCAGTGAGCTCAGTGCTATGTATCCGAATGCACCTTTAATCTCCTATTGTTGTTTTTCTTCTGGTCATTCTTTTTGCATAGTTTCAACAACCTTTAAACAGGGGGTTCCTGCTGGCCTACCGGTCCAGGTAAGGTTGATACCATATAGGCTCAGTGTAGACTGACAGCGTGTTGTGTGACCTTTGCTGCGTGTCACTTCCCATTTTCTCTCTCCACATTTTCCAGTCTACTGTCCTATCAATAAAGGCATAAAAGCCCCAAAAACATATCTATAAAAAAAAATAAAAAAAAAATAAACAGCTCTCACCTGAGGCATCTGCAACCACTGCTTTGGATTGTTCTGAAACGAATAAAACAATATTCAAATAATACATCATATTTAAATTGAAACAGAAACATGTGCGCTAACATAGAAGTTGGAAAAAAGCCCTTGAGTTGACTCTTCTGGATGTTTCTGTTCTGAAAAAATATTATAGTGTTGCTTTTAGCTTTTAGAAAACATCTCATGGGTTAACAGATTAAATGGAATGTTATTATTGGTCTTCTTCAGATCAGTCCAGGATAATGGACGTACATCCAAAGTCAAATTCAGTTGGTGCTGGATGTTTAGGAGAAGGCTGATGCTCAAAGGTTGGTGCCAGGTGCAAATGTTCAGAACAGGATCTCAGATAATAAAATCAAAGAAAGAGGTCCTGCATACTGTTTTTGTTTTCTTTATTAAATCGATGTTTCAGTCTTAGACATTCATGAGACCTGATGAATGTCTAATGACCAAAACTTCCCCACACACACACACACACACACACACACACACACACACACACACACACACACACACACACACACACACACACACACACACACACACACACTCAAAATAGGTGTACTGTATGTAAAACTCCTGTACCTTTATAGAGAATAGGAATTTAAACTTGAAAATAGTCAGACCACATTTACTATACACAAGACTAAAGCACACTTCTGGACATATTTTATTGTACATTGCTAAGTTGTCACACAAGATCATTGGATGCTTGGTGCACAGAGGGACAATGAACAATCTAAAACAACAAAGTGTTGTATCGGGTGGTTGGCTTAAACTGTAGGTCTTTTCTGGCTGCAAGTGAAACTGCTGTATGAGGAAGTATAAATTAGGTTTTGTTGCTGCCCCAGACGTTTTCATCTTCTCAACATGGAGCATTTAATGTGGAGCTGCCTACCATTATTACCCCAATAGACGTGCAACTAAACACCATTCACAAAATCTATGATCAATTAAGAAAATTTACACTGGAATATATTAAACCCTGGATGTTCTCTGAATGCCCCCCGTTGCGAAACATTAGGGTTAATGATTAAAATATGGTAGGAATTCTAGCAAGACTACCATTGTTAAACTATGCCCACAACCTATAATATAGTCTACTACTCTATTCATTGCCTACATGATATTAAACCCTTATTGGCTCGATCAGCATTTTGAATTTGTAATCAATTAGGATAAAAACTTACCCCTCCAATTCTCTAGTTCCTGTGCAACCTTATTGCAGTCAATACTTTTCAAAATATCCAGTGTTACTTCCACAGCCTTGTCATCAATGAAAGTTTGAACTAATGTTTGAGCTATCTCTGTTCTACTCTTATTCTCAATTGCGTATAGTCGAATGTGTGGTTCTTCGCTACGATCAAGCAAAGCTTTGCAGAATTTCTCCAGATCAGTATTCCCCAGTTTCTCAAGGGCGTGTATGATTGCCTCTCTAGCTGTTTTAGCAGCCATGTCCAAATCGTATGTGTTCTTGACAACTTTTGACAAAATTAACTGTGATTAAACGGCAGGCGTGTCAAGCAGTGAATGAGTGCAAGTCAGACAGACTGTTATATACGGAAATGCATAACAGATGTTGGCAATGTTCCCCCTAACGTGCGCCCGTGCACGTGCATGGCTCTGGAATGTGCCGCGCAGAGGAAATCTATGGCAGTAATTTGCACTACACAGACCACGCAGCTGTGTGGAGCTTCCCCCTCCCTGAAAAAATGATGTTTCAGTTGAAGTCTGCCTGTTCTTAAACACAATGCTAAACACAATACAAGATATATCTGAAGTAAACAAACACCAGCTCTCTCTCTTCCACTCACACACGCACGCGCACACACACATATGTGCGCAAACACACACACACACACACATACACGCGCACGCACACACGCACGCACGCACGCACACACACACACACACACACACACACACACACTGTAATTCCAGGAAACCCTGCATGTGACAGCCTTACAGAGTGGAGAGGCACAGCGAGTGTGCTGCGAGCTGTCACCGGCCGAAGCCAGAGACTTTCCCCGGCTAAAAGCAGCCATCTTGGCCAGTCAGGGTTACAAACTGCCAGCCCGGGCCCAGCGCTTTCTGACCAGAAAGCGCTGCAACATGCATAATGCATGTTGTAGGTGGGATTTTAGTTTAAGACTTTCATTTTAAGGAGCTGTAGAGCTGCTGTTTCAAAACACAACGAGACAAATTATAACTGTTACACCACAACCACGTATGACTTCCTGTTTGGAAGCTCAGTAGCTTCCTTTTCTTGTGAGTGTGTGTGTGTGTGTGTGTGTGTGTGTGTGTGTGTGTGTGTGTGTGTGTGTGTGTGTGTGTGTGTGTGCTGTGTGCGTTGTGTGGCCAGGCGTGCCTTCGGCCTTCAAATGCAATGACTTGACAAATGCAACGTCAACACAATGAATAGTCGTATTTTGACGGAAATGCTTTTGAATGAAAAAGCATAAGATACTATAAACCCCCACTATCTTCTGCATAAAACACAGCATTCTATGTACATAGAAATGTGTAAAACATGTTGTATGTTTAAGACCGTCCTAAGACCGTGTTACAGCATCCTTGTGTAAATGAGCTGTTCAGGAGACCAGTCGGAACAGTGTACAGCTAATGCTGATTAATATTGGTTGTGCACCGTGTCGAGAATTACCAATCTATAAGCTCACATTGTACTGTGTTCATTGTGTTCTTGTAGATGTGCTATGCTCTGAACAGCACTGGTGTGGGACCAAGGATATAAAATCACCCGTCCCTTAAACCAACAGTGAGTGGGCGTGTGCAGAAACATATTTGACGGGCTGAAGGACGACGTTTTAATCACTGTTGTCTCATGTATTGTTTTCTAGTATAGAGTCTGAAATAAAGACTGATTGATAGGAATACATGCAGTGACAAATGTCGCCCTCCCCACTAAATTGTAAAAAAGAAACATGAACATGTAGGCCTACATGCTAAAATGCAAATATGTTGTATCCCACAGTTACTGCAACATTAGCAAGTGTTTGTGTAAATTAAATGTTGGGAACATTTGTGTCCCAATCTCCCCAGGAGCCAGTCATTGCAATTTTTTTCATTTTCATTTTTTCATTTCATTTGAAAGCTGGGGATCATAGCTACAAAATGATATATTGGTTGTGGAGATTGACCCAACAGTTTTGAAGATATGGCTTATAGAATGATGCCATGCTGAAATAGTACTTTTGAGATATTCAAGTTTTAAATACATTTCTAACCTGCAATGACCTGACTCCGCCACATGGGGAGCAATCTTCAATTCAATCTTCAATTCAAAGAAGCTTTATTGGCATGAGAACACAAACGTTTACACAGTGGTGGAAAAAGTACCAACATTTTATAATAAAGTAAAGTATCAATTCTGCAATGTAGAATCACTCTGTTACAAGTAAAAGTCCAGAATAAAAAATGTACTTGAGTAAAAGTACAAAAGTATTGGTATCCAAATGTACTTAAAGTACCAAAAGTAAAAGTACAAAATGTTTGAAAATAGCAGATCTACAAGCTCACAACGCGTCGCACCGCAATGCGTTGTGAGCTTGTAGATCGTCTATTTTCAAATAGCCTTGGTATAACATAGGGCTAAAGTGGTTTATGTATGTTTTAAACTTTAGTTATTGCTCTCTAAAAAGATAATGCCACAACAGCATCTCAAGCATTATTGGGCTAAATGTAAAGACGCTACAGTGCGCCAACCGTGAAGCAGTTTAACCAATTTGCTACATACGTCTACACAAACGGTCAGATTACAAAGATAAATTGCTTAGTGAAGGCTCACAGATGTCACCATAGGGTACGCTCCAGCAGAATGTCCCGTAATGATCGTATTATTTAATGAGGAGCATTTTAATCCGATCGGTCGTCGTTTCCTTAAAAAGGTATTAATGTATCTAAGTGCAGTACACCTCGCAACCGATGGGGTCGCATGGCTGAAAAACAACAGAAAATGGCATCTGATCGGATTAAAATGCAGTTTATTAAACAATACGAAAGATACGGGTAATTCTGCTTGAGCGTACCATACTGTGACATCTGTGAGACTTCAGTAAGCACGTTATCTTTGAAATATGAAGGTTTTTGTAGACGTACGTAGCAAATAGGATTAACTGCTCAACACGAGGTTGAAGTGAATGTATTACGTGTGCAACAGGGCTAACTGTGCTAAATGTAGCATAATCAGTGTTTGTGTAACTTCAGTCAGAAGGATTATTTGACCTGATAATAAAACACAATCTACAGGCTTAACCGCCTCGCGTTGTGAGCTTGTAGAAGAGAGCAACAATAGAGTTGGGTCACGTTTTATTTGTTTATAGCCTGCAGCTAGCGCTGCAGCTAGCGCTAGCTAACGCTAGCTAGCGTTAGCCGTTAGCCACTCATAGCCAGTCAACCAGAATAGTCTACTCTAAAGTCAACTTTCCGACGGCGAGTGAACGATTGCATTCCATCCATGTTTTCTTGGCTGTCAATTTATTGTCCAAAAAAACAAACACCCTGAACGTTAGAATTAGATAGTTTAGGACGACACTGATCTATTCAATGCTAAGCTAACTCAGTGACAAAGGAAGCTTCCGCACCGGAGCTTCACAGAAGACAAACGCATACGTCACAGACGCGACCGAGTATTTCCCGGTGAATCTGTGCGCAAAGGTGGGGGCCGATGGGCAAGGAGGGTTGCGAGCTTATGAGAAACAACTAAAATTAAAGCTGCAAGCAGCAATGACCGGGCCCTCGCAGCTCTACCCACGTCACAAGGGGCAGCGGTTTCACTATTACACTTATTGCCCTTTTACACTTATTGCCCTATTACACTATTACACTTATTGCCCTATTACACTATTACACTTATTGCACTATTACACTATTACACTTATTGCACTATTACACTATTACACTTATTGTGCTATTACACTATTACACTTATAACACTTATTGCGCTATTACACTTATTACACTATTACACTTATTATGCTATTACACTATTACACTATGACACGTATTACACTATTACACTATTGCACTTATTACACTATTACACTATTACACTTATAAAACTATTACACTTATTGTGCTATTACACTATTACACTTATTACACTATTACACTATTAAACTTATTACACTATTACAGTTATTGTACTATTACACTATTACACTTATTACACTATTACACTATTACACTTATTACACTATTACACTTTTACACTTATTACACTATTACACTTATTACACTATTACACTTATTGCACTATTACACTATTACACATATTACACTATTACACTTATTACACTATTACACTATTACACTACCAGTAAGGCTCCCTAATCGGGAGATGAGCGACCGTAGGTCACTTATCTCCACAAATAGGGCAAAAATGTGTTTTGCCAAAATCTTCCTGATCCATGTTGATGACATGAGTGTAGACATACTGTGTAGTGATTTTCGTGATTTTAGGGCAAAATCTGTAGGAGCAGTGTCCAAAAATGTGTTTTTAAAAATCGGCCTGGAGGTGGCGCTATATGGGACAGATTCATGTTGATGGGATGAGTGTAGACATACTGTGTACCGATTTGCGTGATTTTAGGGCGAAAATTGTAGGAGCAGTGTCCAAAAATGTGTTGTGCAAGAATCGGCCTCATGGTGGCGCTAGAAGAGGGCCATGTGAGAAATGAGGGGTGGGGTCTCCGCGCCGGCAAGGCGGACGAATAGGTACCGGCCCCGGCTGTCCCGGTCGCTCCTAGCCGGAGTTACGGCATTTTATGTGAGCTGCAGTGTAGGGGGTCCTCCACTGGGGGCGCCACCACTTTTGCATCCGTTCTGGAGCACCAGGAGTCGGTGGTCCCCGGGAATTCCCCGTGAGCAGCCCCGTTGGGGTGGTCATTTGGTCATGTTTGCGCATTTGGTCATTTTTTACATCTGGGGGTCCCCCAGGGACCTGGGGGTCCCTGGAGCTCCGGGGGTCCTTGGAGGTTGTAGTTTGGCAGCCAAGGAACGTGTGTGCAAAATTTGGCATGGATCGGGGCAACGGTTGTGGAGATATAAGCAGGGAAAAAGTGTGACGTGTGAGGTGTGACAGACAGACTGACAGACAGACGGAGGGAGTTACTTACACTTTGTGGTGGTTTTGATAGTAAAGTGCGACCTACGGTCGCAATTACACTATTACGCTATTACACTTATTGTGCTATTACACTATTACACTTATGACACTATTACACTTATTACACTATTAGACTTATTGCGCTATTACACTATTACACTTATGGTGTTATTACACTATTACACTTATTACACTATTACACTTATTACACTATTACACTATTACACTTATTACACTATTACACTATTACACTTATTACACTATTACACTATTACACTATTACACTTATTGCGCTATTACACTATTACACTTATTACACTATAACACTATTTCAATTATTACACTATTACACTTATTACACTATTACACTTATTGCGCTATTACACTATTACAATTATTGCGCTATTACACTATTACACTTATTGCGCTATTACACTATTACACTTATTGCGCTATTACACTATTACACTCAATGCACTATTACACTTATTACACTACTACACTTATTACACTATTACACTATTACACTTATTACACTATTAAACTTATTGCGCTATTACACTATTACACTTATTACACTATTACACTATTACACTTATTACGCTATTCCACTATTACACTATTACACTTATTGCGCTATTACACTATTACACTATTACATTTATTACACTATTACACTATTACACTTATTACACTATTACACTATTACACTTATTCCACTATTACACTATTACACTTATTCCACTATTACACTATTACACTTATTCCACTATTACACTATTACACTTATTGCGCTATTACACTATTACACTTATTACACTATTACACTTATTACAGTATTACACTTATTGCGCTATTGCAGTTATTACACCTAAACACAGTTGCGCTATTGCACTTATTACAAACCATTGAAAAGATAGTAATTAGGAACTATCAATAATCGACGAATCAGAAGAGGAGGCGGAGCTAACTTAAACCAATTAAGAACAAGGACTCTGAAACAAGTCAAATGACTCCTCCCAGAAGTTTGTGCGACAAACGGTTGATGAGTAATAGCCAAAATAAGGAACAATCAAGTATCGACCAATCAGAAGAGGGGGCACTTCCTGTTTGGCGAAGGAAGTTTAACGCTTCGCCACGGGCACGCCGTTTTACGGAAACTCACGATTCGCACAACTTTTCATCGTTAAGGTGTCTTGAGTATGCCGAGCGAACTTGAAGTTGATCCGATTAACCCCCTAGGAGGAGTTCGTTAAATTGCGACCCGTGAAAACGGCCAAAAATGCGCCAAAACGCCACTAATTAGTCAAAATGGCTGACTTCCTGTTTGGTTTCGGACGTGGCGCCAGGAGACTTTTTTGTGAGTCCGGACATGATACAGATGTGTACCGATTTTCGTACTTGTAGGTGAAACCGTATAGTGGGGCTGTTGCGTTGAAATTTTGTAGGGGGCGCTGTTGCGCCATTAGGCCACGCCCCCTTTTATTTTTTTTTAAATACGAAAATTTTCGCCACTTGTGATGTGTGTGCAAAGTTGCGCAACTTTTGGAGTACGTTTTGCGGCTCAAAAACGCGATTTATTCGGGGGAATAATAATAATAAGAAGAAGAATTAAAGCTGCAAGCAGCAATGACCGGGCCCTCGCAGCTCTACCCACGTCACAAGGGGCAGCGGTTTCACTATTACACTTATTGCCCTTTTACACTTATTGCCCTATTACACTATTACACTTATTTCACTATTACACTTTTTGCGCTATTACACTATTATACTTATTACACTATTACACTTATTACACTTATTAAACTATTACACTATTACACTTATTGTGCTATTACACTATTACACTATTACACTTATTGTGCTATTACACTATTACACTATTACACTATTACACTTATTACACTATTACACTATTACACTTATAACACTATTACACTTATTGCGCTATTACACTATGACACTTATTACACTATTACAGTTATTGTGCTATTACACTATTACACTTATTACACTATTACACGTATTACACTATTACACTATTACAGTTATTACACTATTACACTTATTGCACTATTAGACTTATTACACTATTACACTATTACACTTATTGCACTATTACACTTATTACACTATTACACTATTACACTTATTGCACTATTACACTTATTACACTATTACACTTATTGCACTATTACACTTATTACACTATTACACTTATTGTGCTATTACACTTATTACACTATTACACTTATTGTGCTATTACACTATTACACTATTACACTATTACACTTATTACGCTATTACACTTATTGCGCTATTACACTATTACACTTATTACACTATGACACTATTACACTTATTACACTATTACACTTATTGCGCTATTACGCTATTACACTTATGGCGCTATTACACTATTACACTATTACACTTATTACACTATTACACTATTACACTATTGCACTTATTACACTATTACACTTATTGCGCTATTACACTATTACACTTATTACACCATTACACTATTACACTATTACACTTATTACGCTATTACACTTATTGCGCTATTACACCATTACACTTATTACACTCTTACACTTATTACACTATTACACGTATTACACTATTACACGTATTACACTATTACACTTATTGCGCTATACACTATTACACTTATTACACTATTACACTATTACACTTATTACACTATTACACTATTACACTTATTACACTATTACACTTTTACACTTATTACACTATTACACTATTACACTTATTGCCCTTTTACACTTATTGCCCTATTACACTATTACACTTATTTCACTATTACACTTTTTGCGCTATTACACTATTATACTTATTACACTATTACACTTATTGCACTATTACACTTATTACACTTATTGCACTATTACACTTATTACACTATTACACTTATTGTGCTATTACACTTATTAGACTATTACACTTATTGTGCTATTACACTATTACACTATTACACTATTACACTATTACACTTATTACGCTATTACACTTATTGCGCTATTACACTATTACACTTATTACACTATGACACTATTACACTTATTACACTATTACACTTATTGCGCTATTACGCTATTACACTTATGGCGCTATTACACTATTACACTATTACACTTATTACACTATTACACTATTACACTATTGCACTTATTACACTATTACACTTATTGCGCTATTACACTATTACACTTATTACACCATTACACTATTACACTATTACACTTATTACACTTATTGCGCTATTACACTATTACACTTATTACACTATTACACTTATTACACTATTACACGTATTACACTATTACACGTATTACACTATTACACTTATTGCGCTATACACTATTACACTTATTACACTATTACACTATTACACTTATTACACTATTACACTATTACACTTATTACACTATTAAACTTTTATACTTATTACACTATTACACTATTACACTTATTACACTATTACACTTATTACACTATTACACTTATTGCGCTATTACACTATTACAGTTATTACACCTAGACACAGTTACACTATTGCACTTATTACAAACCATTGAAAAGATAGCAAATAAGAACTATAGATAATCGACCAATCAGAAGAGGGGGCGGGGCTAACTTAAACCAATTAAGAACAAGGACTTGGAATCAAGTAAAATGACACCAGCCACAAGTTTGTGCGATAAACGGTTAATGAGTTCTAGCCAAAAAAAGGAACAATAAAGTATCGACCAATCAGAAGAGGGGGCACTTCCTGTTTGGCGAAGGAAGTTCGATGCTTCGCCACGGGCACGCCGTTTTGCGTAAACTCACGATTCGCACAACTTTTCATCGTTAAGGTGTCTTGAGTATGCAGAGCGAAGTTGAAGTTGATCTGATTAACGCCCTAGGAGGAGTTCGTTAAAGTGCGACACGTGAAAATGGCCAAAAATGTGCCAAAACGCCACTAATAAGTCAAAATGGCTGACTTCCTGTTTGGTTTCGGACATGGCGCCAAGAGACTTTTTTGTGAGTCCAGACGTGATACAGGTGTGTACCGATTTTCGTACTTATTGGAGAAACCGTATGGTGGGGCTGTTGCGTTGAAATTTTGTAGGGGGCGCTGTTGCGCCATTAGGCCACGCCCCCTTAATGTTTTTTTTTAAAATACGTAATTTTTCGCCACTTGTGATGTGCGTGCAAAGTTGCGCAACTTTTGGGGTACGTTTGGTGCCTCAAAAACGCGATTCATTCGGCGGAAGAAGAATAATAATAATCTTTGCAAATACAATAGGGTCCTCACACACTGTGTGTGCTCGGGCCCTAATTACAGGCTTTAGCTTTTCTAGATTATCACAACACATTATGTTGTGATGTGTTGTGTGCTTGTGCATCTGCTATTTTTTTTTTTACTGTTTTTGACTTTTTCGGGGAGTAAAAATTTGACAGAGTGACGGAGTATATATATATATATATATATATATATATATATACACTTTGACTCAAGTATTATATATATATATATACACACTTTGACTCAAGTATTGGATTTGAGTACTTTGTCGCTACCGCTCAGATACAACAGCTGAAGGTTTTTCTTTAAAAAGTATTTCAGTACATAAGAGTCGACAGACTTTAAACTGCACTCACCCGGGACAGATGCTGTCACTGCTTTGGGTTTGGCTGTAAAAAAAATAAAACAACATTCAAACGAAATTAAAACAAACATGTGAGCTAATATTACCTAGACTAGTTAGAAACAAACAGTTAAGTTGTTAAGTCAATCAAGACAGTGTCAAACATATACAAGCACAGTCGTAGCTAAATGCATTAATAAAAGATGTGCTTTAACTGTTCAAAAATAGCAGATCTACAAGCTCATAGCACGGCACCGAGTGCCGCGCTATGAGCTTGTAGATCTGGAGATAAACGAATGTAATCCCGCCCGTATGAAGCCCCGAACTCAAACTTGTATCTGGTCAAAAACATAACCGAGAGATGCTATGCTAATGCCTTCTCCTACAATGAAAGTAAACAGGAATTTGGGAATATAGAGAAGGGATAGTGACCAGAAGCACTTCTGGTGCAAGGGTTGAGAGAATGATCCTTTTAGACCAGCCGAAGAAGAGAGTGAGGACAGCGGCCGATCGTTGTTTTTTGAAAATGATCATTTATTTTGGTTTTAATTACCTAGTACGGAAAATTCCGGTCGGCTAATTCGACCTACAGATGAAGTACGGTTTAATCCAGTTTTAATATTAAGTGGCTCCACGTGGCTGGGGAAGGGTTGAAAGGGTTGAATGGTGTAGTTCCTTAACACTTGGGGAGCCAAACTCGTTCAGTAACGAGTTAAGGCCACTAGGTGTCACCCTGCCAAAAGGAGTTATCTCGTTGAGAGACGAGGCAACATAGGGTTAACTGTACTTGCTGCAGCCTGCCCTCTGAATGACCCGAGTCCATTACTACACCCCGCAGCAGGCAGTGAGAGAGAAAGGGAGAAAATGGCGGAGGATGGCGGAGCTGCTACATTACTTTCCATTCTACTCTGAAACATAAGAAGGGCTTTATCTCTGAATGAGGTGAAAAGAACGCCAGGGAAGGAGAGATTTGATTGTTTTCACGGCGACACTTTACCGCAATGGTCGCCCCGGTTTGGATTATAGTTTCGCAAGCTTTTGTAAACAAAGGGATTATCTTCCTCAATCGTCAGTGGACACCCACACGCACAAAGCTTCCGAGGCTCTTCAAAATAAAGCGTGAGTGAACGGCGGCAGCAGCAACAGCTAGAAATGTTATAAACCTGAGCAGCCCATGTGTTAATGAAAAGGTTAATGTCATGGTGTAGCAGGTCTTTAACACACCGGGTGCCCAGAATTATTCGACGTGTGTGTTTGCTGGTGCCCCTGGCAACCCGCCATTTTACCTACCTTCGAAGTACTGGCGAGAAAAGTAATCCGAGTAAATGTAATCCGAGTATGTCCTGTTTATTTCGCGAAAATCTTTTCTTTCAGTCAGGACCGTTTTTTATCAATTCTAAGCCACAGTGTTTGTGTTACGGCCGGTAGAAGAGGCTGCCGTTTTGAGAAAAAAAAGAAAAAAGGAAGAGAATCCGGAGAAAACAGCATTTTTGTGCAGCCGCGAAACAGGAAGTCAACGAGACAGACAGCACGTCCGGGTGACGTAATTTCGCGCTGCATGTTGGGAAATGGAGTTTGTTTCATCACCGCGGTAGCCAAGTGCAGTAGCTACAGTACAGTATAGTTTACTGTACAACGCGTCAAACGCGTCAATGGGCACAGGTAAACATCAAAGAGTTTGGCGCGTTTAATGTGTTAATGAAAAGCCCAGACATTTTGTCAGTCTTACCTGTCTTATCTGCTGCAGCATCAATGAGCTCTTTGTCTTTTCCAGATGGCTCCAGTTCTTTCACATAGTTGGACCGGAAAAGACCCTCCTTGCCATTCAAGATGCCTTTCCACCAGACAGCACCAACCTGAAGGTACAAGACATAAAGCATTGTTTATCCACCTGTACTCCCAGTTAGTCTGTAGGAGTGACAAGGATTGACAGGATCAGACATTACTAGAGGATCAGCCCACGTTAGAACAGGCTGACAGACAGACAGACAGACAGACAGACAGACAGACAGACAGACAGACAGACAGACAGAGATGGTTTGGACATGTGAATAGGTGGGATGGGGGGTACATTGGGAAAGGATGCTGAAGATAAAACTGCCAGGTTTTGCAAGGCCACATATCATATTGGAGTGATCCAATATATCGCTACAGAACCAGCAGAACACACATAATAATACCTTGCAGATGATGTCAATGATGTCTCCCTTTTTGAACTTCAGATCATCCTCAACCTGTGGCCGGCAGTCAACCAATGCCACACACTGGCTCTTGTTCAGCTCTGCAATGACAAAGACAGCATTTGATCACTTCCTACTTTCTGTACTATATTATAACACTATAAAGCTATAAAGGAGTCAATGAAGTCACCACCCACATAGAGCATGGAATTAGCAATGGGGCCAGCCAGCAGGCGTATCACGTGCAGTCTTTTTTCAACATAAAAAGGCGGAAGGAGGAGAAGAAGTTATCGATTTGGTCACAGATATACTGTAATTGCAACACCATTCTCAAGACAAACTTTTCCAGAAAAGACATCATAAGGACAGGCCGTCCAACCGCGGCACTAGGAAGCCTGTCTCAGCAGGGAAAGGGCTTCATCCGCCACTTTCAAATTGCGAGCTACGAGCGGTATCAGTGACTCACAGGCTCCGAGAGGCACTGCAAACTGTTCTGCTGGGAATGCTTATTATTTGCAACGGATCAATTTGGTGTTTGGAGCCACACTGGGTATGCAAACTTGAGTTGTCTTACTAAGGCAGCAACGAGACACAAAACCACAGCAGGTCACTTACAAGGGACACCTGAGTGGATCTACAGCTCAACGAACAAGCGCACAGGGCAACAGAGCTGCACAATGAAAGGGTGAAGAAAAATAGAGAGATATTGAACAAATTGATTAATTAATAGTGTTGTGTTTTTGGGTAAGCAGGAACTTTCATTTGGGGGACACCGTGAAAGCGCTGAGTCCACAAACAAAGGAAAATACGTGGAGCTTCTTTCTTTTATTGCTGAAAACAACAACGAAGAGTTAAAATATCATCTGTCCACTAACAAAGTGTTCACTGGAACGTATTAAATGACCTGATTTATGCTATTGCTGAAGTGATGGGGGAAGAAACCATAATGGAGATTAAAAAAGCTCCCTTTGTTGCTGTTATGGTGGACGAGACAACAGACGTGTCAAATCAAGCACAACCGTCACTCGTCCTGCGTTATGTCACAGACACCGGTGTCAAGGAGGGATTTCTCAGATTTGAAGATGTGACAAGCGGTAAGCGAGCTGATGACATTTCCGCTCTTATTTTCCATTTCTTGGAGGAAAATGAAGTTAGTCTGGATACAGTTGTGGCAATGGGGTGCAGGCTAAAGTAAAGGAGAGGGCACCTATGGCCTTATTCATTCACTGCTATGCACATTGATTAAATGTAGTACTGACTCAAGGAGCCTCAAAGCTTAAAGAAAGCCAGATCTTCTTTGCCAACCTCAATGGCCTTGCAGCTTTTTTCTCAAGATCCCCTAAGCGCACACAACTGCTGAATGACATCTGCAAGCGTCGTCTTCCTAATGTTGCACCGACGAGGTGGCAATATGCATCCAGATTGGTCAATGCAGTCTTTGAGAAGACGCTTAAAGTCACTTGTAATACGCAGACATGGCAACACTGACTGAACCCAGTGCAGCCTCCATAGAGTTATAAGAAGAATAGAGAGGTCACCAGATATCCCCGCCCATCCACTTGCATTGAGTTGCTCACCCAGCGCATGAGGCGTTTTCACCCCTTCTTCCACTTTGTAAAACGTGACGTAGTGGGGCCTATGTGACGCGTTTTGAGTCATAGTTTGTGTTCATCGACGCGCTGAGGCTCCAATTCATGAACGAGCTCTTCCGGTATGAACATGCAGTCAATACAAAGAAGCCAAGATGCGCGTTCATGTTTCTGGCCCCAACTGCAGTACCTCAAAACGGCCACCATGTCCATGGCGCCTCAGAGCTCCCCAAAGGTTCTGGGGGCTTAGCAGCCTCTCTCACACACGGACACACACACACGCATGAAAAAAAATAAGATTTTAAAAATGTAATTTTGATGTCGTATGACCATTGAGCCAATACCTTTGTACTTTTTTTTCAGTCACTAATTTGGTTGGTGCCTTGCATGGTTTCCACCGCCACCGGTGTATGAATGTGTGTGTGAATGGGTGAATGTAATGCACATTGTAAAGCGCTTTGGATAAAAGCGCTATATAAATGCACCATTTACCATTTACCATTTAATTTGCATTAAAGCATTAATTTGCTTTAAACTGCACTCACCTGGGCCAGATGCTGTCACTGCTTTGGGTTTGGCTGTAAAAAAAAAACACATTCAAATGAAATTAAAACATGAACATATATTACCTAGACAAGTTAGAAACAAAGGGTTAGGGTTATGTTTTTACCAGGATTTTAACATGGGTTCATCTAAATCTGTATTTTAGATGCCAAAAATACAGATACAGTAAGTATAAAATAAAATAAAATAAAATAAAATAAGGGGGATGCGTCTGGACCCCTTTGAGACTAAACTAAACTGTTGTCTGTAATGGTGGCCTCTAATTTGCATATTTAGGAGTAAGCTTACCACTAATTACATTAAAATACCTAACATACATTGTCTGACCCTCAGAACATAGATATACTGTATATATACACTTTAGCACACTTTGTTATAGAGTTATTGAAGAAATAGTGCAAAATTGGCAGCCATTTTGTTATGCAAATTGGAAGGTTAAAAACTAAAAAAATTGCCTGGTACCCCACTTTTACCCCAAAATGCCTCTAACCTCCTTATAGAAGGCCTGTTTTCTGAAGTCCCACCAGACTATAATAGAGTTGGATTCACAGAGCAATCATCCTGGTAGTCTTTGGGATCAGAAAAGCTTGAGCTAAATAAACAATGCCAACTTGTCTGGAGATATTCCATATTCAGACAAAAACTAAAACCGTTGTGATAGAATTGGGGATAAGAAATATGCAGCAGCTGAATGTGGGTTATTTCACATCTAAAGGGCTAGTTCACTCATTCATTGTTAATATGTGGGTGTCTACATAGAGTCAACTGTAAACAGCACTCACCTGGGACACATGAGGCCGTTCCTTTGGATTGTGCTGTAAGAAATAAAACAACATTCAAATTCAATTAAAATTAAAGCTGCAAGCAGCGATGACCGGGCCCTTGCAGCTCTACCCACGTCACAAGGGGCAGCAGCCAATCAGAATAGGGGGAGGGGCTAGTTAAACCAATTAAGCTGAAGGACTCTTAATCAAGCCATATGACACCAGCCACGAGTCTGTACGACAAACGGTTCATGAGATAAAGAGCCACTTCCTGTTTGGCGAAGGGCACTTCCTGTTCGGTGAAGGAAGTGCCAATTAAGGTTAAGGACTCTTAATCAAGTCATTTGATGCCACCCATGCGTCTGTACGACAAACGGTTCATGAGATAAAGAGCCACTTCCTGTTTGGCGAAGGGCACTTCCTGTTTGGCGAAGGAAGTGCCAAATATGGTCAAGGACTCTTAATCAAGTCATATGACACCAGCCACGAGTCTGTACGACAAACGGTTCATGATTTATAGAGGCACTTCCTGTTTGGCGAAGGGCACTTCCGCAAAGGAAGTTTGATGCTTCGCCACGGGCACGCCGTTTTACGAAAACTCACAATTCGCACAACTTTTCATCGTTAAGGTGTCTTGAGTATGCCGAGCGAACTTGAAGTTGATTCGATTAACCCCCTAGGAGGAGTTCGTTAAAGTGCGACCCGTGAAAACGGCCAAAAATGCGCCAAACGTCAAAATGGCTGACTTCCTGTTTGTTTCGGACATGGCGCCAAGAGACTTTTTTGTAAGTCCGGACATGATACAGGTGTGTACTGATTTTCATACATGTAGGTGAAACTTTATTCTGTAACCGTCTATGCGGAAAATGATGTAGGGGGCGCTATTGAGCCATTAGGCCACGCCCCCTTTTGATTCTTTTTAAATCCGTAAATTTTCGCCACTTGTGATGTGTATGCAAAGTTTCACAACTTTTGGAGTATGTTTGCGCCTCAAAAACGCGATTTATTCGGGAGAATAATAAGAATTAAAGCTGCAAGCAGCAATGACCGGGCCCTCGGAGATCTACCCACGTCACAAGGGGTAGCAGCTTATTAGCATTAGAATTTAAGAATCAGAATTAGCATTTGTTAGCATTAGCATGTGTTAGCATAAGCATTAGCATTTGTTAGCATTAGCATGTGTTAGCATTAGCATTTGTTAGCATTAGCATGTGTTAGCATTAGCATTTGTTAGCATTAGCATTAGCATGTGTTAGCATTAGCATTAGCATGTGTTAGCATTAGCATGTTAGCATTAGCACTTGTTAGCATTAGCATTTGTTGTGCGAATCGTGTTGTGCGAGAAAAAAAAAATTTTTTGAGAAAAAAAAAATTTTTGAGAAAAAAAAAATAAAGAAAAAAAAATTGAGAAAAAAAATTGAGAAAAAAATTTGAGAAAAAAAAATTGAGAAAAAAAAATTTGAGAAAAAAAATTTTTTGATAAAAAAAAAATTTGAGAAAAAAAATTTTGAGAAAAAAAAATTTTCGAGAAAAAAAAAGATTTGAGAAAAAAAAAATTGAGAAAAAAAAATTTTGAGAAAAAAAAATTTGGGAAAAAAAAATTTTGAGAAAAAAAAAATTTGAGAAAAAAAAATTGAGAAAAAAAAATTTGAGAAAAAAAATTTTGAGAAAAAAAAATTTGAGAAAAAAAAATTGAGAAAAAAAAATTTGAGAAAAAAAATTTTGAGAAAAAAAAATTTGAGAAAAAAAAATGTTTTGAGAAAAAAAAGGATAGCAGCCACAACTCTGTACGATAAACGGTTGATGATTAACAGCCAAAAAAAGGAACAATTAAGTATGGACCAATCAGAAGAGGGGGCACTTCCTGTTTGGCGAAGAAAGTTTGACGCTTCGCCACGGGCACGCCGTTTTACGAAAACTCACGATTCGCACAACTTTTCATCGTTAAGGTGTCTTGAGTATGCCGAGCGAACTTGAAGTTGATCCGATTAACCCCCTAGGAGGAGTTCGTTAAAGTGCGACCTGTGAAAACGGCCAAAAATACACCAAAACGCCACTAATTAGTCAAAATGGCTGACTTCCTGTTTGGTTTCGGACGTGGCGCCGAGAGACTTTTTTGTGAGTCCGGACACGATACAGATGTGTACCGATTTTCGTACGTGTAGGTGAAACCGTATGGTGGGGCTTGAGGCACGAAGTTTTGTAGGGGGCGCTGTTGCGCCATTAGGCCACGCCCCCTTTTATTTTTTTAAAAAAAATTTGAGAAAAAAAAATGTTGAGAAAAAAAATTTTTGAGAAAAAAATGTTTTGAGAAAAAAAAATTTGAGAAAAAAAAATTTGAGAAAAAAATTTGAGAAAAAAAAAATTTGAGAAAAAAAAATTGAGGAAAAAAAAAATTAAGAAAAAAAAAATTGAGAAAAAAAAAATTTGAGAAAAAAAAATTTGAGAAAAAAAAATTTGAGAAAAAAAAATTTGAGAAAAAAAAAATTTGAGAAAAAAAAAATTTTGAGAAAATATTTTGAGAAAAAAAATTGAGAAAAAAAAAATTTGAGAAAAAAAATTTTTTGAGAAAAAAAAATTTTGAGAAAAAAAAATTTTGAGAAAAAAAAATTGAGAAAAAAAAATTTGAGAAAAAAAAGGGCACACATTAGCATTTGTTAGCATTAGCATTAACATTTGTTAGCATTAGCATGTGTAAGCATGAGCATGTGTTAGCATTAGCATTTGTTAGCATTAGCATTTTAGCATTAGCATTTTTAGCATTAGCATTTTTAGCATTAGCATTAGCATTTTTAGCATTAGCATTTTTAGCATTAGCATGTGTTAGCATTAGCATGTGTTAGCATTAGCATTTGTTGGCATTAGCATGTTTTAGCATTAGCATTGTTAGCATTAGCATTAGCATTAGCATTTGTTAGCATTAGCATGTTAGCATTAGCATATTAGCATTAGCATTTGTTAGCATTAGCATGTTAGCATTAGCATGTTAGCATTAGCATTAGCATGTTAGCATTGGCATGTTAACATTAGCATGTTAGCATTAGCATTAGCAAAATTGTTGAGAAAAAAAAAATTGAGAAAAAAAAAAGTTGAGAAAAAAATAATTTTGAGAAAAAAAAATTTGAGAAAAAAAAATTTGAGAAAAAAAATTGAGAAAAAAAAAATTTGAGAAAAAAAAATTTGAGAAAAAAAATTTTTTGAGAAAAAAAAATGTTTGAGAAAAAAAAAATGTTATGACACCAGCCGCGAGTCTGTACGACAAACGGTTCATGAGTTATAGAGGCACTTCCTGTTTGGTGAAGGGCACTTCCTGTTTGGCGAAGGAAGCGTCAATTAAGGTTAAGGACTCTTAATCAAGTCATATGATACCAGCCACAACTCTGTACGATAAACGGTTGATGAGTAACAGCCACAAAAAGGAACAATTAAGTATGGACCAATCAGAAGAGGGGGCACTTCCTGTTTGGCGAAGGAAGTTTGACGCTTCGCCACGGGCACGCCGTTTTACGAAAACTCACGATTCGCACAACTTTTCATCGTTAAGGTGTCTTGAGTATGCCGAGCGAACTTGAAGTTGATCCGATTAACCCCCTAGGAGGAGTTCGTTAAAGTGCGACCCGTGAAAACGGCCAAAAATACACCAAAACGCCACTAATTAGTCAAAATGGCTGACTTCCTGTTTGGTTTCGGACGTGGCGCCGAGAGACTTTTTTGTGAGTCCGGACACGATACAGATGTGTACCGATTTTCGTAGGTGTAGGTGAAACCGTATGGTGGGGCTTGAGGCACGAAGTTTTGTAGGGGGCGCTGTTGCGCCATTAGGCCACGCCCCCTTTTTTTTTTTTTTAAATACGTAAATTTTCGCCACTTGTGATGTGTGTGCAAAGTTGCGCAACTTTTTGAGTACGTCTTGTGGCTCAAAAACGCGATTTATTCGGGGGAATAATAAGAAGAATTAAAGCTGCAAGCAGCAATGGACGGGCCCTCGGAGCTCTTCCCACGTCACAAGGCCAGCAGCCAATCAGAAACCAAACAGGAAGTCAGCCATTTCGACTAATTAGTGGCGTTTTGGCGCATTTTTGGCCGCTATCACGGGTCGCACTTTAACGATAGTTTAACGTTTTTCTCAAAAAAAAATTTGAGAAAAAAAATTTGAGAAAAAAAAATGTTGAGAAAAAAATGTTTTGAGAAAAAAATGTTTTGAGAAAAAAAAAATGGAGAAAAAAAAATTGGAGAAAAAAAAAATTTGAGAAAAAAAATTTGAGAAAAAAATTTTTGAGAAAAAAAATTTTTGAGGAAAAAAAAATTAAGAAAAAAAAATTTGAGAAAAAAAAAATTTGAGAAAAAAAAATTTGAGAAAAAAAAATTTGAGAAAAAAAAATTTGAGAAAAAAAAAATTTGAGAAAAAAAAATTTTGAGAAAAAAATTTTGAGGAAAAAAAAAATTAAGAAAAAAAAAATTGAGAAAAAAAAAATTTGAGAAAAAAAAATTTGAGAAAAAAAAATTTGAGAAAAAAAAATTTGAGAAAAAAAAAATTTTGAGAAAAAAAATTGAGAAAAAAAATGTTGAGAAAAAAAAATTGTTATGACACCAGCCGCGAGTCTGTACGACAAACGGTTCATGAGTTATAGAGGCACTTCCTGTTTGGTGAAGGGCACTTCCTGTTTGGCGGAGGAAGCGTCAATTAAGGTTAAGGACTCTTAATCAAGTCATATGATACCAGCCACAACTCTGTACGATAAACGGTTGATGAGTAACAGCCAAAAAAAGGAACAATGAAGTATGGACCAATCAGAAGAGGGGGCACTTCCTGTTTGGTGAAGGAAGTTTGACGCTACGCCACGGGCACGCCGTTTTACGAAAACTCACGATTCGCACAACTTTTCATCGTTAAGGTGTCTTGAGTATGCCGAGCGAACTTGAAGTTGATCCGATTAACCCCCTAGGAGGAGTTCGTTAAAGTGCGACACATGAAAACGTCCAAAAATACACCAAAACGCCACTAATTAGTCAAAATGGCTGACTTCCTGTTTGGTTTCGGACGTGGCGCCGAGAGACTTTTTTGTGAGTCCGGACACGATAGAGATGTGTACCGATTTTCGTACGTGTGGGTGAAACCGTGTGGTGGGGCTTGAGGCACGAAGTTTTGTAGGGGGCGCTGTTGCGCCATTAGGCCACGCCCCCTTTTTTTTTTTTTTAAATACGTACATTTTCGCCACTTGTGATGTGTGTGCAAAGTTGCGCAACTTTTTGAGTACGTTTTGCGCCTCAAAAACGCGATTTACTTTCGGGAAAATAATAATAATAATAATAATAATCTTTGCAAATACAATAGGGTCCTCACACACTGTGTGTGGCTCGGGCCCTAATTAAAGCTGCAAGCAGCAATGACCGGGCCCTCGCAGCTCTACCCACGTCACAAGGCCAGCAGGCAATCAGAAACCAAACAGGAAGTCAACCATTTCGACTAATTAGTGGCGTTTTGGCGCATTTTTGGCCGTTATCACGGGTCGCACTTTAACGATAGTTTTAAGTTTTTCTCCAAAAAAAAATTGAGAAAAAAAAAATTGAGAAAAAAAAATTTGAGAAAAAAAAATTTGAGAAAAAAAAAATTTGAGAAAAAAAAAATTTGAGAAAAAAAAAGTTTTGAGAAAAAAAAAATTTGAGAAAAAAAAATTTTTTGAGAAAAAAAAATTTTTGAGAAAAAAAATTTTTGAGAAAAAAAAAATTTGAGAAAAAAAAAATTATGACACCAGCCGCAAGTCTGTACGACAAACGGTTCATGAGTTATAGAGGCACTTCCTGTTTGGTGAAGGGCACTTCCTGTTTGGCGAAGGAAGCGTCAATTAAGGTTAAGGACTCTTAATCAAGTCATATGATACCAGCCACAACTCTGTAGGATAAACGGTTGAAGAGTAACAGCCAAAAAAAGGAACAATCAAGTATGGACCAATCAGAAGAGGGGGCACTTCCTGTTTGGTGAAGGAAGTTTGACCCTTCGCCACGGGCACGCCGTTTTACGAAAACTCACGATTCGCACAACTTTTCATCGTTAAGGTGTCTTGAGTATGCCGAGCGAACTTGAAGTTGATCCGATTAACCCCCTAGGAGGAGTTCGTTAAAGTGCGACAAGTGAAAACGGCCAAAAATACACCAAAATGCCACTAATTAGTCAAAATGGCTGACTTCCTGTTTGGTTTCGGACGTGGCGCCGAGAGACTTTTTTGTGAGTCCGGACACGATACAGATGTGTACCGATTTTCGTACGTGTAGGTGAAACCGTATGGTGGGGCTTGAGGCACGAAGTTTTGTAGGGGGCGCTGTTGCGCCATTAGGCCACGCCCCCTTTTATTTTTTTTTAAATACGTAAATTTTCGCCACTTGTGATGTGTGTGCAAAGTTGCACAACTTTTTGAGTACGTTTTGCGCCTCAAAAACGCGATTTACTTTCGGGAAAATAATAATAATAAGAAGAATAAAGCTGCAAGCAGCAATGGACGGGCCCTCGGAGCTCTTCCCACGTCACAAGGCCAGCAGCCAATCAGAAACCAAACAGGAAGTCAGCCATTTCGACTAATTAGTGGCGTTTTGGCGCATTTTTGGCCGCTATCACGGGTCGCACTTTAACGATAGTTTAACGTTTTTCTCAAAAAAAAATTTGAGAAAAAAAATTTTGAGAAAAGAAAATGTTGAGAAAAAAATTTTTTGAGAAAAAAATGTTTTGAGAAAAAAAAATTGAGAAAAAAAAATTTGAGAAAAAAAAAATTTGAGAAAAAAAATTTGAGAAAAAAAAATTTGAGAAAAAAAAATGTTGAGAAAAATTTTTTTTGAGAAAAAAATGTTTTGAGAAAAAAAAATTGAGAAAAAAAAATTTGAGAAAAAAAAAATTTGAGAAAAAAAATTTGAGAAAAAAAAAAATTTGAGAAAAAAAAAAATTTGAGAAAAAAAAATTTTGAGGAAAAAAAAAATTAAGAAAAAAAAAATTGAGAAAAAAAAAATTTGAGAAAAAAAATTTGAGAAAAAAAAATTTGAGAAAAAAAAATTTGAGAAAAAAAAAATTTGAGAAAAAAAAAAATTTCTAGAAAAAAAATTGAGAAAAAAAATGTTGAGAAAAAAAAAAATTTATGACACCAGCCGTGAGTCTGTACGACAAACGGTTCATGAGTTATAGAGGCACTTCCTGTTTGGTGAAGGGCACTTCCTGTTTGGCGGAGGAAGCGTCAATTAAGGTTAAGGACTCTTAATCAAGTCATATGATACCAGCCACAACTCTGTACGATAAACGGTTGATGAGTAACAGCCAAAAAAAGGAACAATGAAGTATGGACCAATCAGAAGAGGGGGCACTTCCTGTTTGGTGAAGGAAGTTTGACGCTACGCCACGGGCACGCCGTTTTACGAAAACTCACGATTCGCACAACTTTTCATCGTTAAGGTGTCTTGAGTATGCCGAGCGAACTTGAAGTTGATCCGATTAACCCCCTAGGAGGAGTTCGTTAAAGTGCGACACATGAAAACGTCCAAAAATACACCAAAACGCCACTAATTAGTCAAAATGGCTGACTTCCTGTTTGGTTTCGGACGTGGCGCCGAGAGACTTTTTTGTGAGTCCGGACACAATACAGATGTGTACCGATTTTTGTACTTGTGGGTGAAACCGTCTAGTGGGGCTGTTGCGTTGAAATTTTGTAGGGGGCGCTGTTGCGCAATTAGGCCCCGCCCACTTTTTTTTTTTTTTAAATACGTAATTTTTCGCCACTTGTGATGTGCTTGCAAAGTTGCGCAACTTTTGGAGTACGTTTTGCGCCTCAAAAACGCGATTCTTTAGGGGGAAGAATAATAATAATCTTTGCAATTACAATAGGGTCCTCACACTGTGTGTGCTCGGGCCCTAATTAAAGCTGCAAGCAGCAATGACCGGGCCCTCGAAGCTCTACCCACGTCACAAGAGGTAGCAGCCAATTAGCATTAGAATTTTTGAATCAGCATTAGCATTTGTTAGCATTGGCATATGTTAGCATTAGCATGTGTAAGCATTAGCATTAGTTAGCATTAGCATTTGTTAGCATTAGCATTAACATTTGTTAGCATTAGCATGTGTAAGCATTAGCATTAGCATTTGTTAGCATTAGCATTTTAGCATTAGCATTTTTAGCATTAGCATGTGTTAGCATTAGCATGTGTTAGCATTAGCATTTTTAGCATTAGCATTTTTAGCATTAGCATTTTTAGCATTAGCATTTTTAGCATTAGCATGTGTTAGCATTAGCATTAGCATGTTAGCTTTAGCATTTGTTAGCATTGGCATTAGCATGTTAGCATTAGCATTTGTTAGCATTAGCATGTTAGCATTAGCATTTGTTAGCATTAGCATTAGCATGTTAGCATTAGCATTTGTTAGCATTAGCATGTTAGCATTAGCATGTGTTAGCATTAGCATGTGTTAGCATTAGCATTAGCATGTTAGCATTAGCATTTGTTAGCATTGACATTAGCATGTTAGCATTAGCATGTGTTAGCATTAGCATGTTAGCATTTGTTAGCATTAGCATTAGCATGTTAGCATTAGCATGTTAGCATTAGCATGTTAGCATTAGCATTTGTTAGCATTAGCATGTTAGCATTAGCATTTGTTAGCATTAGCATTAGCATGTTAGCATTAGCATGTTAGCATTAGCATTAGCAAAATTTTTGAGAAAACAATTTTTTTTGAGAAAAAAAAAGTTGAGAAAAAAAAAATTTGAGAAAAAAATTTTTTGAGAAAAAAAAATTAAGAAAAAAAAAATTTGAGAAAAAAAAATTTTTTGAGAAAAAAATGTTTTTTGAGAAAAATAAAAATGTATGACACCAGCCGCGAGTCTGTACGACAAACGGTTCATGAGTTATAGAGGCACTTCCTGTTTGGTGAAGGGCACTTCCTGTTTGGCGAAGGAAGCGTCAATTAAGGTTAAGGACTCTTAATCAAGTCATATGATACCAGCCACAACTCTGTACGATAAACGGTTGATGAGTAACAGACAAAAAAAGGAACAATTAAGTATGGACCAATCAGAAGAGGGGGCACTTCCTGTTTGGCGAAGGAAGTTGGACGCTTCGCCACGGGCACGCCGTTTTACGAAAACTCACGATTCGCACAACTTTTCATCGTTAAGGTGTCTTGAGTATGCCGAGCGAACTTGAAGTTGATCCGATTAACCCCCTAGGAGGAGTTCGTTAAAGTGCGACACGTGAAAACGGCAAAAAATACACCAAAACGCCACTAATTAGTCAAAATGGCTGACTTCCTGTTTGGTTTCGGACGTGGCGCCGAGAGACTTTTTTGTGAGTCCGGACACGATACAGATGTGTACCGATTTTCGTACGTGTAGGTGAAACCGTCTAGTGGGGCTGTTGCGTTGAAATTTTGTAGGGGGTGCTGTTGCGCCATTAGGCCCCGCCCACTTTTTTTTTTTTTTAAATACGAAATTTTTCGCCACTTGTGATGTGCTTGCAAAGTTGCGCAACTTTTGGAGTACGTTTTGCGCCTCAAAAACGCGATTCTTTAGGGGGAAGAATAATAATAATAATCTTTGCAATTACAATAGGGTCCTCACACTGTGTGTGCTCGGGCCCTAATTAAAGCTGCAAGCAGCAATGACCGGGCCCTCGGAGATCTACCCACGTCACAAGGGGTAGCAGCCAATTAGCATTAGAATTTAAGAATCAGCATTAGCATTTGTTAGCATTAGCATGTGTTAGCATTAGCATTTGTTAACATTAGCATTAGCATTTTTTAACATTTGTTATTATTAGCATGTGTTAGCATTTGTTAGCATTAGCATGTGTTAGCATTAGCATTAGCATTTGTTAGCATTAGCATGTGTTAGCATTAGCATTTGTTAGCATTAGCATGTGTTAGCATTAGCATTAGCATGTGTTAGCATTAGCATTAGCATGTGTCAGTATTAGCATGTGTTAGCATTAGCATGTTAGCATTAACATGTGTTAGCATTAGCATTTGTTAGCATTAGCATTAGCATGTTAGCATTAGCATTTGTTAGCATTAGCATTTGTTAGCATTAGCATGTGTTAGCATTAGCATTTTTTAGCATTAGCATTCATTTAAAAAAAAATCAGAAAAAAAATTTGAAGAAAAAAAAATTTGAGAAAAAAAAATTGAGAAAAAAAAAATTTTGAGAAAAAAAAATGTGAGAAAAAAAAAATTTTGAAAAAAAAATTTTTTTGAGAAAAAAAAATTTGAGAAAAAAAAAATTTAGAAAAAAAAAATTGAGAAAAAAAAATGTTATGACACCAGCCGCGAGTCTGTACGACAAACGGTTCATGAGTTATAGAGGCACTTCCTGTTTGGTGAAGGGCACTTCCTGTTTGGCGAAGGAAGCGTCAATTAAGGTTAAGGACTCTTAATCAAGTCATATGATACCAGCCACAACTCTGTACGATAAACGGTTGATGAGTAACAGCCAAAAAAAGGAACAATCAAGTATGGACCAATCAGAAGAGGGGGCACTTCCTGTTTGGTGAAGGAAGTTTGACGCTTCGCCACGGGCACGCCGTTTTACGAAAACTCAGGATTTTGATAACTTTTTGTCGTTAAGGTGTCTTGAGTATGCCGAGCGAACTTGAAGTTGATCCGATTAACCCCCTAGGAGGAGTTCGTTAAAGTGCGACACGTGAAAACGGCCAAAAATACACCAAAACGCCACTAATTAGTCAAAATGGCTGACTTCCTGTTTGGTTTCGGACGTGGCGCCGAGAGACTTTTTTGTGAGTCCGGACACAATACAGATGTGTACCGATTTTCGTACGTGTAGGTGAAACCGTATGGTGGGGCTTGAGGCACGAAGTTTTGTAGGGGGCGCTGTTGCGCCATTAGGCCACGCCCCCTTTTATTTTTTTTAAATACTTACATTTTCGCCACTTGTGATGTGTGTGCAAAGTTGCGCAACTTTTTGAGTACGTTTTGCGCCTCAAAAACGCGATTTACTTTCGGGAAAATAATAATAATAATAATAATCTTTGCAATTACAATAGGGTCCTCACACACTGTGTGTGCTCGGGCCCTAATTAAAGCTGCAAGCAGCAATGACCGGGCCCTCGGAGCTCTACCCACGTCACAAGGGGTAGCAGCCAATTAGCATTAGAATTTAAGAATCAGCATTAGGATTTGTTAGCATTAGCATGTGTTAGCATTAGTATTAGCATTTGTTAGCATTAGCATGTGTTAGCATTAGCATTAGCATGTAAGCATTAGCATGTGTTAGCATTAGCATTAGCATGTGTTAACGTTAGCATTAGCATTTCTTAGCATTAGCATTTGTTAGCATTAGCATGTGTTAGCAGTAGCATGTTAGCATTAGAATGTGCTAGCATTAGCATTAGCATGTTAGCATTAGCATTTGTTAGCATTAGCATGTGTTAGCATTAGCATTAGCATGTTAGCATTAGCATTTGTTAGCATTAGCATTAGCATTTTAGCATTAGCATGTGTTAGCATTAGCATTAGCATGTTAGCATTAGTTAGCATTAGCATGTTAGCATTAGCATGTGTTAGCATTAACATTAGCATGTTAGCATTAGCATGTTAGCATTAGCATGTGTTAGCATTAGCATTAGCATTAGCATTAGCATGTGTTAGCATTAGCATGTTAGCATTAGCATTTGTTAGCATTAGCATTAGCATGTTAGCATTAGCATGTTAGCATTAGCATGTGTTAACATTAGCATTAGCATGTTAGCACATTTTTGAGAAAAAAAAAATTGAGAAAAAAAACTTGAGAAAAAACAAATTTGAGAAAAAATTTTGAGAAAAAAAAAATTTTAGAAAAAAATTTGAGAAAAAAAATTTTTAGAAAAAAAAAATTTTAGAAAAAAAAAATGTTGAGAAAAAAAAATATATATGACACCAGCCGCGAGTCTGTACGACAAACGGTTCATGAGTTAATTAGGCACTTCCTGTTTGGTAAAGGGCACTTCCTGTTTGGCGAAGGAAGTTTGACACATCGCCACGGGCACGCCGTTTTACGAAAACTCACGATTCGCACAACTTTTCATCGCTAAGGTGTCTTGAGTATGCCGAGCGAACTTGAAGTTGATTTGATTAATCCCCTAGGAGGAGTTTGTTAAAGTACGACACATGAAAACGGCCAAAAATGCGCCAAAACGCCACTAATTAGTCAAAATGGCTGACTTCCTGTTTGGTTTCGGACGTGGCGCCGAGAGACTTTTTTGTGAGTCCGGATACAATACAGATGTGTACCGATTTTCGTACTTGTGGGTGAAACCGTAGAGTGGGGCTGTTGCGTTGAAATATTGTAGGGGGCGCTGTTGCGCCATTAGGCCACGCCCCCCCCTTTTTTTTTTTAATTACGTAATTTTGCGCCACTTCTGATGTGCGTGCTAAGTTGCACAACTTTTGGAGTACGTTTGGCGCCTCAAAAACGCGATTTACTTTCGGGAAAATAATAATAATAATAATCTTTGCAAATACAATAGGGTCCTCTCACACTGTGTGTGCTCGGGCCCTAATTAAAGCTGCAAGCAGCAATGGACGGGCCCTCGGAGCTCTTCCCACGTCACAAGGCCAGCAGCCAATCAGAAACCAAACAGGAAGTCAGCCATTTCGACTAATTAGTGGCGTTTTGGCGCATTTTTGGCCGCTATCACGGGTCGCACTTTAACGATAGTTTAACGTTTTTCTCAAAAAAAAAATTGAGAAAAAAAATTTTGAGAAAAAAAAATGTTGAGAAAAAAAATTTTTGAGAAAAAAATGTTTTGAGAAAAAAAAATTGAGAAAAAAAAATTTGAGAAAAAAAAAATTTGAGAAAAAAAATTTGAGAAAAAAAAAATTTGAGAAAAAAAAATTGAGGAAAAAAAAAATTAAGAAAAAAAAAATTGAGAAAAAAAAATTTGAGAAAAAAAAATTTGAGAAAAAAAATTTTGAGAAAAAAAATTTTGAGAAAAAAAAAATTTGAGAAAAAAAAAATTTTGAGAAAAAAAATTGAGAAAAAAAATGTTGAGAAAAAAAAAATGTTATGACACCAGCCGCGAGTCTGTACGACAAACGGTTCATGAGTTATAGAGGCACTTCCTGTTTGGTGAAGGGCACTTCCTGTTTGGCGGAGGAAGCGTCAATTAAGGTTAAGGACTCTTAATCAAGTCATATGATACCAGCCACAACTCTGTACGATAAACGGTTGATGAGTAACAGCCAAAAAAAGGAACAATGAAGTATGGACCAATCAGAAGAGGGGGCACTTCCTGTTTGGTGAAGGAAGTTTGACGCTACGCCACGGGCACGCCGTTTTACGAAAACTCACGATTCGCACAACTTTTCATCGTTAAGGTGTCTTGAGTATGCCGAGCGAACTTGAAGTTGATCCGATTAACCCCCTAGGAGGAGTTCGTTAAAGTGCGACACATGAAAACGTCCAAAAATACACCAAAACGCCACTAATTAGTCAAAATGGCTGACTTCCTGTTTGGTTTCGGACGTGGCGCCGAGAGACTTTTTTGTGAGTCCGGACACAATACAGATGTGTACCGATTTTTGTACTTGTGGGTGAAACCGTCTAGTGGGGCTGTTGCGTTGAAATTTTGTAGGGGGCGCTGTTGCGCAATTAGGCCCCGCCCACTTTTTTTTTTTTTTAAATACGTAATTTTTCGCCACTTGTGATGTGCTTGCAAAGTTGCGCAACTTTTGGAGTACGTTTTGCGCCTCAAAAACGCGATTCTTTAGGGGGAAGAATAATAATAATTAAAGCTGCAAGCAGCAATGACCGGGCCCTCGCAGCTCTACCCACGTCACAAGGCCAGCAGCCAATCAGAAACCAAACAGGAAGTCAGCCATTTCGACTAATTAGTGGCGTTTTGGCGCATTTTTGGCCGTTATCACGGGTCGCACTTTAACGATAGTTTAAAGTTTTTCTCAAAAAAAAATTGAGGAAAAAAAATTTTTGAGAAAAAAAAATGTTTGAGAAAAAAAAAATTGAGAAAAAAAAATTTTGGAGAAAAAAAAAATTTTGAGAAAAAAAAAATTTGAGAAAAAAAAAATTGAGAAAAAAAAAAATTTTGAGAAAAAAAAAATTGAGAAAAAAAATGTTTGAGGAAAAAAAAAATTGAGAAAAAAAAAATTTGAGAAAAAAAAAATGTGACACCAGCCGCGAGTCTGTACGACAAACGGTTCATGAGTTATAGAGGCACTTCCTGTTTGGTGAAGGGCACTTCCTGTTTGGCGGAGGAAGCTTCCTGTTTGGTTTCGGACGTGGCGCCGAGAGACTTTTTTGTGAGTCCGGACACGATACAGATGTGTATCGATTTTCGTACTTGTGGGTGAAACCGTATAGTGGGGCTGTTGCGTTGAAATTTTGTAGGGGGCGCTGTTGCGCAATTAGGTCACGCCCCTTTTTTTTTTTTTTGAATTACGTAAATTTTCGCCACTTGTAATGTGCTTGCAAAGTTGCGCAACTTTTGGAGTACGTTTTGCCCCTCAAAAATGCGATTCTTTATCGGGAAGAATAATAATAATTAAAGCAGCAATGGACGGGCCCTCGGAGCTCTTCCCACGTCACAAGGCCAGCAGCCAATCAGAAACCAAACAGGAAGTCAGCCATTTCGACTAATTAGTGGCGTTTTGGCGCATTTTTGGCCGCTATCACGGGTCGCACTTTAACGATAGTTTAACGTTTTTCTCAAAAAAAAAATTGAGAAAAAAAAATTGAGAAAAAAAAATTTGAGAAAAAAAAATGTTGAGAAAAAAATTTTTTGAGAAAAAAATGTTTTGAGAAAAAAAATTTTGAGAAAAAAAAAATTTGAGAAAAAAAAAATTTGAGAAAAAAAAAATTTTGAGAAAAAAATTTGAGAAAAAAAATGTTGAGAAAAAAAAAATGTTATGACACCAGCCGCGAGTCTGTACGACAAACGGTTCATGAGTTATAGAGGCACTTCCTGTTTGGTGAAGGGCACTTCCTGTTTGGCGGAGGAAGCGTCAATTAAGGTTAAGGACTCTTAATCAAGTCATATGATACCAGCCACAACTCTGTACGATAAACGGTTGATGAGTAACAGCCAAAAAAAGGAACAATGAAGTATGGACCAATCAGAAGAGGGGGCACTTCCTGTTTGGTGAAGGAAGTTTGACGCTACGCCACGGGCACGCCGTTTTACGAAAACTCACGATTCGCACAACTTTTCATCGTTAAGGTGTCTTGAGTATGCCGAGCGAACTTGAAGTTGATCCGATTAACCCCCTAGGAGGAGTTCGTTAAAGTGCGACACATGAAAACGTCCCAAAATACACCAAAACGCCACTAATTAGTCAAAATGGCTGACTTCCTGTTTGGTTTCGGACGTGGCGCCGAGAGACTTTTTTGTGAGTCCGGACACGATACAGATGTGTACCGATTTTCATACGTGTAGGTGAAACCGTATGGTGGGGCTTGAGGCACGAAGTTTTGTAGGGGGTGCTGTTGCGCCATTAGGCCACGCCCCCTTTTTTTTTTTTTTAAATACGTACATTTTCGCCACTTGTGATGTGTGTGCAAAGTTGCGCAACTTTTTGAGTACGTTTTGCGCCTCAAAAACGCGATTTACTTTCGGGAAAATAATAATAATAATAATAATAATCTTTGCAAATACAATAGGGTCCTCACACACTGTGTGTGCTCGGGCCCTAATTAAAGCTGCAAGCAGCAATGGACGGGCCCTCGGAGCTCTTCCCACGTCACAAGGCCAGCAGCCAATCAGAAACCAAACAGGAAGTCAGCCATTTCGACTAATTAGTGGCGTTTTGGCGCATTTTTGGCCGCTATCACGGGTCGCACTTTAACGATAGTTTAACGTTTTTCTCAAAAAAAAATTTGAGAAAAAAAAATGTTGAGAAAAAAAAATGTTGAGAAAAAATTTTTTTGAGAAAAAAATGTTTTGAGAAAAAAAAATTGAGAAAAAAAAATTTGAGAAAAAAAATTTGAGAAAAAAAAAAATTTGAGAAAAAAAAATTGAGGAAAAAAAAAATTAAGAAAAAAAAAATTGAGAAAAAAAAAATTTGAGAAAAAAAAATTTGAGAAAAAAAAATTTGAGAAAAAAAAAATTTGAGAAAAAAAGAATTTTGAGAAAAAAAATTGAGAAAAAAAATGTTGAGAAAAAAAAAATGTTATGACACCAGCCGCGAGTCTGTACGACAAACGGTTCATGAGTTATAGAGGCACTTCCTGTTTGGTGAAGGGCACTTCCTGTTTGGCGGAGGAAGCGTCAATTAAGGTTAAGGACTCTTAATCAAGTCATATGATACCAGCCACAACTCTGTACGATAAACGGTTGATGAGTAACAGCCAAAAAAAGGAACAATGAAGTATGGACCAATCAGAAGAGGGGGCACTTCCTGTTTGGTGAAGGAAGTTTGACACTACGCCACGGGCACGCCGTTTTACGAAAACTCACGATTCGCACAACTTTTCATCGTTAAGGTGTCTTGAGTATGCCGAGCGAACTTGAAGTTGATCCGATTAACCCCCTAGGAGGAGTTCGTTAAAGTGCGACACGTGAAAACGGCAAAAAATACACCAAAACGCCACTAATTAGTCAAAATGGCTGACTTCCTGTTTGGTTTCGGACGTTGCGCAGAGAGACTTTTTTGTGAGTCCGGACACGATACAGATGTGTACCGATTTTCGTACTTGTGGGTGAAACCGTATGGTGGGGCTTGAGGCACGAAGTTTTGTAGGGGGCGCTGTTGCGCCATTAGGCCACGCCCCCTTTTTTTTTTTTTTAAATACGTACATTTTCGCCACTTGTGATGTGTGTGCAAAGTTGCGCAACTTTTTGAGTACGTTTTGCGCCTCAAAAACGCGATTTACTTTCGGGAAAATAATAAGAATAAGAATTAAAGCTGCAAGCAGCAATGACCGGGCCCTCGCAGCTCTACCCACGTCACAAGGCCAGCAGCCAATCAGAAACCAAACAGGAAGTCAGCCATTTCGACTAATTAGTGGCGCTTTGGCGCATTTTTGGCCGTTATCACGGGTCGCACTTTAACGATAGTTTAAAGTTTTTCTCAAAAAAAAATTGAGAAAATAAAAATTTTTGAGCAAAAAAAAGTTTGAAAAAAAAAAATTTGAGAAAAAAAAATTTTTGAGAAAAAAAAAATTTTGAGAAAAAAAATTTTTGAGAAAAAAAAATTGAGAAAAAAAAAATTTGAGAAAAAAAAATTTTGAGAAAAAAAAAATTTGATAAAAAAAATTTTTTGAGAAAAAAAAATTTTGAAAAAAAAAAATTTTGAGAAAAAAAAATTGAGAAAAAAAAATTTTGAGGAAAAAAAAATTATGACACCAGCCGCGAGTCTGTACGACAAACGGTTCAAGAGTTATAGAGGCACTTCCTGTTTGGTGAAGGGCACTTCCTGTTTGGCGAAGGAAGCGTCAATTAAGGTTAAGGACTCTTAATCAAGTCATATGATACCAGCCACAACTCTGTACGATAAACGGTTGATGAGTAACAGCCAAAAAAAGGAACAATGAAGTATGGACCAATCAGAAGAGGGGGCACTTCCTGTTTGGTGAAGGAAGTTTGACGCTACGCCACGGGCACGCCGTTTTACGAAAACTCACGATTCGCACAACTTTACATTGTTAAGGTGTCTTGAGTATGCCGAGCGAACTTGAAGTTGATCCGATTAACCCCCTAGGAGGAGTTCGTTAAAGTGCGACACATGAAAACGTCCAAAAATACACCAAAACGCCACTAATTAGTCAAAATGGCTGACTTCCTGTTTGGTTTCGGACGTGGCGCCGAGAGACTTTTTTGTGAGTCCGGACACGATACAGATGTGTACCGATTTTCGTACGTGTAGGTGAAACCGTATGGTGGGGCTTGAGGCACGAAGTTTTGTAGGGGGCGCTGTTGCGCCATTAGGCCACGCCCCCTTTTAATTTTTTTTAAATACGTAAATTTTCGCCACTTGTGATGTGTGTGCAAAGTTGCGCAACTTTTTGAGTACGTTTTGCGCCTCAAAAACGCGATTTACTTTCGGGAAAATAATAATAATAATAATCTTTGCAAATACAATAGGGTCCTCTCACACTGTGTGTGCTCGGGCCCTAATAATAATCTTTGCAAATACAATAGGGTCCTCTCACACTGTGTGTGCTCGGGCCCTAATAATCTTTGCAATTACAATAGGGTCCTCACACTGTGTGTGCTCGGGCCCTAATAATCTTTACGATTACAATAGGGTCCTCACACTGTGAGTGCTCGGGCCCTAATTAAAGCTGCAAGCAGCGATGACCGGGCCCTCGCAGCTCTACCCACGTCACAAGGCCAGCAGCCAATCAGAAACCAAACAGGAAGTCAGCCATTTCGACTAATTAGTGGTGTTTTGGCGCATTTTTGGCTGTTATCACGGGTCGCACTCTAACGATAGTTTAAAGTTTTTCTCAAAAAAAATTTTTTGAGAAAAAACATTTTTTGAGAAAAAAAAAATTTGAGAAAAAAAAATTATTGAAAAAAAAATTTGAGAAAAAAAAATTTGAGAAAAAAAAATTGAGAAAAAAAAATTTGAGAAAAAAAAATTTGAGAAAAAAAAAATGTTTTGAGAAAAAAAAATTGAGAAAAAAAAATTGAGAAAAAAAAATTGAGAAAAAAAAAATTTGAGAAAAAAAAATTGAGAAAAAAAAATTTTTTGAGAAAAAAAAATTGAGAAAAAAAAATTTGAGAAAAAAAAATTGAGAAAAAAAATTTGAGAAAAAAAACTTTTGAGAAAAAAAAAATTTGAGAAAAAAGAAAATTTTTTGAGAAAAAAAAATTGAGAAAAAAAAAATTTTGAGAAAAAAAAATTATGACACCAGCCGCGAGTCTGTACGACAAACGGTTCATGAGTTATAGAGGCACTTCCTGTTTGGTGAAGGGCACTTCCTGTTTGGTGAAGGAAGCGTCAATTAAGGTTAAGGACTCTTAATCAAGTCATATGATACCAGCCACAACTCTGTACGATAAACGGTTGATGAGTAACAGCCAAAAAAGGAACAATCAAGTTTCGGCCAATCAGAAGAGGGGGCGGGGCTTAGTTAAACCAATTAAGGTGAAGGACACTTAGTCAAGTCATATGATACCAGCCACAACTCTGTACGATAAACGGTTGATGAGTAACAGCCAAAAAAAGGAAAAATCAAGTATAGACCAATCAGAAGAGGGGGCACTTCCTGTTTGGTGAAGGAAGTTTGATGCTTCTCCACGGGCACGCGGTTTTACGAAAACTCACGATTTTGATAACTTTTTATCGTTAAGGTGTCTTGAGTATGCCGAGCGAACTTGAAGTTGATCCGATTAACCCCCTAGGAGGAGTTCGTTAAAGTGCGACACGTGAAAACGGCCAAAAATACACCAAAACGCCACTAATTAGTCAAAATGGCTTACTTCCTGTTTGGTTTCGGACGTGGCGCCGAGAGACTTTTTTGTGAGTCCGGACACGATACAGATGTGTACCGATTTTCGTACTTGTGGGTGAAACCGTATAGTGGGGCTGTTGCGTTGAAATATTGTAGGGGGCGCTGTTGCGCCAGTAGGCCACGCCCCCTTTTATTTTTTTTTAATTAGGTAATTTTTCGCCACTTGTAATGTGCTTGCAAAGTTGCACAACTTTTGGAGTACGTTTAGCGCCTCAAAAACGCGATTTACTTTCGGGAAAATAATAATAATAATCTTTGCAAATACAATAGGGTCCTCACACTGTGTGTGCTCGGGCCCTAATAAGACCTTAAAACCTGGCGAAAACAGTTGCGTGCATTAGCGCAAATGGAAAACATTCAATTAACTTCTGAAAAGCCTACACGGCCTTTAAACAGCCTGCATACGGTGCATTAGCGCAAGATTAGATGAGGATAAAGGAAATCATTAAATGGAAAACATTAAATTAACTTCTGAAAAGGCTTCTTCTAAGCCTACACTGTAGCCTACTAAAACGAGTGAATCTTGCCACACGTGAATAATTGTGGTTCAGTGGTTGTAAACAATAACACAGACAATATAAATCCTTAGTCTAGTTGTGGGAAGAAAAGGATATCATCATCATCATGGCCCCAAATAACTTTTAAATATCTTGCAATTGGCGACGAGTCTCTTACTAAATCGGCAAGAGTGCCTCTCATTTTCAATACATAAAGGCTAAGCTATATAACCTCTCCATCATCATCAGCAATAGTCAGTGGTGCATGTTCCCCACACTCCCAAGCCCCCACCTTTGCGCACAGATTCACCGGGAAATACTCGGTCGCGTCACAGACGCCTCCAGGCAGGAACGGATCATTTCACCAGCGTAGAAGAAGAAACAGCGGAAGAACGGCGGAAGAATAATAAATAATAATACACAAAATCATACATTACGTGGTTAATAATTGTTCATTTGGAACACACGTGGCATTAAATTAATGGGATAAATACTGTGGGTTGCTTCGCTAAGTAATGGAGTCCCGATATTACCGCATTTGGCTACAAACGGCTAACAAAGGCTGGCTAGTTAGCATTTTAGCTAATATAAACTGGGAGGACTAACAGAATTATGTACCGATCTCTCACATTAATTAAAAAAAGTCTTATTTACATGCAGAGTTAAGCTCTGGCGTTTAAGTGAAATGTAGCCTAGATATTATGAGATGCTGTTGTGGCATTAAAAAAAAAGAGCAAAAAAAAATAAAAAAATCATTTTGGCTACAGGGAATAATGACAGTCCCCGAGATGACTAGCTGCTGGGGGTGCTGGGACACATTTGATACTGTATAGAATTGTTCGAATAATCATTGGAATAGCCTAAAGCTTAGGCTTAAACTTAGCTTTTTGTACTTCAGATGAACAGACTACAGACACTGGATCGGATATACAGTATCGTGAAGACAACTTTTCAAATGTTTGGATATGTACAGTAACACGTTGTAATCAACATGTTGTGTTGAGTTGTGTCAGTGAAATATAGGGTGCGTTCTGATACGCGCCCAGGGAATGCACTCATGTAATAGTTTGTATTGACCAGTGAGCTCAGTGCTATGTATCCGAATGCACCTTTAATCTCCTATTGTTGTTTTTCTTCTGGTCATTCTTTTTGCATAGTTTCAACAACCTTTAAACAGGGGGTTCCTGCTGGCCTACCGGTCCAGGTAAGGTTGATACCATATAGGCTCAGTGTAGACTGACAGCGTGTTGTGTGACCTTTGCTGCGTGTCACTTCCCATTTTCTCTCTCCACATTTTCCAGTCTACTGTCCTATCAATAAAGGCATAAAAGCCCCAAAAACATATCTATAAAAAAAAATAAAAAAAAAATAAACAGCTCTCACCTGAGGCATCTGCAACCACTGCTTTGGATTGTTCTGAAACGAATAAAACAATATTCAAATAATACATCATATTTAAATTGAAACAGAAACATGTGCGCTAACATAGAAGTTGGAAAAAAGCCCTTGAGTTGACTCTTCTGGATGTTTCTGTTCTGAAAAATGATTATAGTGTTGCTTTTAGCTTTTTGAAAGCATCTCATGGGTTAACAGATTAAATTGAATGTTATTATTGGTCTACTTCAGATCAGTCCAGTATAATTGACGAACATCCAAAGTCAAATTCAGTAGGTGCTGGATGTTTAGGTGAAGGCCGATGCTCAAAGGTTGGTGACAGGTGCAAATGTTCAGAACAGGATCTCAGATAATAAAATCATACTGTTTTTGTTTTCTTTATTAAATCGATGTTTCAGTCTTAGACATTCATGAGACCTGATGAATGTCTAATGACCAAAACTTCCCCACACACGCACGCACGCACGCACACACACACACACACACACACACACACACACACACACACACACACACACACACACACACACACACACACACACACACACTCTCTCTCAAAATAGGTGTACTGTATGTAAAACTCCTGTACCTTTATAGAGAATAGGAATTTAAACTTGAAAATAGTCAGGCCATATTTACAAAACTAAACCACACTTCTGGCCATTTTTTATTGTACATTGCTAAGTTGTCACACGCAAATATTGGATGCTTGGTGCACAGAGGGACATTGTAAATGTTTTTTTCCACATTTTGGCTTCATGATTATTACGTTTCAGCGGTCCAATGCAACTAGCTGTAAACCACACCAGTAGCATAATAATAATAATAATAATAATACGACAGCACAGACCATGCCAAGTGCCAAGTGTTGTATCGGGTGGTTGGCTTGAACTGCAGGTCTTTTGCAAGTGACACTGCCGTATGAGGAAGTATAAATTAGGTTTTGTTGCTGCCCAAGACGTTTCCATCTTCTCCAACTCCATTTAACATTTTTAGGATATTTATGAGGATTTAATGTGGAGCTATGCCTACCATTATTACCCCAATAGACGTGCAACTTAACACCATTCACAAAATCTATGATCAATTAAGAACATTTGCACTGGAATATATTAAACCCTGATGTTCTCTGAATGCCCCCCGTTGCGAAACATTAGGGTCAGTGATTAAATTATGGTAGAAATTCTAGCAAGACTACCATTGTTAAACGAGGCCCAGAACCTATAATATAGTCTACTACTACTAATCTATTCTGTTGTATTGCTCAGCATGTTTCTTCACTATGCTGTCCATGCCTAACAGAAACAAACTTTACAGTATTACTCGTATTGCTTCCAAGATAATCGGACTTCCCACACCCACACTTGCTGATATGAATGATGAGGCCATCACATGCTTAGCACTGTCAATAACAAATGACACCGATCATCCTCTGTATCGCTACTTCGACCTCTTGCCATCAGGGTGAAGATACAGAACCTTGGCATGGCACAAGGTACGGTTTAACAGGAGTTTTGTCCCCTCAGCCATCGCTGCACTAAACAATCTGCTAAGCAATCACCCCCATCGCTAGGATGGTTTTCTGTAAATAGATCTGTCCTGTGATGTTTTGTGTTATATGGTTATACCGGTATGTTGTTTTTTGTGTTGAACAGACAAATTTCCCTTTGGGGACAATAAAGATTATTATTATTATTATTTATAGGCTACTCTATTCATTGCCTATATTAAACCCTTATTGGCTCAGCATTTTGAATTTGTAATCAATTAGGATATAAACTCACCCCTCGAATTCATTAGTTCCTGTGCAACCTTATTGCAGTCAATCTTTTTCAAAATATCCAGTGTAACTTCCACAGCATTGTCCTCAGTGAAAGTTTGAACTAATATTTCAGCAATCTCTGTTCTACTCTTATTCTCAATCGCGTTTCGTCGAATGCGTCGTTCTTCTCTACGATCAAGCAAAGCACTGCAGAATTTCTCCAGATCAGTCTTCCCCAGATCCTCAAGGGCTTCTAAGATTGCCTCTCTAACTGTTTTAGCAGCCATGTCCAAATGTAATCTCCTAGATAACTTCTAAGGAAATCAACTGTGATTAAACAGTAGCAGATGTGTCAAGCAGTGGATTAGTAGTAGTACAACATCCAACAGACTGTTTCATATCTATCACAGAAACTCATAAAACATGTTGTAGGAGGTGTCTTAGTTTATGACAAGGGAGGATATATAGCATCAGCCAGAATGGTAAGCATCACTACAATAGACGGGGGCCTTAGGGTTTTTTCGTGCTAATCAGTCTAAAAGCGCCAGATTTTGCACAGATGTCGCCCAGGGCATGCTCTAATGATTTAGCTAGGGCGCCCGAGTCGGCGACCTTCGGGGTCGCCACAGAGGCCAAATAAATTTGGGCTCTCATCGACACTATACTACAGGAAGAAAATACCCAGCTTTAAGTAGGATGTGAGGGGTCTAACTATGGGTTTGTCATGATTCTGAATCCATTGCAAGCATTTGTTTTGCACAAAAAACATTCCTTGGGCTAAAAATGGCCCCCCAAAAAACTGTGAAAAGTGATAACTCATCACTAAACCATCGTTTTGTGGGGCAGTTATTAGCATAAGGAATGTGTTTTGTGCAAAACAAATGCTTGCAATGGATTCAGAATCATGACAAACCCTAGTTAGACCCCTCACATGCTACTTAAAGCAGATTTATTTTCCTCCTGTAGTATAGTCACTAGTGTATAGAAAGTCAAAGGGAGCCCAACTTTATTTGGCCGCTGTGGCGACCCCAAAGGTCGCCAACTCGCAGACCCGAGCTAAATCATTAGAGCATGCCCTTGGCTACATCTGTGCAAAGTGTGGCGCTTTTAGACTGATTAGCATGATATGACCATTTTATCTCCCTATGGCCCCCGACTACAACTGGATGAGCAGAGTGAGCACAACCACAAGTAGAAACATGCTGGACCGGTTCAACCAGTACATATCGCAATTGCAAGCTCACAGCACAACATGTTGTGAGCTTGTAGGTAGGCATATACAATTATACATTCTCCTTTTGCACAAAGTAGTGCAATAGACCATATTCACACTGCGGCCATCTTGGATCACATGACTTCCTCGGATAGCAGTCTGCATTTGTGAACAATGGAGCGATGGTCCCAAAATATGACAACCAATTTCTTTTGACCAAAACTGACAAATGGGCAGATGACAACATCAACATCCCCAGAAGGATTAAATAGAAGGGTATATCCACAATATTCATGGTAGTTAGTTTGTAACCTTACTATGTACAAAGACTAGCTATTGTGCTTTGTGGATGAACAGGAAGTAGTGGTAGGGTGTGACTAAAAGGGATATGGCGCCCTCTATCTTGCAATGCATACTTTGTGCAAAAGGAGAATAGCCTTATTTGCAAACATGCAAAGTATAACATATGGTATAATTGGTTCATCAATGTTTTGTTAAAATTAATTCTAAATAAGACTTTATATTAAGGTTCTGTTTACTTTATAGCCACATTTATAATGCAGTTATGAGGCTTTTTTTCTTAAATTTTTATCCTACAATTTTGTAACCCATTTGTCACCCGGTGCCAATGCCTAAGCTGAAATCTTGGGCTCTACCTTCCCTCTGCCAACCTGGGTAGAGCCCCGAACTGAGCTCAGGCTTCCTTCAGTACACGAGGAGTGAGCAAGCCGCTTCTTATCACCTGACAGGGGGGTGTTTCCCCGGTAATACGTAGCGTGTGGAAGGAACACATTATTCCAACCAGTTCCTTTCCATGGCCAGTTGGAGGCAGTATAGAGACCAGGATTACTGCATGTTTTTTGAGGGTATCTATCCTAGGGAACACGGGAGAACATGCAAACTCCACACAGAAAGGCCACACTAAGGTATGGGCAATGATGACACGGTGGAGAGAACACACCCCCAGCACCCACAGCGTCCTCAGCGGGAAACTAACCCAGGGCCTTCTAGCTGTGAGGCGACAGCACTACCGACTGCGCCAACATTCATTAAAACTTGTTATAAATGTTTATAATCATGCATTAACGTATAACAACATTTATATGTATAACAATTATGTGGACGTATAAATCATTGCTATTATTTGATGGCCTTGCTGTCCTGGCATTTGGTCTTTGTATCCTCAATGAATATGCAACATGAAAGGTCAAGTGGCCTTGACCCTAAAAGGATGAAATGCCGGCCTCCACTCTAAGAAACCATCTCCCTGTGACCTATAAATATAACATCTACAAATGTTGCTTTATGATTAGAGCTAACCTTTCATAATGTCAAGCATACTTAAGCTAATATTTTCTTGTTTACCAGGAGTCATATTCATCCACCAGAGATGAACTATAGTGTAACGCGGGACAAATGCCAGCCTATATCCAGCCACAGTATTACCATCAGCCTATTGTGTGTGTGTTTACTGGACGTAGTGTTTTCTTATTGGCTTACAGACACAGTGAGTTCCCAGGTATATTTGCGCAGCCCGCCTGTTTTGTCAGTCGTGTTCGGTTTCCAAAGAGTACAGATGTCTGAGTGAGTGAGTACTCCGTCTGTGCCAGGGAACCACGGACCGGCCACCAAAGACATTAAAGTGTATGAGGCTGTGAGTTATCCTACCTGTACTGCTGCTGTATGTCGGCAACCTGTGAAGTCCTGTTATTATTGCCATCCTGTGAAAGTGCAACCTGCCGTTCTGCCAGTAAACATCCTGACTGGAGATTCCTTGTTGTGGCATTATTATACCCACGCGCCTCCATCATCACACAAAGTGTGGCCAAAGTAAGTCCACAACAATACCTTCATGTGAGCTATAGCGAAGTATGCATGAACATTTTAGATATGATTTTATGGCAGACAATTTAGTTTAGCAGGTGAATGTCCATTGAATACATAGTAAGAATATGTTACAATTAATTTGAACAATTAAAATGTAATAACATGGACAGACCCTCAAATACCTATCCATATGTCCCTTTTCTGATTGGACAAAATAATGATGAGACGTCAAGTGTCTATCATGTGACGTCATGTGGGTCTATCATCATCATCATCATCAGCAGCAGCAGCAGCACGGCTCACTTCACACAGGTGTATTTTGTACTTTAAGGAGTAACTTTTAGCCAATGAGGAAGCAGCATTCTCGGTGATGTCACCTTTATGCTGCTTCCTCATTGGCTAAAAGCTATTCTATAAAGTAACCAAAATAACTTGAATGGAAAACATACAAAAACAACAGCCACACTCGCAATATCCCATAACTGCACCGTTCTTGTTTTTTGTAGTACATATGGTGGTTCTTAGAGTTGACCTCACTGGAGTGCCCGCTGGCCTGGTGGTCAAGGCGCATACCACATACTAGGCTATGATGCCTGCTGGCGTCGCCGGTTCGATTCCCGATCCGGACGAGGAATCAAATTCAAAGAGAAGAAAAATATTAAATGTAATCCAAGCCTGACGAAGTCCGGAGAGGCCAAACGCTGTGTTTTTATACCTCTTGGTTAATAAAATGATTTGGGGAGCATTAAGACAGCGTTGTGGCTCTATTCTTCTCTTCAACTGTATGGATGAAGATCATCTGTTTATTGCAACATTTATACATTTATATTTATTTATATTTTTAACTCTCCTACTGCCAGATTATTTATTTATTTATTGGGTCTGGTGCCATCAAAAAGCGGCTTACCTTTGCGACGTTATAGCAGATAGACAGACATTTATTTATTTATTATTTATTTTTATTTTTATTGTGCAATAGTGCACTTTGGTCTGCCAGGCAGCAGAGGGCGGCGTCATGCGAGAATGAATGTGAATTTGCCTGTTATGTGTTGAAGAAGAAGAAGACCAGTCACTGGCCACAGAGCCTTACAGCCAGAGGAAATCAACAAGGAAGTGAATTGTTCTCCGTTGATGTAACGCATAATGGATTTTTTACACCATCACCGCGGAAAATGTGTTTACAGTACACGGCCGCACGACCCCTCATCAGCTTACAGTCATCAGACGAACGAACGAACGAGCGCCGTATTGGCATCGAGGTTCTGTAAAAAATGGGGCGAACGTTAACGTTCAAAGCGTGGGGAGAGTTAATATAAATGATGCACAACCAACACAGATAAATCACTGGTGCGTGTAAACATACAGTATATAAGAAGATCACTGCATCTGTCAATGTGTCAATAACATTACAGTTCATCAACATGTCAATGTGTTGTCGCGTCAAGACCCAAAACCAATACAAAACACAGTTTCAAGTGCAAGCCAACAGGCACATTTATTAGCAAAGGTGAGTTTACATGGGCAGGTGTTGCAATGGAGCAGCAGGTTTCTTTATTAATAATAATGTTCAACTTTCTTCAAAAGGGTTAAATCATAACAGTCTTTTCTTCTTCTTTCAGGGTTTCAACGTTTCTTCTTCTTCCAGGTCCGGGCCAGGTAAGGTAAGTATAAAGGTAGGTAACTTAGAATAGGGTTCAACTTAGAATAGGGCCTCAGGTGAGTAATTTAGCATAGCCAAACATAAGCATTTTAGAATAGGCCAAACATGGGTATTCGGGGGAATCACAGGGGCTGGTTTGTTACCGGGCTTGGGGAAGCGGGACTCCGTGGCACACGTGAGTACTGAAGAGAGCCGGAGCGCCAGGGACTCAGGTAGGCGGACGTCAGCGGAGGACCTCGTACTCAGGTGGGTTTCGGAAACAGCGGAGGACCCGGTGCTCAGGTGTGTTTCAGAAAACAGCGGAGGACCCGGTACTCAGGTGGGTTTCAGAAAACAGCGGAGGACCCGGAACTCAGGTGGGGTTCAGAATCGGGCCCGGTTAACCAGCAGCTCCGGTGGCTTTTTATTACTCAGTCACTTTGGGCCATTATAAAGAAGCGCATCTCCTCTGGCTTCTCTTTCCTCCTCCTCACTTTGGCCATGGGGAAACGTTTAGTTAGCGTGCTCACTGGCGCCTGTTTATTGGAGCCAAGGGGAGCAAAGGCTCCCCCAATCTGCCAGTAGGGGGAGCCCGGCTCCCCCTCCCGCACCCCCACCCCCCCCCCCCCCCCCCGTCCCCCCCCGTCCCCGTCCCGTCCCCCCCGTCCCGTCCCGTCCCGGGCCGCGCTTCTACAATATCTTTCAATTAATTAATTCTGCGACTGGTGGAATGACGACGCGTGCCACGGGAGCTCAGACAGAGAGAGAGAGAGAGAGAGAGAGAGAGAGAGAGAGAGAGAGAGAGGGAGATACTGTTTTAAGAAGAGCTAAACCAGGCGTGTCCGTCTTCCTTTAACGTTCGGGTAAGAACACACTCGCTCCATGGTTCCCCCCCATGGCCTGGGCTTGGGCTAAGCCAGGAACCCACTGCAGCGAGTGTGTGTTCTAGCCCGGACGGTAAAAAAAGACGGAACGCTGCTGTGTGATATCTGTTGTTGTTGTGTGGTTACTGGAGTAATTAAGTAAAACTCGGAAGAAGTTTTGCGGCGAATATGGTTAACAGAACGGCAACTTTTGGAATTTGGATGGTTCAGATGGAGGAGGAATTGAGATAGCAGGAATGGAGAAATGGGTGAGTTAATATGAACAGAACTGAACAGAACTGACTGCCTGGTGTTAGCATAACATCCAATGTGAAGCCCCAAAGACACCCGAAAATTACTTAATGAAGGAAACCCGCCTTAGTTGACTTTATACCCGAAATTATCCATTTTAGACGACTTAATATCCGCAAATACCCGATTTTGCGAAATGTCCCCTGTATTTGTGCTCCCCCTAGTGGGGACGGAGTTAGGCGCCGGTGAGCGTGCTCCATATCTTGCCTATGGGAAGAGGATAACGCAGTGTCACTGTCACATTCAGCACATTAAACATTGGGAAGGGAATGAGTGGTGATATCGCTTTCTTACCGCCAGCACACACAGGCTCTCGCACACAGGTCTTCTCACACAGAGATTCAGAGAGTGAATGAGTAGAGAGCAGAGCTCCTTTTAGGTGTGTCCCCAAATTAATCAGCTCCCGCAGCTGGTGGACTATCAGGCTGATAGTAGGTAGGCCGGTATGTACCGCCCCTCAAACACACCTCCTAGCTGAAGGTGAGGTCCTCTGGGCCTGGCTCTGCCTCTCGCCCATTCACTCTCTCCTGTGACGTGCTTACCTCACGGCCTTCCTCGTAGCGAGACACCCCCCCCCCCCAATGATTGCTACTGGGGTTGCAATCTTTCTGTTTTGGAATCTCCTCTTCCTCGTACAGCCGGGAGAGGGCGTCAGCGTGTGATATTTCCTTCCCAGGTTTGTGTTCCACATCAAAGGAATAGTTCTGTAATTCAAGAAACCATCGTGTTATACGATAATTTTTATCTCTGTTTCGTGACATCCATTTTAACGGTGCATGGTCTGTAAATAAAGTGAATTGTCTTCCCCACAGGTAGTACCGTAGGTGGTGAATGGCCCATTTCACGGCAAGAGCTTCTTTCTCTACGGTCGCATACGGCAATTCATGTTTTAATAATTTCCTACTCACATACAGTATGGGGTGTTCGTTCCCGTCAAACACTTGCGCCAGGACGGCGCCGAGGCCGGTGCCAGAGGCGTCTGTGTGCAAAATAAAGGGCTTTGAGAAGTCCGGAGCTTTCAGTACAGGTTCCTCACACAGGGCGAGTTTTAGCGCTTCAAAGGCGCTTTCTGCTTGGGGGGTCCATCGGACATGGTTGGGTACTTTCTGACGAGTCAAATCATACAGCGGCGCTGCGACACTGGAGAAATTGTTAATAAACTTTTGATAATATGACAATAGCCCAAGGAACGATTTAACTTGTTTCTTTGTGACAGGTTTGGGCCAATCTCTAATTTGTTCCACTTTTCGTGTTTGGGGCTTGACACAGCCACATCCAATTGTGAACCCCAAATAGTCAGTTTCGGCTAAGCCCAGACGACACTTCTTCGCATTAGCGGTTAACCCAGCTAACCGTAATGCTCCCAACACTGCATCTAGGTGCACCAAATGCTCCATCCAGGAGGTGCTATGGACTACGATATCATCTAGATAGGCAGCGGCATATCCTCTGTGAGGTCTCAAGATTCTGTCCATCATTCGCTGGAATGTGGCGGGGGCTCCGTGGACCCCAAACGGCAGTACTGTGTACTGAAATAGTCAGTCAGGCGTAGAGAACGCTGTTTTCTCCTTAGCTTGGGGAGATAAAGGCACTTGCCAATAGCCTTTGGTTAAATCGAACGTGCTTACAAAACGAGCAGGGCCAAGCCGTTCAATTAATTCATCCACTCTGGGCATGCGATACGCATCAAACTGTGAGATTTCATTCAATTTACGGAAGTCATTACAAAATCGTAATGTACCGTCTGGTTTAGGTACAATTACTATGGGGCTAGGACATATCTGTGCCCGCGAGCTGACTTGGGCAGCGGTCCCACTATATCAAGTGCGATACGAGAGAATGGGGTTTCAATGATAGGAAGCGGTATCAGCGGGTTACGCTGGAAAGGCTTCGGGGCAGTTTTTTGACAAGTTCCGCATGAGCGACAAAAGTCTTCAACAGCTCGCTTAACGCCCGGCCAATAAAAGCGAGCCAGTATCCGCTCATAAGTTTTCTGTACCCCCAGGTGTGCGCCTAAGCGGTGGGAATGAGCCAGATATAACACTCGGTTGACATAGGTTTTCGGTACAAGCAATTGTTCAGTGACATCGCCCATTCTATCCACTACACCCCGGTACAATATTCCTTTCTTCACCGTGAAATAAGGACTAGGCAGCTGACTCACCCCCTCGTTGAGTTTTCCATCCACCGACACCACCTGGCGGCGCGCCTTCTCTAGGTTGGGATCCGTCCACTGTTGGGTGGCAAACTCTCCCTGCCGGGGAGAGGGGCCGGAAGAGCCGATGTACTGCTCGGCTAGGGTGTCTTCAGCGGTACGCGTCTCCGCAGTACTTTGGGCTGCTGCAGGGGTGTCGGTATGGGGGGTGAGCGCAGGGGCGTCGTCCGGGGGGATGAGCGCAGGGCTTCCAGCTCGTGGGGCTCCTTCTCCAAGAGAGCTCGAACTCTGGCTGGCGTCGCTTGGGGGTCTGAACACCGGGCACGCCTCGAGTGGTTTCGAGGGCCGGGTGCGGGCTTTAGGGCGTCGACGTCGAGGCCGGGCCTCAGTCATCAGGCCGGGGTTCCAATACCGAGCGAACAGCTCGTTGTCAGCTCCTATGATCAGAGGCACAGGCATGTTGGGCACCACTCCAACGGCCAATCTAGCCTCTCCACGGGGCGTCTGGACTTGTACATGTGTCACCGGATAGTGACGGAGGTCTCCATGAATGCAGGTCACAGGGACGGTCTCGCTGGTCAGCGGACCGGCCAGGTCTCCTCATCATCTCGGTGCTCACTTGGTGATTCTCTAGTAGTGCCACGAGCGTGTAGACAGAGACGGGGCTTACTTGGGCGGCATATTTACGTGCGTCTGGCAGCAGGGAGCGTATACAGCGGTCTATCACAATGCGGTCAATACAGGGCGGGTCACCGCCAGTGGCGAGCCACCCGACTTGGGGCCGAGGAGGAAGGGAGGCTTGGTACCCCCAGTTGTGATAACGCTGGGCCTGGCAGGCAGGCTGTAGCCCAGGCTGGCCAGTATCGCTTCTCTCAGCCTTTGGAAGGTCGCGACATACTCGTTTTGCCTCTCCGGTTAGGAAGGGCGCGATGATGTTCCCCCACTCCAGTAGCGGGCCACCGCTCACGAAGGGCAGTGCGTTCGAACAGCTCCAGGTAGGACTCTACATCGTGTTCGGGGGACAGTTTAGTGAGTATGGCGCTCGGGACTCTGTGCTCACAGGGTCTCGGTCCATTCTCTTAATGAGCTCCTTTACTGCTCCTTGCAACTCTGTTTGGCTGCGCAGCAGTGCGTTTAATGCCGGTGACTGCTCCATGCTAGGTATGGTGAGGATAAAAGAATACGATACCCGTATTCTCCACCAAATGTGGCGTCAAGACCCAAAACCAATACAAAACACAGTTTCAAGTGCAAGCCAACAGGCGCATTTATTAGCAAAAGTGAGTTTACATGGGCAGGAGTTGCAATGGAGCAGCAGGTAAGCACATTTCTTTATTAATAATAATGTTCAACTTTCTTCAAAAGGGTTAAATCATAACAGTCTTTTCTTCTTCTTTCAGGGTTTCATCGTTTCTTCTTCCAGGACCGGGCCAGGTAAGGTAAGTATAAAGGTAGGTAACTTAGAATAGGGTTCAACTTAGAATAGGGCCTCAGGTGAGTAATTTAGCATAGCCAAACATAAGCATTTTAGAATAGGCCAAACATGGGTATTCGGGGGAATCACAGGGGCTGGTTTGTTACCGGGCTTGGGGAAGCGGGGCTCCGTGGCACACGTGAGTACTGAACGGAGCCGGAGCGCCAGGGACTCAGGTAGGCGGACGTCAGCGGAGGACCTCATACTCAGGTGGGTTTCGGAAACAGCGGAGGACCCGGTGCTCAGGTGTGTTTCAGAAAACAGCGGAGGACCCGGTACTCAGGTGGGTTTCAGAAAACAGCGGAGGACCCGGAACTTGGGGTTTCATAAACAGCGGAGAACCCGGAACTCAGGTGGGGTTCAGAATCGGGCCCGGTTAACCAGCAGCTCCGGTGGCTTTTTATTACTCAGTCACTTTGGCAATTATAAAGAAGCGCATCTCCTCTGGCTTCTCTTTCCTCCTCCTCACTTTGGCCATGGGGAAATGTTTAGTTAGCGTGCTCCATATCTTGCCTTTGGGAAGAGGATAACGCAGTGTCACTGTCACATTCAACACATTAAACATTGGGAAGGGAATGAGTGGTGATATTGCTTTCTTACCGCCAGCACGCACAGGCTCTCGCACACAGGTCTTCTCACACAGAGATCCAGAGAGTGAATGAGTAGAGAGAAGAGCTCCTTTTAGGTGTGTCCCCAAATGAATCAGCTCCCGCAGCTGGTGGACTATCAGGCTGATAGTAGGTAGGCCGGTATGTACCGCCCCTCAAACACACCTCCTAGCTGAAGGTGAGGTCCTCTGGGCCTGGCTCTGCCTCTCGCCCATTCACTCTCACCTGTGACGTGCTTACCTCACGGCCTTCCTCGTAGCGAGACACCACAGTGTCAATAACATTACAGTTCATCAGCATGTCAATGTGTCAATAACACATCAGTTCATCAACATGTCAATGACATTACAGTTCATCATTATGTCAATGTGTCAATAACATTACAGTTCATCAATGTGTCAATACAGTAACATTACAGTTCATCAACATGTCAATAACATTACAGTTCATCAACGTGTCAATAACATTACAGTTCATCAACATGTCAATAACATTACAGTTCATCATTATGTCAATGTGTCAATAACATTACAGTTCATCAACATGTCAATGTGTCAATGAGGCACAGCTTGCGTAGCTAGTTCATGCACACAACTCAGGGGGCGTGCTTCCTAGCCTGGCGGGGCCCGACGCTATATCTGTGTTCATTCCTTCCACAGTATAACGTCTGGCCTTTGATCTATTGGCAGCTTGAAAAGTGGGCGGGAGTACTTGCCTTGACAGACTGACTCCTCTAACCAATCACCATCTCTCAGCCAGTCGGAAGAACCGTCAAGAACGGCAAACAAACACGTCTTTTCGGCCGATAAACTCCACTAGCGCATCCTCCGTGTTGCTTTTTAATTGTTGTAATTGATTCCAACTCTGAAATAACTGCACTTATTGGTTGTTTTATGGTTAGAGCGTTAACTGTTACACTTTTTGCATCGCGAGGGCAGCCATTGTTGTTTTGAAAATGCTGCAGCCTGCAGCATGCATCTACGTCACATGGACCAATCAGGGAAATCTTTTCACTTGTTGTCAGGAAGACTACGTTTGTTGTGCGGAAGCATAGTGCGGAAGCAGTCACTGATTGGCCCAAATCACAGAATAATCGGTATACTCGCTGCCAATCAACGGAAGTCCAGACGTTATACTGTGGAAGGAATGAACACAGATATAGCGTCGGGCCCCGCCAGGCTACGTGCTTCCCTGATCAGGTCATCATGATCTCTTCACCTGATCAGGGCGGGTATTTAAATCCCTCTGCCTACCTCTTCATTCTGGCTTTTCTCCTGGCTGTGCAGCTGCCCTGCTGCTGCTCTGCTTGCTCTCTACTGCTGCTGATGTTTTGTACTATCTGCACTAATGTTTTTGGTGATAATGATTCTGCTAATACTGCTGACTTTGATTCTGCTGTACAGCATGCTAGCCTTACTATTATTGCTACTACCACTACTGCTCTCAATCATAGCTAACTCTGTATCTAAAATGCTACTGCTAACAATGATTGCTACAGCTACCTTAATGCCAATACTATAGTATTTCTCATTTAAGTGTTTTGATGTTACTCATAACTTGAACATGGCTCGTCTAATATGAATTACTAAGCACATGAGTTGCACAAACTATCATGGCATGATTTGCCTCCCATGAGGCAAGCCTTTGTTGTAGCACAAGCTAACAAAGCACAGATTGTTTGTAGCACAAGCTAACACGGCATGCCTTGCTCCTCAGGTGGACATCTTTAGTTTGATAGCATACTGTATAGTGGCATAACTTGGAAAGCTTGTATGTATTGTTTGTAGCACAAGCTAACACAGCATGCCTTGCTCCTCAGGTGGAAAAACTTCGGATTGATAGCCTATAATCAGTGGCAGTAGTGGAAATCAGCTTGTATGTATAGTGTGTTAGTGTAGCTAACACAGCATGCCTTGCTTCTGTAGTGCACTCTGAACCCTTTAGTGGGGTTCCTTGTACATGTAATCTTTTGTTTTCATTTTCAATTTGTGTTAAAGTTTATTTTTCACTTCCAATTTGTAGATTATGGTCTATAGAACATTGATGACATACTTGATGACCGGTGCTCTTTTGCCCCCAGCAGATGCCATTTTGGTTGCTCATAAACCTTTATTCACAGGGCTACCTACACTCCGCAAACGCCAGCCTGGTCCTGCAGTTTAATCCAAGCTGGCTACACCCTTCCAGATGCATGGCTCCTGGCATTCCCATCCCTGCTTCAAACTGGTGCATGCTATATTGCTATAATGAATACTATGATTCTAGCCACTGGCTAGTGCCAGTGACTCACTTGGTGAAGGAACAACACACTTGAGTGTTGCCAGGTCTGACTATTATAAGCAAATTGTTTTTATGTTAAGTTAAACTGCAAATTATGGTGGTTGTGAGCTTGTAGATCAGATTAGATTTCAGATAGCAGACATCCAATAGGTTTTAAAGGGCTCATGTTGCTGTATTCAATTCTTTTGAGCTTGTTTCTAGATATGGTTGCTTCCCCTCACGAAGTCTGGCAACTAAATCATCTATTTGGTCAGTGGGGTTTATAGTGAGAATTTGGGCTATTACTTAAGCTTATAGCCTAATTATTTGTCTTTTGCGTATGAGACACTTTGTAGGTGCTCATAAATAAGCACTTTGAAACTGAAGATGATTGTTCGGTTCCAAACATCCTGATTACATCTCTAATGGGTAAAGAGTATTGCAAGATTATAGGAAAATTTATTAAGATTATAGGAATGTATTAATTATGTTAACACATATCCATGCATGGGCGCAAGGAACTTGATACCATGCTACTTGGTCCCATAGATTGTCATGTGCTCTGGCTACAGTCCTATTTAGTCCATACTCAACTGTCACAGGTTGGAGTAAAGTGGGTGAGATTGCTTTCAAATGATGATTATTCTTTTGTGTATCATCGTAATAGATGATTGGTTGACAACATTGTATTTCACAAGATTTCTTGTTACGTAGGGGAGGCCATGGGGCTGGCTGTCGCCTTCTCCCCCTTGCTGATGTCTGCTTAGATAATTAAACAAAACTGGTCCATCATCATGGACATGGAATATAGTCAGGCATGGTAGCAGGCTGAGGCAGTATACAGTAAGTGTAACCACCAGGCTTTATTGGTGTGTACAATGTACATGAACAAACTGGAAATGTGTCTAAAGATCATCAGGATACAAGGGTAACACATGAGCGTGCACAGGGAGAATTAAGTGGAAGTTAACTATTCTGGAGAAGGATGGTCTTATTTTGAACATGACATTTTCTGTTAGAATCAGCCTTGTCTGTGTATGGAGCAGGCTGAGATTGAGCAGCTTTCATGTGAAGCTTCGAAGCCAGTATGTTGTATTAAAGTTACCAAAGTTGATAAAAGTCAAGTTAAATGAAGCCCAGCAACGTTGTCTGCAAAAATACTCCTCTAGATGCAGCAGAGTTCTGACTATGTAGGAGTAGAAATGCTAGCATGGTGAGGTGCTTGCCGCAAAATGCTAGCGTTAGTGGCTAATGCTAGTAACTCACAGGGATATGTCATTGACTTATGCTACAATGCTAGCATGGTAAATTTGAAGTAGTCTGTGAAATTAAGAAACTGAGTTGCTTATTGTATCTATGCTCAGCCGGTACTTGCTGAATGTTGGTAACAGTTGAGATGCACTGGGTGTTAACGCATGATGTTGTGACTGCATAGGATGCCTGCCTTCACTCTACTTGAGGCTGTCATTGCTCATACTCGGTGTTAATGGTAGTTGATTGTTTGGAGAGCAGATAATATTAGCTATTTCTAATCATTGTAGCTTGAAGTTTCAATGGGGTATGATGTCTTCAACTCTATTGGGTATTGTCCCCTAGGGGCACCATTTAGAGGGCATTTAAAGTTTAATCAGATTCTCTGCTGCGTCAATGCATATCAGTTTATGGCTTGGGATTCTTACTTGCACTGAAACTTACTTGTATTTTACCTTAAATTTAGTGTATCAACGTCATTTGAAGGCATATTCATTGCTCAAACTTATACTACTTTTTCTGTTTCATGAGCTTTGCCCATTTCGGTGACGGATGACCTTCTGCTTATCGAGGATGCTGGAAGGCCTAGTCCGGGGGTTGTGGCTGGTTTTCATCTCCATTGCAGCTCTGTCCATGCCATGAAGCCAGGAAAGGCAGGTCATTCGTTAATCATGCTGTAGCTTAAATGCGTTCTGGTTAGTCTTCTAAGCCAAGGTGGCTGCTCAATGCTTGACATGCGTATCCAATCACTCATGCATTGACTCAAACACTCAGTCACATGCAGCCACATTGTCTTTATGTAGTCTCTTATTCATATACAATCACACTACAGTTGTCAGTTGGATAAGTAAGTTCCTTCATGATCATTTCAAATATAGGAGTGTTATTTATATCGTTGCTAATGAGTCCGATTAAATGCATAGTACAGTATGGTTGTAGATAATTACTTGCTTAATTACTAGGAAAAAGTTAAGTCTACCATTTTCACAAACTAATACTTCTCTCTATCCTCCATATCATGGTATCTGCATGGCGTCCTCTGGTGAGGCAAGATGTATCTGACCTTCAAAGGCTGGCTACCCAACATGCTGCTTCTCTGCATCAACATGGACTTCTCCACAGCTGTACATCTCGCTATGTATGCAACTGGTCCCGGCTCCAACTCTGAAAGTTATGGGCCGCTGGTCCACAGCAGCTTATGCACGTTGCACATTCACCCAGGGAAATCGGACATTCTAGTGGCTCAAAAAGCAATGTGTTATATCCAAGCGAGGATATGGTTGGCTAAATTAGTTGCATCAATGGCGGTTGTCACGGGTCTCGCAGCTTTAGATGATAGACTTTAAAAATTGCAGGGTTATGTCCGGTCTAACGTGATGGCTACTCTTAAGCGGCACAGCTCGCATCCTGTCTAAAGTGATGGGTTTAACTAAGCAGCACCGCTTGCACCCCATCTACTGTAGAGTGATCAAACCCGCTCATTAATTGTAGAATGACTTATTTATACTAGCTGTATCTTTTAGTATAGCTTAACAAACATGCAGAGGTCTACACTTATCATTCCCTCTGCATTGGCGCAGCTACAACTGCAGCACTGCTAGTTCCCGCTGCTTCCCACATATCTGGGGCAATGGTCTTCTGCAGCTTATGTTAGATATATTCGTTTTAATAAGAATTAAATTCTGCATGCTCAAAAGCTAATGAGTGCTCTCGCCCTGTAATCTGAAACTTATTATGCTGCTTGCCACAGATTCTGCTTGCTGTAACCTTTGCAGATCTGGTGGATTGCGGGGAATTTTATTTTTGGTGGTCGTTGGGTATGGTTGCTAAATGCTGCACATCGCTAATGCAAGTGTAGTTGGGGTAATTGTGTGATCAGCTTAGTCTTATGGAGCTCCACCATTCTCACAGATGGTTGGCTTGGCGTCAGACTCTGTTCTCAGGCTTTCTTGAAGGGTCTTGCAGTTTTGGGGGTCTTGCAGTTTTGGGGGTCTTGCAGTTTTGGGGGTCTTAATTCATTCCCTGTAATTCTATTTGGTAAATAATTCTATTTGCTATATAATATATCTAAAATGTTTATACTTACAGGGAATGAATAGAGACAGAGACCTGACGCCAAACTATGCTTCATATCATGCTCATGCTATGCTTCATATATCATGCTCAGTAATTGCTCAGTGAATGCTCAATAAAATATATTCCAAATTAATCGAAGAGTTGTCTGCCTGAAATAACATTACAGTTCATCAACATGTCAATGTGTCAATAACATTACAGTTCATCATTATGTCAATGTGTCAATAACATTAAAGTTAATCATTATGTCAATGTGTCAATAACATTACAGTTCATCAACATGTCAATAACATTACAGTTCATCAACATACAGTTTATGGAAGCAACAGTTTGACGTTTAAAGAACAGGAAGTGTTTTATCCAACCAGCATGATCTCACAAGACCAATTATTTGTTTACAAATATTGAGACCGAATGCACAGGTGACTGAATCATGTTACAGTGATTAGGTATACTTTAGAACACCTGGAGACTGTGAAGCCATCCTCTATATACTGGCATCTAGGGGGCAGTCCTAAGACAGGCATTAAGGGTGACATCATGGTCCAAGTATATTCCATGTTTGGGATATCAATAATTGGGTCTTAGTACAGACAGTACTTCCATCTTACACTGCAGGAGCAAAAGGGCCACTTGGCTGCAAAGATGAATGGGTGGGTACTATACTGCATAATTATAGTTATTATTATACAGATAAATGGCTTCTCAGAGGATTGGGTTACTTGAGGACAAGAGGAGATTCATTTCTACCATCAAAACCTCCACTGGCTGTCTGTCAGTCACACGTCACACTTTGCCCTTCTCATATCTCCGCCATTGTTGCCCTGATCCATGCCAAACTTGCACACACACCTCCTCCTCATTTCTCACATGGCCAGAGCCGCCATGAGGCCGATTCTTGCAAAACACATTTTTGGACACTGCTCCTACAAATTTTGCCCTAAAATCACGCAAAGCGGTACACAGTATGTCTAGTCATCAACATGGATCTGTCACATTTAGCGCCACCTTCAGGACGATTTTTTAAACACATTTTTGAGTCATGAATGTCTAGAGTCATCAACATGGATCTTTCACATGTAGCGCCAACATCAGGACGATTTTTACATGCGACCTGGCAGTCGCTTATCTCCCGATTTAGGGAGTCTTACTGGTTATTATACAGACAGATGGCTTTTCAGAGGACTGGGTTAATTATTGAGGACACAAGGAGATTCATTTCTACCAGCTAAACTAGTTTGTCAGCATAGCTTCAATAGTTGTGGTTTCTATAAAGGTGAACAGGTGCTGTAGTCTTTGTTCATGAGAACGTCTAAGGTGTGCCAACAACGGAAAAATACCTGATCATCAAAACAGATAATTATGTGCTTGATGAGTGATTAATGAAGGCCATGACAGGATTGAAAGGAATGCAGTGTCACAATAGTTTGATGCAGAGGTGAGGAGGAGGACTGATGCAGAGGCTGTGGATCTTGGATTATGATTGTTGAGTCTTATTATAATTGAGTTGTTACTATTGGACACTTTGAAACACTTTCTCTCAACTGACATGAATCAGCTTTAATTGTCCAGTTCTGGCCTTCTTGGTGCTCCTTCTGAACAAGTTCTATGAAGAGACCCATTTCTAGTCACCAAAGGTGCATTCGAAAATGACCACCATGGGTTCCGGAGGCGCACTCACGTATTAGTTTGTATCAGCCAGTGCACTCGCTGTGCCCAGTGCTGTATGTTAGCCTACTCATCCTTTTTTGGCTAGTTGGCTAGTTTCTCTTAGTCATCAGCGAGTTATCCTTGTCATCAGCGCGTCATGAGCAGGCTTCCGAGTGAAAACGAGTGAAGCTGAACAGTGGCCATTGTTGTTTCATTGCTCTTTGGAAAATGAGGAAGTGGCCTCAACATAAAATGTGTTTTAATTGTGATGCTGTGCATATACAATATCATTATGTGGTTAAAGAGGTTAACGTGGTTGACGTGGTTAAAGAGCTTAAACTGGTTAAAGAGGTTAGAGTGATTAGGTATACAGTATACTTTAGAAAACCTGTCACATTTCTGTCACGATTTTTAGATGCGACCTGGCGGTGCTTATCTCCCGATTTAGGGAGTCTTACTGGTTATTATAAAGACGGATGGCTTTTCAGAGGACTGGGTTACTTGAGGACACAAGGAGATTCATTTCTACCAGCTAAACTAGTCTGTCAACGTAGCTTTAATAGTTGTGGTTTCCATAAAGGTGAACAGGTGCAGTAGTCTTTGTTCATGAGAACGTCTAGGGTGTGCCAACAATGGAAAAATACCTGATCATCAAAACAGATAATGATGTGCTTGATGCGTGATTAATGAAGGCATGACAGGATTGAAAGGAATGCAGTGTCACAATAGTTTGATGCAGAGGTGAGGAGGACTGATGGAGAGGCTGTGGATCATGGATTATGATTGTTGAGTCTTAGTTGTTATTGGACACTTTGAAACAATTTCTCTCAACTGAAATAAATCAGCTTTACTTGTCCAGTTCTTCACTCCTTGTCAACAGATTCTATGAAGAGACCGATTTCTAGTCACCACAGGTCATTTGAAATTGACCACCATAGGTTCCGGAAGTTGTGCTGCACCCATGCTTCAACCACCATGGCATGCATGGATCTGTTTAACTCTCTGACTTTTCCCCTCCCTCGACTGCTAAACTATAGTCAACACTCCTGCTGCTTCTGCTACTCATGATGCCTGATTCATGATTAGTCGTATGACTGTAGCTCGCAGAACATATAGATCTCCAAGACCACAATGTGTCCCTCCACCACGTCATGTTATAGGGCTTGTAAAGCAGGGTTTTGTTGGTAATGGGCGTGTACTTTGTCTTTGACTTGCAAGAGCAAAAGCGAGTCCTGACCTGTACCATGTTAGTGTGACTTGTATCGTTTATTTCTGCCGTTTCAGTTTGATATAAAACAAACCTGCTCCCGTCTGCACCGTTGACCTTTCAATGGACGGACAGACGGTATGAAAAGTGTGTCTGTGTGCGTGTGTCTGTGAGAGGGAGAGATGGAGAGAGAGAGAGAGATCTGTCACTCAGATAAGGATACTATGGTCAGACTCAGCGGCTCTCACCACCAACAGTCCCCGTTTCTTGCGTCTTACAGCGGCTGTATTTTCTCTCGGTCCCCCGCTGTGTGATCCAGAAAAATATCAAACATTTTTGAAAAGAGTCGGGTTGGCCCCGATCATCCTGCAAGAAACTCGGCAGTGTTCAGATTGGATCTGTGAACCCTCACACTAGATTACATGTATGCCCAATAATCGGCCCCGTTTCAGACGCAGGCGGCCCGATTGTCGGGAGGGTCATTAAATGCCCCGGTTATCGGCTAGTGTGCGGCCAGCTTAAAGGGATATTTCACTTTAAAAAAAACGCTTGGTCATTTTATCGTCCAATCAGGCTTTTGTGAACACCCTTAACAGATTTGAATTTGCTTGATTCAATATTTTGATATTTTATGTAAATGTTATCAGGCCCTCCAGGCCCAGGGCCTCTCCACACACACACACCCATTGTAACTTCAAACAAACGTTTTAACCATGATAGATTCATTAAAAACGGCCATTAGTTTTTCTGTTGACACGTACTACCCTCCTGATACGTGAGCACGCCGTGTTTTTGTTCAATAACTTCATTTATTTTTAATAATTCTTTGGGAAAATGGAAAAAATGTAATACAATAAAACATTATTAAAAATAAATGAAAAACGTTATTGATAAAACATGGCTTGCTCACATATTAGGAAGGTAATATGAGTCACCAGAAAAATTAATGGGTGTTTTTAATTAATCTATCATGGTTAAAATAAAGTTTGAAGTTACAATGGGTGTGTATGGGGAGCGGCCCTGGAGGAGGAGGGCCTAGTAACATTTACATCAAATAACTAAATATTGAATCAAGCTAATTAAAAACTGTTCAGGGTGTTCATAAAAGCCTGATTAGACAATAAAATGACCAAAAGTTATATTGAAAGTGAAATATCCCTTTAAGGCTGACAAAAAATAAACAAAGTGGCTCATAAAATGAACTCTCTAGTACTGTAACACACCTGAAAGCAATGTATGTACAGGAAGTCAGGGACAGGAAGCACACTCACTAGTCTAGACAGCTCTGTATCTGAGCAGCCTAACATGAACAATGGAGGCAGCACTGGAGGGAAATTACAGTGTAACATACTTAATTGTGTCAAAGTGTCAATAACATTACAGTTCATCAACATGTCAATGTGTCAATAACATCACAGTTCATCAACATGGAAGCAACAGTTTGACGTTTAAAGAACAGGAAGTCCAACCAGCATGATGTCACAAGACCAATTATTTGTTTACAAACATTGAGACTGAATGCACAGGTGACTGAATCATGTAATCAATTCCCAACAGATCCACAAACCTTTTGTTTTGGGGAGCGCTGGTTTCAGTTCATTCAACCTCGTCTTGTGTGCTAGTGAGGTGCACCCAAGGGTGCGCCCTTATGGAGACATATATACGTCAATGCACAACGGTATTGTGCATCGAAAGTAGCTGATATACGAGCTCACATCGCGTCGCAGATGTGACCGTTCTGAGCTTGGAGGTCTGCGCGCGACACCATCGCAGGATGGATCAGCTAATGGAGGTGGGGTTAGAAGGTCAACTGTTCTGAATCACTATTATTGTTTACAATCAACAGAAACCAAGGATTAAATATTTCAAGAGTGAGAGATCACAGTAAGAATCCTAAACATTCTTCCTCCACACTGGGAGAAAAATAGCATCTGAAAGTTTGATGGAATGCATTTTATAACGTGAGTGCAATGACCACTTATCCACTGCATCCTATGGGTGGTGGGGTTCATTTGGTGCCGACCTGCGAGCATACTGGTTCTTATCAGTGTGAGGTGGACCATTAAGGCATCTATAAGCTGTAGGAATGAAAGCAGTCCACTAGGGGGGGACGTCACAAAGGAGAAACCAAACAGAATGCAGCTTCTATTGTAGATGGATTGTTTCAAAACCAGTAGAAAATATAACTGTTGACGTCATTGATACCAGTCTGGATGTAAACACTGAACCACTCTGATTACTCTGAAATAACATTCATCTGATTTTACACCATTTCATTTAAAGAAGTGTGCTATGTTGTCATCAATACAAAAATATGATTGAAAATTGAAACGGAATAACTTGCTTTCCTAAGTAACAACACAACAAATGTCAAAAGTCAAAGTCAGTGGTGGAAAACGTACTACATTTCCACAAGTCCAGAATTCAGAATGTACTTGAGTAAAAGTACAAAAGTATTGGCATCAAAATATACTTAATGCATCAAAAGTAAAAGTACAAAATGTTTGAAAATAGCAGATCTACAAGCTCGCAACGTGTTGTGAGCTTGTAGATCGGCTATTTTCAAAGAGCCAAGGTATAAAATCAGTCTGAGGTGGATTAATGTATATTTTATAATATTATCATTTATATCTGCGAATTAACCTGTAACTCAAGTTTTCAAATAATTGTAGTGGAGTAAAAGTACAATTTTTGGATCCGAGCTGTAGTGGAGTAGAAGTAGATAGATAGATAGATAGATAGATAGATAGATAGATAGATAGATAGATAGATAGATAAATAGATAGATAGATACTTTATTGATCCCCGAGGGGAAATTCAGATATCCCATAGCTACATACAGGCATATTAGTTAAAAACACAACACCAAAAGAGGAATTTAAAAAGGTAACCATGGGGCTAATAAAAAGGCCATCGCATAGGCCTAAAAAACTAATTAGTAGTCCAGGTCTATCGGCTGGCCATTGAATTAAAAAGTCTAATGGCGGAGGGAATAAAAGTGTTCTTAAAACGATTATTGTTGCAGGGCAACGAACGGAACATGTCCTTGCGAGTGCTTTTCTGGCTTTTTAGGATGTTGTGGAGAGGATGGCTAGCGTTGCTCATTATGGCCCCGCTCTTGTTATTTGTGCATCTCTCCACAACCAATTCCAGTGAGTCGGGCCTCTCCCCCAGAACGGAGCCGGCCTTCTTCACCAGCTTATTCAGCCGCTTAGCGTCCTTGTCCATCAGGCTGCCTCCCCAGCAGACTGCAGCGTAGAACAGGACACTTGCCACAGCTGACTGGTAGAACATGTGCAGCATTCGACTGCACACATCAAAGGACCGGAGCCTCCTCAGGAAGAAGAGCCTACTCTGAGTCTTTTTATCGACGGCATCAGAGTTCAGAGCCCAGTCCAGTTTCTCATCCAGGTGGACTCCCAGGTATTTGTAGGACTGTACCCGCTCGATGGCTGTCCCTTGGACTTCGACAGGCTGAAGAGGATTGTCCCATTGTCCCTGCGGTAGTCCACCACCATCTCCTTAGTCTTGGAGGTGTTTAGCAGGAGACAGTTCCTTTCACTCCATTCCCCGAAGGCCTTCGTCAGGTCCCTGTACTCCTCCTCATGTCCACCCTTGACACACGCCACAATGGCTGTATCATCAGAGTATTTCTGAATGAAACAGGACTCGGAGTTGTATTTAAAGTCAGATGTGTACAATGTGAACAGGAAAGGAGCCAGGACAGTCCCCTGTGGTGCTCCTGTGTTGCTCAGCAGCGTCCCCGAAACACAGCTCCCCAGCCTGACATACTGTGGTCGTCCTGTCAGGTAGTCTGTTATCCAGGTCACAAAGGAGGGATCCACCCCCATCCCATCCAGCTTGTCTCTGAGTATGGGGGGTTGGATGGTGTTGAATGCACTTGAAATGTCAAAGAACATAATCCTCACATACCGACCCGGCTTGTCCAGATGACAGTGGACTCGGTGCAGCATGTAGAGGACAGCATCCTCCACACCGATGTGTTCCTGATATGCAAACTGCAAGGGGTCAAGCTTGTCATTGACCTGTGGTCTCAGTTTACAGAGCAGCAGCCTCTCCAGGGTCTTCATGATGTGTGAAGTAAGGGCCACCGGTCTGTAGTCTTTTGGCTCCCCCGGCCGCCCTACCTTGGGTACCGGCACAAGACATGATGTTTTCCACAGAACCGGGACCTTGCCCTTTTGAAGACTGAGGTTGTAGAGTTTCTGTAGGGGCTCCGCCAGTTGGGCTGCGCACACCTTTAGCAGTCTTGGACACACCCCGTCTGGGCCAGCAGCCTTTCCAGGGCGCAACCTCCCTAGCTCCACCCTAACCTCGTCCACTGTAATAAACAGTGGAGGTGGTGCAGATGTGGCCACATTTACAGCTTCAGAGATTGTGTTGCAGTCCTGTGGTGGAGATTGCGGGTTAGAAGGAGGAGGAGGGGCCACTGCTTGGGTGATGGAGGTGTCAGTGGACAGGGTGGACAGAGCTGGGCCAGATGGTACCGGGCAGGCATCAGCCACTGTGCTAAACCTATTATAATATTGGTTGAACTCATTGGCCGTGTCCACATCCCCCTCAGCTGCCTGGCTGTTCTTAGCTTTAGTCCTCATTCCCTTCCACACCTCTCGGGTGTTATTATCCTGCAGCTTCCTCTCCACTTTCCTTAAGTACTGAACCTAACCCTAAGTACTGAAAACTGGAAATACTCAAGTAAATTACAAATACCTCAAAACTGTACTTAAAGGGGCACTCCACCACTTTTCAACCTATGTTCATATAATTGTTCTCGCGATAATAAAAATAAAAATATTTTTTTTCAAAAATATTGATTAATTTTTTTTGGGGAAAATGATGATGTCACAAGACGATGGATTCTGAACTTCCCACAGCTCTCCAAGGAGACTTGGACTGAGTAGAAAAAAATTGTGATATTTTATCATGAACATTAGTGAGGACCTATTATATGAAGACAGGTTGAAAAGTGGCGAACTACTCCTTTAAGTACAGTGCTTAAGTACATCTACTTAGTTGACCATGTATCCGTGTATCTCTGAAGGTCACGCCTGACACTGCGGTTCCCCTGACACATCACTGTGACATCACAGGTGATATCAAAGGTGACATCACCTATGTTTCTTTTTTCTCTAATAATTTTATCACACAATTTTGTATTGTTGGCCAGGGGGAGGCATTATAGAGACCAGGATTGCTGCATGTTTTTGTGAGGGTATCTACCCTAAGAGACACGGTGAGGACAGAAAGGCCCTTTCGCCAACCCCACCTAGGGTGTGGGCGCTGATGACGCGGAGGAGGGAACACGCCCCCAGCGACCACAGTGTCCCCCGATGGGAATCGAACACAGGACCTTCTAGCCGTGAGGCGACAGCGCTACCAACTGTGCCAAGGACATTGCGTGTTTGTTGAGGTTGCCGCACAATAAAATGAACGCTCGCGCCAATCATAGTAAACCACACACACCGGGGAAATAGGATCGAATCCAGTTATAGAGCCTTTATACTGTATCATCCTATTTACCATCCGGAAAATGCATTAACATTAACGTGACATGTTACTATCTGAAGTAATGGTAGGCTGCCCTGTCCCTGTGGTTTTTATATGCAAACTGCTCAATCAAAAGAATGAGAGATTTATCTGGGTGACTTACAGTGCATGCGCCGCGGTGCGTGCATCATTTCTTTCTGACAACCACCTAAATATATCAGATGGCAATTTATCTCCAACACAAATTGATTAGACGTTTGCCCGGACCCAAACTAGTGAAAACAGCAGATCACAACGTGTCGCTTCACTTGCTGTGAGCTTGTAGATCGGCTATTTTCACTACTTCATAATTATATATTTATTTATTTATTCATGGAATTTCTTAGATAGGCCTACATAATCATGCGGTCGGTCGGTGAACTGACGCATGGAGGAGGCCCGTTGTACTGTAGCCTATCTATAGCTTTTGTCTTGAAATAAAAGATAATTTGACAGAGAACACTATAGCCTGCTTGGAGGCCTACTGACCATATGGAATGTTATTGCAATCAGGGTTATATTTCTTGCAAAAGATTATAAAGACAACGGGTGTGTCCATAACCTAACAAAGTAGCTTTCATACTGTATATTTGTATTGCTGTGAACTAAAACAATATTTGACAGATATGACTAGCTTATACATTTTACTTGTGAATTGGAATGTTATATTATTGCAATTGATGCAACAATGATGTATGGAACACTAATTGAGAGACATGGCACGCATTACGCATGGTGCGTAATGCAAACCCAACATAAAAGTACAGTATATAATTATAGGCTGGCTTTTGACAGGGGTTTTAATTATGTTTTGCCATTACTGTATGGGCAGAGAGATTTCTCTATACAGGGCCGTGTAGAAGTAATCAAAGCCAATCAGTCAATCAATTAAAAGGGTGTCCTCATTTAGTTTGGCAGGTCCGGTGCATCAGCAGGCTGAGTTTTGATCGTTTTTATATTGTTTTGGCTTAGGGATGTAGGCCTAATATTACAATTATTGTGATGTGATTACAGAAGCCATGCATTCTGAGTCTGAGACAGTCTCAGAATGCATTGATTTAATAGAATCTTTAAAAAAGGAAAAAAAATCGTGTCTGCCTATAGGATTAATTTTATTCTCGTTTAAAGTTTGTTTATATTTTAGAATGTGTTGGGATTGGGGGGAAGATATGTGCAAAAGGGATTGTTTTCCTAATAGGCCAATGTTGAATGTCCATACAAATGCACTTGTATTTACTTTGAATTTCAAAGTAGGCTATTAATCTTTTTGTTTGGTGATACAGATACTTGACTGTCACATTTCAATATGATGTCAAATGCCAATATTTTGGATAATAATGAAATGTCGGGTTGATGCACTACTGTGTCCATAATAAATGTGTCCAAATCGCGGATAGGAAGCAAAGAAAGACACCAGTTTGATTCATCATGGCTCGGCCAAGTAATAAGCGATTAAAAAAATAAAAAATGTCACCTCATTCCTTGGAAAGCCCCACTTCCATGACCAATGACTGTATTGTGTCCCTAATATTAAATCGAAATATTTAAACGTTGGCTGATCTACCAACTCGCCAGAGCTTTGATTAGCTTTATATAAAACCATATTTGATAGATATAACTATCATCTACAATTACTTATTGTAGAGAACGTTATAGGCTATAGCCTAATTGCAATCAGGTCTTTATTTGCTTTGCAATAAATGAATCAAACATATATCAAATTATAAAGGCTTGTAAAGAAGATTTCCTCTCGCAATGAACAGCCAAATGATTTCCAAATGGACTTAAGGGTCACGTTACAAAACACAGTTACAAGACCATAAAATGACAAAAGAACAAGCTGACAAAATGTCAAAATCTATCAAAATCAGACTTTCTTTTGTATATCCTTGGCTTCTGCGTTCTGCGTTCAGGAACGCGGAAGAATGGCTGTCTGTTGATTCTGGAGGTGGGGAGGGGGGGGGGGGTTGATTGCACGGAATCTCGCACTGCGCTGCAAGGAATCAAATAGGCTATTTAAGCAGAGACGTTGTGGACGACGGCTACGGCGACCGGACATGAATCGGTGCTCGATGTATAAACCTCGCTGCCGTAGCAGTCAGTTCTACAACGGCAGAAGGCACCTCTTCACGTAGCGCTCACAACGTCGAGATCAGCTGATTGATTTTACTACTGTGGACGCATTTGTTGCATGAACTCGGGTTATAATTACACTGTATTGTTATTACTGCTTTTCTCCTTTTTTGTGAAGCAATCGTGATGTTTGTTCTTTACATGTGAAGCACTTTGAGCTGCAGTCTCTGTATGAAAGGTGCTGCTATATAAATAAAGTGTGTTATTATTATTAGTATTAATGTTAGGCCTTATTATCTGGGATAAATGAATTCAGTGAACAGTCCACTAACTGTGCGAAAGTAAGATAGGCTACCCTTTTCCACACAGCATGTTGAATAAGCTCTGCCGCGAGCTGTCCCCATCTAGCTCAGTCGGCTGACTCAAAGACTAGAACAGGATTTCTCAGCCCCTACGAGGCATTAACTTCAGTCACAATAAACTAAACTACTTCGCTACTCACCTATCCAAAGGTCGCTTTTCGTTGTTGAACGTCTATTCTCCGCGGTGGGCAACCTCTCAGCACCAAACCCACTCTGTAAAATATATTATTTTTGTCATGAAATAAAACTCACCCACCTCGAACCACCGCAGACACAACCCGGGAATAAGCGGCGGTTGAGTTGGATGCGTTTTATTTCATGCCAAAAATAATGTATTTTACAGAGTGGGTGGGGTGCTGAGAGGTTGCCCACCGCGGAGAATAGACTTTCAACAACGCAAAACTACCGTTGGTTCGGTGAGTAGTGAAGTAGTTTAGTTTATTTTGATTGAAGTTGAGCCCTCGTAGGGGTACAGAAATCCTGGTCTAGTCTTAGAGCCCGCCGCCTGTCATAGGGAGCTGACGCTCTGGACTAGAGCTGTGTGTGCCACTGACACAGGCATCATAATAGCGCACACGCACACACACTGTATATGCGATCAGCAGGCATCTTTTTCACCGGCTCGTTAAGTAGGCTGATGCGCGATGGAGTGTTGTCTATGTTTCTGTCCGTATTTATGTTCGACACGTGTGGCATAGACAGACACGTCACCATGAGAACCACAGCTGTCAGTGGAAGGGGTGTTTTACCACCGCCAGGCGGTGGCGTTGTGTATGGTTGGTTCTGTCGCCGCCGGCTGTGAGCTTAACGGTTTGGACCGCAACGGCGATTACGTCATAGCAGCCGTAGTCCCGCCTCACGTCGCCGTATTAGAAAGGCGCCGCTTAATTTCCCATAATTGGCCGGGAGGTAGAGAACCCAGGATCACGCTACTGCGATTGGGCGTTTTGGCAGACGAGCAAGAGACTTGACTGGTCCGTTTTCCAGCAAAGTGCAGGTATCACGGACCGCGTTTGGTGGGCCAACCTCGACAGAGAAGTCACAGCAGGCGCCAACGTGCCCCGTGACACTATATGGGTCCTATATGGGTATTCCCCAGAATCCCTTTTATGCCCATATACGAAGATCCCTGATGTCATCGATATACATCACTGGCCAGATGGCCAAGACATGGCCCATATCTGTATGGCTGGTTCAGATAGGGATCTCCATGTATGGGCATCTCCTTTAGGGCGAGGTCGCATGTCGCCCTGAGGTGTCTTACTAGTAGTATCTGTATTCTGTGCATACTTGTGCAAGCACGCACACACACACACACACACACACACACACACACACACACACACACACACACACCTGCTGACTCACCCTCAAATGAAATTCAGGACTGATCGCATATCATACCAGAGCAGGTGTGTGTGTGTGTGTGTGTGTGCGTGCGTGCGTGCGTGCGTGCGTGCGTGCGTGCGTGCGTGTGTGTTTTCGTACACGTTATTCCCACCAGTTCCTTCCCCCTCCATCAGGCGACCCAGCTGACCAGGGGGAGGCAGTATAGAGACCAGGATTGCATGTTTCTCGTGAGGGTACCTAGCCTAGGAGACATAGGGAGAACATGCAAACAACACAGGGAGAACAAGCAAAAAGGACAGGGTTACTTGAGGATAAGAGGAGATCGAGTTCTACCTGATGTAAACTACCGTTTTGTCACGGTAGAGAAGGTTTCATTCAGGTGAACATCTATTCTGTGTTGATGAGAAAGTCCTAAGCATGCATGGGGTGATGTATCGTGTGTCCACTGTCTATGGAACGAGGAAGAAAAGAAGGAAATAAGATCATAAGGATGATGGATTAATGAAGGCCTTGACTAACATTCCTCTGACACACACACACACGCACGCACGCACGCACGCACACACACACACACACACACACACACACACACACACCTACCTGGTAAATTAACATGGTCTAGTCCTGCGTGTGACTGGCACCTGGGCATGGGTCCTGCAAACTTGTTTGTGTATGCCGAGTTTGTGTGCTGTAAGCAGCAATACTGTCCCCATGGAAAGATGCCATGTCTGTCTCTTCAAGATAAGGCCTGTGCAATAAGGCAACTGGAAGCTGGTATTCCGTTACACAGATAACGCACCACTTCTACTATTAGTATTATTTTTCAAAGATTTATTTGGGAGCTTTTATGCCTTTATTTGACAGGACAGTTAGTCTGACAGGAAATGGGGAGAGAGAGATGCACGGCCCCAAAAGTTTGCCATGTGCCATGGCATGTGCCATTCTGCCATAGCACTAGTTGCAACCGTCAGGTAGCAAGTTACTATGAAAAGCTCCACTGGCTGTCCGTCCTTCCCTCCGTATGTCTGTCACGCCATGCCACGTCACGTCATGTCACACGTTTGCCCTACACTGGCACCGTTGGCCCTATCGATGCCAAACTTTGCACACACACTCCTTGGATGGTAAATCACAACTTCCGCCCCTGATTTCTCACATGGCCCTCTCCTAGCGCTGCCATCAGGCTGATTAAAAAAAAAAAAAACCCACACTGCTCCTACAGAAATGTGGCCTAAAATCACACAAAGCCGTACACAGTATCTCTAACGTCATGTCATCAACATGGATCTGTCCCATTTCCCATATTCCCTCCTGATTGGCTACGATTGCCTTCTAAAGTTTGTGTATGCGATGTGATGATCGCTTATCTCCCGATTAGGGTGTCTTACTGGTAAAAATAATAGAATAGTAAATGGTGCATTTATAGCACAATACACTCACATACACATTCACACACCGACAGAGTAATTAGGGGTTCAGTCATTGTCTTGCTCCAGGACACTTCCGGGAACACTTCCTAAGTAGTCCATAGCGTAGCGTGGCCATGTGTGTATGCGTGTATCCGTCCGTGTGTGTCTGTCTGTAGCCTGAGCCTGGCCTGCAATACCGTTGAGTGACCAGAGAGGTGCTGTTGAGCAGCCTTGAAATGTACATGAATGCATGCACTCACACACGCACGCACGCACACACGCACGCACGCACGCACCCCCCCCAACACACACACACACACACACACACACACACACACACACACACACACACACACACACACACACACACACACACACACAGTGCAAGTGTGCACACATAGGCCCAATTCAAATCCGCTCCCTTAATGACTCACTGCGTTCACGTGCAGTCAGTGAGGGCTTGAGGGCTGTTCCAATTGAAATGGGTACAAGTCAGTGAGAGCTCGGGCCCCGCCCCTTTATGCACCAGTATGCGTCAGTATCAATGCAGACTTTGACTTTTACCCACAGTTCATAGCGTTACCAGAGCAATCCTCCAAATGTCAATCATTTATGTATGCAAATGAGTCATGAAACTTGAACAACCAACCAGGTCTGTGCATTTTTTTGGTCAAAGTTGATCCCATTAATAGGCTTTAAAAGACAAAGAAGCGGCCGCACACACTGTAGCCAAAGTGTCAATATTTATTTTAAGACAGAGAGGGAAAGTTGATCCCATGCCAAAGCGCCAGTGCACCCAGGCGGATGCGAGCACGCGCCAATGTGCGCCACCTCGCCCTTTGTCGTCATTTTGGGGGTGAACTACTCCTTTAAGTAGTGTCTCTCTGTTGCGAGGGGAGGGAGGGACTGTGACGGGCCGACTGCTCACAAAATGCACACACAGACAATTGAAGCAGCAGCTCACTGCTAGTAATAATAACTCAATCAAATTCATAAACCAACCGACCGTCTTACTTCTGTATGGATCGGAAACAAAATAGTGTTCTAAACGTTACTTTAAATCAAGGTATGGTTGTCTTTATTTCACTTTGTTTAAACATTGCGACCGTAGGTCGCTACTTAATATGAAAGCCTCCAGATCCTGTATGCCTACAGATCCTGTAATCACTCATTAATTTGTCACTCTTTTTGTCACTCTTCAAAATTCAAAATGGTGCCCAGCGCCGTCACTAAAAATGAACTTTTGATCCAGATGACCTAGAATCATGTACGAAGACACTTTTTCATACAAGTCAACAATGAGTATTCCAAATCTGACACCATTTAAATCACAAGAACCCCTTTGATTAGCATAATGCATTTTAAATAGGCATATATCATGCATATGTAACAACTCAAAGCAAACACGTGGTCATTTTCTGTTCTGTGTTATTCCAAGTAGGCCTACTTATTTTTACAAATATTATTATTCCTGTACATCTGACCACTACTGAAGCAGTAAATATTCCAATAAAGTGCTCTTTGTTCATGTAAAAAGCTAATATATATATATATATATATATATATATATATATATATATATATATATATATATATATATATATTTTTTTTTTTTTTTTTCATTTCTTTGTATATCAATTATTATAACTTCTAGACCAGGGGTCGGCAATTAGATTTGGCCTCGGGCCATTTTTTTTCAAAGGCATGAGATGGCGGTTCCAAAACATAATATACATGAAAGGACAATTTAAGAAATTCATAGTTAAACAATGTTACTGGAACTCCAAGACAGACAAGACATAGTTATCTGTGATAAAAAGAAAAAAAAGATAAAAAGAATACAAGTGCATCGCATACTGTAATCTAGACCACATGGTCACATACCAAACTTACCCAAAGTTTACAAATCAACCATGAGGATTCAAAATCTGACACCATTTTAATCAAAATACCTCATTTTGGCCCCGTAATTCAAGATGGCCACCATCCAGTAGAGTGACAACTTAACTTTTGAATAGGAACGTAATTTATTCTGGGTTTGTAATTTGTACAGACACAAAACACAAACACACAAATGTCTTGGAAAGGGTTCTCTGTGAAGAGGCAGAGCAAGAGCTGGATGCCAGTGAGAAGTGGGTGAAGTACCAGTTTAAATCTCAAAAGCCAGTTCAGCCAATAAGTGCAGTCTGAGTGGGATCCAGGGAGCAATGACTCTGCATTGGGAGAGCACCTAGATGAGGTGCCATGTTAGCTTACCTAACGGGAATGGTTCAATCAGCATCTACTGCCTCTAGGTTGAAATAGCGGATAGCATTAGGACAGAGGCTATGCCTCAGACCAAGCCCCAGACAAGAGGAGTCTTTGGCCAGTCAATTTGTATAATTTCCACGAGGAATTGGTGACATAAGCCTTTGTTCAAGGACTCCTTCCTGGCCATTTTAGAGAGCATATCCATGCCCCATTGCCTCAATGCCATCAAGGAAGCAGAATGTTACCATCCTTGTTTTGACTGTCCCTTCCTATACCAGACAGGCCAAGTGTCGGGGATGATGATGGGGAAAGTGAAGTGAGTCATTACCAAGGTTATAATAGTTTTGGATGTATTCATTAGTTTTTATTTTTATTAGTTTTGAGGTTTTGTTTTCCATTACAGTTTAGTTTTAATTAGTTTTTAAAGTGGGGTTGCTAGTTTTGTTTTGTTTTTATTTTTTGAAAATGCTTAGTTTTAGTTTAGTTTTGATTAGTTTTAGTGTTAGTTTTAGTCATTTACGTAATATGAGGTATTTGTCAGGGGTGAGATTAAAACATCTCTGGAAAAAGTATTGTCTAATAAAAAATCAACAAAACATAATATTGTGGAGAGTGGCAGAAATGTTGAGACATACAACTTCGCTCTTTGACCTGGTGGTTTTTATATACTCTAATAACCAAGCCAGTGATTCTCAAAGTGGGCTCCGAGGACCCCCAGGGGTCCTTGAGGGGGTTGCAGGGGGTCCCCAGCAAAAAGGGCGATAATTTATTTTCACTATCATTCCATGCCTAAGGAACAAAATTACAGAATATATGACTGTTTTGGTCATGGGTTTCTTCTTCTGCTGCCTGGCCGAGGATTGGCATCTGTCTCGGGGAGGGAGGCTCCCCTGGGGCGGTGTCCTTTACCTTGTCAAGGCGAGGGGCGTGGTAAACTGGCACAGAGGGAGATAGGGAGAAGAGCCTGGCGACGCGAGGTTAGAGCATATAGGATTAGGGGGAGAAGGAGGAAGATAGATATATGAAAATAGATGGTACATCCATCCAAAATAAATTGACAAAGACAAAAACTAAGGAGATTTTCTCTATCATTTTAGTATATTTTAGTTAGTTTTGTAAACACACAATACCGTTTCAGTTAGTTTTAGTTTTTTTTAAAGCTTAGTTTTTATTTTTATTTCAGTTAACGACAATGTTTTTCCATTCTAGTTTTCGTTTTTTCGTTAGTTTTAGTTTACTATAATAACCTTGGTCATTACAGGAGCCACTCCCCAGTCTCTACCAGTCAGTCACAAGAGGCACTGGATAGACAGAAGAAAGGCCTATGCTCTGGCTGCTACCAATGTGGAGAACCGCGGCACATAGACCGCATGTGGTCCAAATCCAGATTTAGAGTTGGATCAGCTGGACAGTTCCCTGTGTGATCTACAGTGGCACTTTTGGACAAAGACAACAATGTATACTACACGCAGTGGACCAGCCTCACTGTAATCAACCGTATCATTGTGTCAACAGAAGGTTAATAAAAGTTTGTGTCCTCTTCCTGAAAAACATAGCTCGATAATTGAATAGGTCTAAACTACAAGCAAATATCTTGAAAAGCAAGATAGATTATCCCAAACCAGAGGACAATGGCTGGCAGCAGCAGTTCATTCCATACAACCACTAACCATAGTAGGGAGATGCTGAAGAACGAGGAGAAGGAGGAAGACACCCAGCTGTTATTTGCTGTTCTGTTTTCACTGGCATGGGGCCAGGGCTCCTAGGAAAACTTGATCTTGAGCCTCGAGGGAGGCACAGGTACCCGGACATGCCAGATCCTGTTAGACACCCAGTGTCGACAATAGTATTGTTTTCAGTGAGGGAGTGGGGGGGAGGGGGCACTCCCAACTTTTAAACAGCATAAGGTTCATTCCAGTTTAATGTTCCTCCAACACCGCACCCCCTCCCACTCCCTCAGGTCAGGTGATGCCAACCTCCTTGACATCCTCAGGACAAAGACACAAACCTGGGGTGACGGGGCCTTCTCTGTGGCTGCCCCCTCCCTATGGAACTCACTCCCAGCTCACATCAAAGCTGCCCGCTACCTCTCCATGTTTAAAACCACACTAAAAAAAAAACACATTTTCAGACTTGCACTTACTGATGGCTTTGCTACAAGCATCCTATGAGGCATGGACTTGACAGTGAGTTGATGTCACTGTCACAGTATCAATCCGGTTGACTTCAGCTACTTACACTATAATACTTTATGTACATGATTATGAATGTTTATAATTGAGTTTACCATGAGGAATGTCACAGCTTGTCGGCGTGTAGACGCGTAGACGTGTGTGTACACATTTTTACAGTCTATCTATGGGTTTGCTGCTTTGACATCATGCTCTGATGTCTCAAAGGATGTCCATAATTACAACACCAGAGGCAGCGCTACAGATCACTTCCAACCCAGAGTCAAAACCAACAAAGGGTCAAACTCGTTTTTCTGCTATACCACCAAAATGTGGAAAGCCTTACCGAAGGCCATAAAGGAGTGTGGATCACTAGCATTCTTTAAAATTGCCCTGAAAAACCACTTACAGGCAGCAGCCGTTCGCAAATGAAAAAAAAAAACTAACCTAGCCCAACCCTACCCTCCCCTGCCCCTTCATACTGTTTGTTTAGACTTACTGTTTTCTTTTTTTGTTTTTCTTTACATATCTACTGCATAGTACTGTGTTCTATTTGTCTGTCATTCAATGTTATATGAGATACTTTAATGGTTTCCAGTGGAAATAAGCTTAGTCTTTTCATGGATCTCCTTTTAGTAGACCTTGTACCAGTGAACTGTACCGTCATGAAACTGTACCTTTTCCTATGCAAACTTCTAATAAAGTCTTCAATCAATCAAAGTCACTGTGATGACGCATCCAGCACATCTTGTTCACGTATCCGTGTATCTCTGAAGGTCACGCCTGACACTGTGGTTCCCCTGACACATCACTGTGACATCACAGGTGATATCACAGGTGACATATATGGGTATTCCCCAGAATTCCAAAAGTTTATCAAAATGTGTGTGATTTCAATGTTTTACCTGTTAATGACATCATAATATGCAGTGGTGGAAAAAGTACTCACATTCTTTACTTGAGTAAAAGTAACAATACTGCAATGTAGTAAAATAAAAGTACATAATTAAAAATGTACTTGAGTAAAAGTATGAAAGTGTTGGCATCAAAATGTACTTAAAGTAGCAAAATATTTGAAAATATTAGATCTACAAGCTCACAACGCGTCGCATCACAATGCATTGTGAGCTTATAGACAGGGTTGTTAGGGTTACTTTTAAAAAGGAATCCCCTACAGTTACAAGTTACTTGCAAAGAAAATGTAGTCAGTAACGTAATCTGATTATCACAATTTAAAAAGTAACTACTAGTTACTTTCAGTTACTTTAGGATAACTTTTTAGCAAAACTCTCTTTAATTAAATAAAACAAGTTTTACCGTTGATAACTAGACAAGAATATTGAGCCTATGAAATTAGGAAAAGGACAACAGAATTTTACTTAAACAAAGTGGCAGTACTTTACGCTGATTCGACTTGATTATGTTATTGTTTGGCGTTATAACTTATTTGTAAAATTGATGAGGGCAAGGGGAGAATGTAATCAGCATGTAACCCCCATCATTCAGATCTGTTACTGTAATCCAGATTACACATTTTAAAATGTAACCTGAGACTTTACAAGTTACCTGTTTTTTGTAATCTGATTATGTAATCCGTTACTTAACAACCCTGCTTATAGATTGGCTATTTTCAAATAGCCTAGGTATGAAATAAGGCTAAATTGGTGTATTGATGTATATGTTTTATAAAATCATTTATATCTGCAAAGTAACTAGTAACTAAAGTCTTCAAATAAATGTAGTGGAGTAAAAGTACAACATTTGGATCCCAGATGTAGTGTAGTAGAAGTAAAAGTATTGGAAATGGGAAATACTCAAGTAAAGTACAAATACCTCAAAATCGAACTTAAGTAATACTTAGATTAGAATTTAGGTAATACACCAACATCAATACGTCAAATGCAAATAAATGGTAGAATTAGTAGGCTAATCTAAGAAAAAAAACATGGGTACAAATGTTTTTAAACCGACAAAGAAAGAAAGACAGACAGATGGACAGCAGTGCGGTTACATGCCCAGCTGAGTTGATAGAGAGCCTTTCAAGTGGTGGACTGAATGGACTGGAACTGGTTTTGACAAGGACAAGCCTACATAACAAACAAATTAAGCTCCCAACCCTCACAGACAGTTGTGGGGACTGGGGAGAGAGCAGGCAGAGTGTGAGGGGACAGGATAAGGAGAAAGGACAGGATCAGAATACAGCAGATGTCAGTCAAGGAGGGAACATAGGACATAATGGTAAAGCAGCTGAAGCAGCAGAAACAGATCAGATGAAACAGTGCGATGGGATGATGACAATCTTAAGGGTGTTGAGAGTAACACTGAAAACTAGAATTGAATATTTCAATAATAACGTTTTGTTGCTTGTTGTTTTCTTAATGTGTTAAGCCGCAGGGGGTCTGGGGGGGGGGGGGGGGGGGGGGGGCGAATCTGCCTAAAATGTATGGCACAAAATGACAATGATTGTGCCTAGTGTTCACCCACCAAATGTCAGCTAACCCCTGGAAATGCACAAATGATATGTATTTGGTCCACGGAGCGGCTCCATGGCCTGCCCATCCCAAAATATTTTGTTCCAGGGACCCCCAGAAGTAAAGATTTGAGTTAACAAGACTGACCTATGACTGTCTTGATCCAAGGCTAAACAAGCGAAGCTTAAACCAGCGCCCTCCAAGTTACACCACTTTTTATGTCAAGGACCCCTAAATTGACACTTATTAGCCAATGGACCACCATGAATCACTGCTCTAGCAGTGATTCTCAACCATTTTAATTTCAAGGACCCCCAGTTTGACATGCATTAGGCTACGGACTCCCCTGGCTACAGGAGCATGACAACTTTGGCGTTTTTAATCCACCGATTGATTTTATATGATTTTTATATGGGGCTTCAGTGTGACCAAAGAGCTAAGCAACAGACCATATCACCATAATAAACATATCAACCATTTCTCAAATGATCTCATCACAACCTCGACTACCAAATGGGAAATGTAAACTTTGGCATGTTTAATCCACTCACCGATTTTATACAATTTTTAATGTGAAGTTTCCTCCTCCTGCTGCGAGCTACTGGCTCCACACAGCTAAGCCAGTGGCAGACACATAATGCAAGTTTAATAAATAAAACGTGTACCTGGTGCTCCCCTGATCAATGTCGAGTTATAGTTTAGCCCTCAGCAGATGGAAAATTTCCAAAATGTATTTTTAAAACACTCACAGATAACATAGGACGACTGTATTCCTTCCTCACTGTGCTCTGTTCTGCTGCACTGGGAAACCAAAACAAACATGGCCACTACTGCCTAAGCACGCTAGTATTAGTAAAATCACACATCACAGACGATTTATAGAGTAATATAATATATAATGCAACTGCAAACTTGCTGCAGGCGTCTTTTCTGTTAAAAAGACGTCTTGAAAACATGACGGCCGTATGCTAACACGCTAGCTTAGTGCAGTTAGCCAGACAGTTGTACACTATCATAACATCCCATATTAATTTTAAAACATTAATCCACTGTATTGCAACACACCATGACATCCGAGGCTATATAAACATTTGCTTGTTGTGGGTAAATTCGTCGTTGTTGGTCAACTTGCTTGGGGCGTCAGTATAGAGCAAAATCGCGCTGTTTCGAACGACCATCATTTCGACCCTCCGTAGTAGGGTGTCGAAACATGACATGTAGAAACAGCGCCAAAAGAGGGAGGGCTAGTGGGCAGTGGCGCTCGATTCCTCATCTATGCTATGGCGAGGGCACTAACATACGTGGAGACAGCCTGGCGCCGCCCACGCATCCTCCTTCTGACACTTTTATCGCCTTTCCCAAACCAAAAAAGGGGGGCGAAAAAGCAACTAGCAAAGCCCACGGAAGGAGGAGCACTTGATTCCACATGATCTGCACGCTGAGCGGGGGCGGCGCCCACTGACTTCAATAGAATACGTGGAGGCAGCCTAGAGAGCCGCCCGCGTGTACTTATCAAGGGACATTTATCCACTTTCCCATGCTGACGTCGATCAATTTTTCACAGGGTTTACTGGGGCTTCTTAAAAATGTACATGACATCACAGAACAGACATGAAGGAACTGCTTGGGTAATCAGGACCATTGTTCTCTGGTCTGCACCTTTGAGAGCCAAGCTCTTTTCAGATTCTAATGAGCTAATATGTCCAAAGCAATTGTGTTTCATGTTAACCCTCACTTCAACTGTTCTCTGTTCAATAGCTCAGCTGGGGCCCATGCCCATGTTAGTTAAAAAAAAAAAAAATCTCATGAGGCCCCCAGCCTGTGTGGGGCCCCAGGTGGCTGCCTATTTTGCCTGTATGGGCTGCACGGCCCTGAAACTAAGACTAGCCTACCTCCTTTATTTATTATGCACCCAAATACCCTTCATGAATTATTTTATTTCATGATGGCCCTACACTGTATCTTTTTTGCAATTATTCTTGAGTTAAATTGTCCCATTAGAAATATAATCCACATGACTGGCATAGCAGAAATAATAGAACAGAGAGAGGGGAAGAGAAGGGGAGACTTGTGGATATAATTATGCTCAGCTGCAGTTATTTTGTTACTAGTGACAAGAGGAAAACCTAAACATGCATTGCGTTCTACCTTTTCTTTGCTGACATCATTCCTGAGAATTGTGGGGCCCCCCCTGCGAGGAGGGGGGTGGGGGCCCTTTTGCAAATGATGACGGAGTTATATCTGTTCAATGTTATATGAGTCATACATAAAGGTTTCCTATGTAAATAAGCTGAAAAGCTTACTAGGATCTCCTTTTAGTTGACCTTGTACCAGTGAACTGTACTGTCATGAAACTGTACCTTTTCCTATGCAAACTTCTAATAAAGTCTTCAATCAATCAATCAATCTCTCTGGAAGAAGTTGCACATGAACTCTGCTGGCGGACTGAGGCGCTCCAACACGACCACTAGCTAAATGCTGGGTGCAGTAAATGTATTTATCTGCATACAGCCCAATGCGCCCATAATATTAACAGCTACATGTTTGCTCCAAACATTCTGATGTATATTTCAGCCAAAGTGCCAGTGGTACAACATTAGTACAACAACAACAACAACAACAACAACAACAACAACAAAGAGAGAGAGAGAGAGAGAGAGAGAGGGTGGATTACCTTTCTGTGCTCTTCTTTTTTGGGAAACAAAACATATATTCCTTTCTTGGTAAGGGAAAGCTAAAGGAGTGCTCATTAACTACATTCCACACAGCTGTGTGGAGTGATGACTGGGCCAGCAGGCGGGGGAGGGGGAGAGAGAATTAGACTGGAGCATTTGGGTGTGTGCTGTGTGGGGGCCCCCTCTGCTGGAGGCCCCCCTGCATTGCGGGGGTTGCGTGCCCCTGCCCCTCCCCTACGCCACTGCAAACAGTGCTGCAAAGTGCATATGATGATACTCGTCAATTCTGCGCTTTTATTAACTAATTTACTTTGCTCCATTGTTGGCTAAATGACGTTTCGTTTCGGCGTCTTTTGGGCAAATCTGAGCTGCAGTTCATCTAACTACTCTCGCCGTGGTTTCATCCACAAGCGTGGGAGGACGGAGGAGTGACGGTGGACCGGAGCGTTCAGTGTAAGCGATGACTGCCGAGCGAGCTCTATAAATGAAATGCACACACGTGTATGTCTGTGAGCTTGTGTATCTGCTATTTTTCTATACCAATGAAACGGGAGATTAGCAGACATATGTAAATGTAACCATTAAAGCAATAACACCACTCTGAAAACCGGACAATTAGGTGTCCGGCCAGAGGCTGAGCTGGGCAGAGGACAGCAGGGTCGAAAAAAAAAAAAAAAACAGATCTCCGATCTCATCTCATGCTTGTGTAACTCGACAGATCTCCATCTCAGTCAGTGCTTGTGTAATTTACAGCAGCACATCGGTGCTTAATAATAAGTGAACTTTCCGACGGCGAAGTCCTTCTGATGGATTTTTCTTGGCTGTCAATGTCTCTATAGTCCAAAAAATCGCTCTGAACGTGATTAAAACGATAGTGTACTGTGTACGCTGTATTAACTATATGGAGAACCGTGGATACAGCCAGGCACCAACGCCTAAGCAACTCACACACAGGAGAAAGGAAGACCACTCCCCCTATGAACAATAAAAGAACAATACTGTTCTTGTGGTGTTCACCTTTGTTACTTGGGGCATTGAATGATTGAACTCTCTCACAGTAATAAGGAAAAGAAAAAACAACACATATTGGCCATTTTTACACTTTGTTAATGTTAAGCTCAGTGTCAGGGAAGCCCAAAACGAGAGTAAATGCCAGCAGAACAGTATATTGCAAGCCATTTTGGCAAAATTCTGATCGGCGCTAGTATACCCACACCTTTGGCTGTGTAGCTCATACCTCAAATGCCCGATGCTTACAAGCTGTACCTCGGTGTAAAGGGGACAAATCAACGATAAAAATGATATAAAAATACAATACCATTTGGGTTTATTAAAGGGGAGATATAATCGACCAAAATTAGATTTCCGAACCTTTTGTGGCAGGTTTTACAAAACTACTACAATGTATTATCAATTGTCTAATCAGTTTTACAAAATATGGAATAATTGAATGGTACTTGCCTTTCTGTTCAGTGTTAGTTAAAACTAACAGGTGTCCCCTTTTAGATGGCATGGAATGAAATTTACACTCTAACATTTGAACAACGAACAATGAATAAGCATTAATTTCATTGAAATGCTCAGACACACACACACACACACACACACACACACACACACACACACACACACACACACACACACACACACACACACACACACACACACACATCATATCATATCATATCATATCATATCTGATAACATTTATAATAGGCCTATGTTATGCCTTAAACACCACTTATATTGGTCTACCTATAACTACACAATTTATTATGGTTATTTACACTATTTTGCTTAAATATCCAAACTTGGTCAACAAAAATGTACAAATTGATTCTACAGGACAGATTACATTGGGATTAACTGTGAAAAGTTGGGTATGTGACCATTGTTTTCCAAACATGTGGTCTAGAAGTCATAATAATGTAACTGATATACAGGAAAAGAAATACTAGCTTATTATGTGAACAAAGAGCACTTTGTTGGAATATTTACTGCTTCAGTAGTGTATAGACGTACAGGAATAATTGGAATAACACATAAAAGAAAATGACCACGTGTTTGCTTTGAGTTGTTACATCATAACATGCATTATGCCAATTAAACAGAGATTTGGAATCCTCATGGTTGCCTTGTATGAAAGAGAGAGCTAGAGATCCATTACTGAGGTGAAAGAGATTAACATTTTAGAATAATTTGTGATGCAGTTTTATGGAAGTAAATATGGATATTGAATAGGAAACAAATCAGTCAAGGTGCACCATATGACCAATACGAGTACTGTCACTACTGCCTTGATATGACTAAAAATACTCCCATTCAGTTCATTCCCACATACAGTAAGCCTACATACATTACATTCCTGATTGTGATAGGCTACCTAAGTGATACATTCTTGTTCATTGCATGTAATGATGCAATCATAAAGAGATATTAAAGGTGATACACCATGCATTTAAAAAGTATTTATGTCATATTGTTTATGTCCCAAAAAGGTTTTTCAAAAGGCTTGAGGCTAAATTACCACTCCTGAATAGAGCCTCTCTCATGGTCCGTAGACTCCGTACATACTGAGGGCGAATTTGCGAATAACGAATTAGTGTATAATTCGCCTTTTTAAAAAAACCTTATAAAGTCAATGGAAGCATCCACACCAAACGCGTCTGTTTTTTATTCGCCCTTGACCTTGTGTCGAATTTAGCGAACGTTCAAAGGCGAATTCCTCTCTCTCTCTGTATCAAAGTAAGCTCACTCTAACCTATTTCAAGAGAGAGAGAGAGAATGGTGGAGGGACCTTCACGTTGCATTGAGGCCGAGGGGAACGGTGTTTTTCTCCTTTTCCGTGTCTCTCTCTGTGTGGCAGCGTGGCTGCTTGGAAAAAGTCCACAAATGTATTACTGGTAAAAGCATGGTATGTTTAGACTAATTTATAACTGCAAAAAGACCAATGTTTTAAAATAAATCGCTGGGTATTAAATACAAAAGGATCCGAAGTGTAGTGGAGTAGAAGGAAAGTACTGGAAATTGGACTCATCTACAAGTACAGGCTACTCAAGTAAATGTACTTTTAGTTACTTTCCACCAGCTGCTGCCAGTATGCAGGGACACGGGCGGAGGAGGAACGGTGAATGCTCTGCTCCCCTTCCCCTCTCTCTCTGGCCAAATGCACTGCATGCAGACTCAGAGAGAGGCGATATAATACGAAGAGCGCACTGTCTCGCAAATAGGGAGCGTGTGTACTATTTGTTTCCCTGGACCCCGTCTCCGTTCTATTCTCTCCTCTCCTCTTTTCTCTTCTCCTTTCTCCTGCGCCAGAGGCAGATGATCACCCCCTCGTTTTGGGCGAATTAAGCGAATATTATATGCATATTCGCGTCGCTTTTTGGTGTGTATGGAAAAAGGCGAATTGCGAATTCTTCGCCTTTTTGGTTCGCTTATTCACGTCGCTTTCGCTAATTCGCCGGTCTGGACAGAGCTTCATTTTTGAATGTCTCTCAGAGCATTTTCAGCTGCAGTACCACCTTTGGCCTGAACTGCGCCACCCCCCCCCCCCCCCAAATCTTTTTGAAAAAAAATAAAACGTCATCATCGGCAGCAAATCTGGATAGCCTGTTTTGAGAACCCGTGGGATACTTTTAGACTTCGCCTTCTCGAAACCAGAGAAAGACACAACGGTCAGAAATGGGACTTTGTGAGGATAGCAGGTGCTAGTGGGACCCCAAAAAAGGTTTTAAAATAGGAAAAGTGAAATTTCATGGTCTATCACCTGTATTAACTTTGACCTTAAAGAGTGGTTATTATTAAAGATGTCTAATTTGCTTCAGCCATCAAAACTATTTCTCTGTTTAGCTTTCTATTGGATGACATTTATTTTATTGGATGACATTTATCCATCATTTATGATGGAATTACTTGTTGTATTGAGAGATTTGGAGAATTAAAGAGCACCCACCAAGTGCAACATACCACCAGCTATACTGTTGGGTTATTACTATGGGTACGTTGCACTGGGTACAACTACTGTATACACTGTAGATCAGGGGTTCCCAAACTTTTTTGTCTCAGGGCACCCCATAAATATTTTTTTTAATCTGAGGCACCCCTACATTATCATTTTCACTCCTAGCCAGTAGCGCCCCCCCCCCCCCCCCACCCAGGGGGGGGGGATTTTTTTTTTTTTTTATTATTTTTTTAATTATTATTACCCATATTATAATTTTTATACAGTATAGGCCTATATAAATATAAAACAATGTATTTAACTTTTGGAAATAAAATAGAAGTCGAAAAAGGTGTTATGATCACAATCACATGGGTGGTCACCTGCTCCCAGAACAAGGAAGGCGCAACGCATAATGCCGGTAAACAAAGGCTGCACGCAGGCAAGGTTAAATGAATCACAAGACAAGACAGTGACGGATAGGATAGCAGCATCAGCATCTCACAACCTTTGTTTTAACAATTAACATGGAGAATAAAAAACAGCAGAAACGCAGAAAAACCATAGCAGATTTCTTTTCACCGGCTCAAAAGAAAACTAAACCAAACAACACAACCGATAACATAATTGACGTGGAGGAGGAGGAGGATGAAAACAACAACATATCAACAGCTAGCAACAACGACACAACGGAAAATGAACCTGAGCCACAGCCAGAAAGTTCAGCAGAGCTAGAGGCATCTATTGGGCATAAACAACCACTAACTAGGCCTACTACTTCGGACTGTATGGAGGCAGATGAGCCCTTTCAGCCACATATGAAGTTTCCTGGGAGAAAGTGTGGAAAGGAGACATTTGAACGATCATTTCAACAAAGCTGGTTTGAGAAATGGCCGTGGCTCCATTATGTTAAAGAAACCGATTCGGTGCTTTGCTTTATTTGTACTACAGCTGTGAAAAAACATTTATTGCGTGATGACACTGACAGTACATTCGCCAAAGGAGGCTTTACAAACTGGAGAAGGGCCACAGAAAAGTTCCATCATCACGAGTTGTCAGATTTGCATTCGGATTCTAGCCGTGCAATAGCTTTGCTCAAACAAACCCCAATCAATGCATTGATTTCGAATGCTGCAGCCAGAGATCAACAGACTGCCAGGGCAGTGTTGCAACTTTTATTCAGATCCATTAAATACCTGGGGCGTATGGGGATGCCACTCCGAGGACACGAACACCGCGATGGTGCACTGTGGCAGCTTATGATAGAGAGAACACATGATTTACCTAAAGAAAGAGCATGACTTTTACGTAGAGATAATTGGATGTCAGACACGATACAAAATGAGGTGATTAAAATGTTTGCACATGCAATACAACGTGATATTGCAGCGGAAGCTGAGAAGTGTCATTTCTTTGGACTTACGGCGGATGGAACGACAGACATCAGCACAAGTGAGCAATTCTCATGTTGTTTACAGTTTGTGGATTCAACGTTAACAGCACACAACATGTTTCTCGGATTCTACAATGCTCGTGACTCAACAGCAGAAACACTGTTTTTATGCATCAAAGACATCTTTCTACGTTTCAATTTGCCTCTTGAACGTTTACAAGGATACTGTTTTGACGGGGCAGCTAACATGTCTGGGCGATTCAATGGTGTCCAGGCAAAACTGAAAATAGCGTGCCCAGGATCCTTATATGTTCATTGCAATAATCATGCATTGGACCTGGCTCTGCAGGAGGTCTCGAGGGAAGTGACACTGGTCGCTGACTCATTAAACTTCGTTCAAGCTGTTTCTGTTATTATCCGAGAATCATCCAAACGCAAAACCCTGTTTCAATCCCTTTTTGGAACAGAAGAGGTGGTGTGTAATATTTTGGGACTATGTCCCACTCGGGGTAACACTTTACAATAATGACCTGTTATAAATCATTTATAAACATTTGTAAGCAGTTTGTAGATGAGTAATAAACATGAACAAACTATGAACAAATGTTTACCTAAACATGTATAACTGTTTTAAACATCATTTACATGTTATTAGTAAGGTATTAGTAAGTAGTAAACTAATCATGAATAAGCCATTTATAAACATTCATAAATGATTAATAAATCATTTGTAACTAAAAAATATGCATTATTTATATGCTATTTGCAGATAAGTAACTAATCATTTACAAGCTATCTATATACCTTGTAAAACATTCCTAATATATCTATAAATCATTAGTAGATGTTATCAAGAGCCCTAATGTAAAGTGTAGACTAGGTCGCAAGTTACTATGAAAACCTCCACCTGCTGTCTGCCAGTCTCTCCGTCAGTATGTACGTCACGTCACGTCACGTCACGTCACGTCACGTCACGTCACACTTTTGGCCCTACTTCTATCTCCGGCACCGTTGCCCCTATCCATGCCAAACTTTGCACACACACACTCCTTGGTTGTCTTTTAATGTGGCCTGCTTGTTTGTTCATGGTTAAACATGTGCTTTGTAAAACATTCCTTAAATATCTATAAATCATCAGTAGATGTTATCAAGAGCCCTAATGTAAAGTGAAGACTATTCATTGGTTACGAATGTCTGTTAAATATGAACAAACATGGAGGCCACATTAACAGACAGTTGACTGCCAAACCACAACCTCCACCCCTCATTTCTCACATGGCCCTCTTCTAGCGCCACCATGAGGCCCTAAAATCACACAAAGCGGAACACAGTATGTCTAGAGTCATGTCATCAACATGAATCTGTCCCATTTAGCATCACCATCAGGCCGATTTCTTCAAACACATTTTTTGACACTGCTCCTACAGATTTGGGCCTAAAATCACACAAAGCTAAAGTCATGTCATCAACATGGATCTGTCCCATTTCCCATATTCCCTCCTGATTGGCTACGACTGCCTTCTAAAGTTTGTGTATGCAATGTGACGGTCGAATAGTCTTCACTTTACATTAGGGCTCTTGATAACATCTACTGATGATTTATAGATATTTAAGGAATGTTTTACAAAGCATAATGTTAACCATGAACAGACGAACAAACTCTGAGGCCACATTAACAGACAGCCAAGGAGTGTGTGTGCAAAGTTTGGCATGGATAGGGGCAACAGTGCCGGAGATTAGAGTAGGACCAAAAGTGTGACGTGACAGACAGACTGACGGAGGGACTGACAGACAGCCGGTGGAGGTTTTCATAGTAACTTGCGACCTAGTCTACACTTTACATTAGGGCTCTTGATAACATCTATTAATGATTTATAGATATATTAGGAATGTTTTACAAGGTATATAGAAAGCTTGTAAATGATTAGTTACTTATCTACAAATAGTATTATAAACAATGCATAATTTCTAGTTACAAATGATTTAATAATCATTTATGAATGTTTATAAATGGCTTATTCATGATTAGTTTACTACTTAATAATACCTTACTAATAACATGTAAATGATGTTTAAAACAGTTATAAATGTTTAGGTAAACATTTGTTCATAGTTTGTTCATGTTTATTACTCATCTACAAACTGCTTACAAATGTTTATAAATGATTTATAACAGGTCATTATTGTAAAGTGCTACCGAAAGGGTAAACATATTTCGGATTGGTGATCAGTGAAGCTCTTTTCGAGCCATCTGAGGCAGTGGCCAGAAGCCTCCAGTGCCCAAAGATCACTGCTGGTGCAGCCCTGGAATGCATTAAGGTCCTTAAGCAAAAGATGCAAAGACTGAGGGAAGATGCTTCAGTAAATGATCTCATGACCAAAGTCGAGACCTTCGCCAAGAGCAACACGCTTAAGATGCCCACACCAACCAGGGCAATCATAACCCCTTCCCGTTTTCGTGACACCTCTGAACCTGAAGCTGTGTCTACGTCGCCAGAGGATGGATTAGGACCATGGAGACGTCAGTTTTATGAAGCCCTGGACCTGATCAATGCCGAGGTATTAATGTTAATTGTAAATATGTTTTACAGTAATATATATATTGTAAATATACAATACAAGACTAATAATGTACATAATTATACGCAGTACACCATATACTGTAAGCAATATGGCTTGTTTACATAGGGGGTATTAATATATTAATATTATATATGAATATATTAATTGAATACCCTCTATGTAAACAAGCCATATTGCTTTCTTGGGTTTAAAGCCTATATTAGTAGACCTTGTATCTGAACTGTACTGTACTGTATTGTGCTGTGCTTTTCCTATGCGAACTGCTAAGTATTCAATTTTAGCCATGGCTTGTTGTCTCATTGTCTCGTTCCGAGCCGACACCACCGTGTTTACATGCCGTGACAGAACACTGTGGGCTGCTGTGGACAGCCTGTCGTCTGACACAGTGGTGGAACATACAGTAGGCTATACTCAAATGTTTTACTTGAGTAAAGTATCAATACTGCAATGTTGAACCACTCAACGTGTACTCGAGTAAAAGTAAACATAGCCAATCTATAAGCTCACAATGCATCGCGAAAAATAGACGATCTACAAGCTCACAACAAGTTGTGAGCTTGTAGATTGGCTATTTTTCATGCATGTGGACGTTGTGTATGCGCGTACTGTCACCTCACACACACACACACACACACACACTACACACACACACACACACACACACACACACACACACACACACACACACACACACACACACACACACACACACACACACACTACACAGTCAGAAAATAGCCGACAGCGCTAGCGTCCATTGCTCCGGTTGTCCCCGCGGTAAACAGTCCAGAGCACGGCTGGAGAAAACCGTGGATAAAAGCTCAGACAGCTTGTTTGTAAAATACTTGCACATTTTTACCGGTAAATACAACATGGAGTTGCGGAATCTTAATACTTTTTACACCTCCAATGGTTGGTTTTAAATGTTGTTTCCGACATGCAAACAGCAACAAGTGCGGACAGCTTCTCTCTGAGACTAGTTTCAGAAGATAATGATATGCAAGCTCAACTTTGCCCCCTCCCCCCACAACAGCAGATAACCACGCCTACATTTTAGATTTCTTTTCATATTCTGAATTCTGATAAAACAAATAAAGAGGCGGGGTTTCATATACCTTTAAGGAGAACTAGGGACCAGAGGTACATTTCCTCATACTATGACTGTTATGCAAACTGGTTGAAGCTGCGTTAGAGGAAAAAAAGTGTAGCTTTAGACACACCCATTATGATATAAATGTTACTGCATCGCTAAAGTCAACCATTTAGATCACAGCAGAGCAGTGAACTGAACAGGCTGGACTCACTCATGTCGGATCAGCATAAAGATTAATTTAGGGTAAGTAATATGGATCAATATACTAGAACTAATTGCTGTAGTCTGGTGGTATAAAGATGAATGTATAATAATAATAATAATACTAGGACTCATGTGTCATGTCTGCTTTTCTCACCTTTAGCCTATCTTTCTGAAAATTACTGGTGTGTGTTTTGCGTAGTTTGGACATATGTGTCCCAATCTCACTGAGAGCCAGTCATTGCAATTTTTTTCATTTTCATATTTTCATTTCATTTGAAAGCTGGATCATAGCTACAAAATGATATATTGGTTGTGGAGATTGACCCAACAGTTTTGAAGATATGGCTTATAGAATGATGCCATGCTGAAATAGGACTTTTGAGATATTCAAGTTTTAAATAAATTTCTAACCTGCAATGACCTGACTCCGCCACATGGGGAGCAATCTTCAATTCAATCTTCAATTCAAAGAAGCTTTATTGGCATGAGAACACAAACGTTTACACAGTGGTGGAAAAAGTACCAACATTTTATAATTAAGTAAAAGTATCAATTCTGCAATGTAGAATCACTCTGTTACAAGTAAAAGTCCAGAATTAAAAATGTACTTGAGTAAAAGTACAAAAGTATTGGTATCCAAATGTACTTAAAGTACCAAAAGTAAAAGTACAAAATGTTTGAAAATAGCAGATCTACAAGCTCACAACGCGTCGCACCGCAATGCGTTGTGAGCTTGTAGATCGGCTATTTTCAAATAGCCTTGGTATAACATAGGGCTAAAGTGGTTTATGTATGTTTTAAACTTTAGTTATTGCTTTGTAGATTAGCATTATTGGGCTAAATGTAAAGACGCTACGCTGCGCCAACCGTGGATTCAACACAATCTGCTGTTGAGCAGTTTAACCAATTTGCTACGTACGTCTACACAAACGGTCAGATTACAAAGATAAATTGCTTAGTGAAGGCTCACGGATGTCACCATAGGGTACGCTCCAGCAGAATGTCCCGTAATGATCGTATTATTTAACGAGGAGCATTTTAATCCGATCGGTCGTCGTTTCCTTAAAAAGGTATTAATGTATAAGTGCAGTACACCTCGCAACCGATGGGGTCGCATGGCTGAAAAACAACAGAAAATGGCGTCTGATCGGATTAAAATGCTGTTTATTAAACAATACGAAAGATACGGGTAATTCTGCTTGAGCGTACCATACTGTGACATCTGTGAGACTTCAGTAAGCACTTTATCTTTGAAATATGAACGTTTTTGTAGACGTACGTAGCAAATAGGTTTAACTGCTCAACACGAGGTTGAAGTGAATGTATTACGTGCGCAACACCGTTAGCCTGTCGGCTAACTGTGCTAACTGTGCTTTATATAACATCGTCGAGTGTTTGTGTAACTTCAGTCAGATTGAAGGATCATCTGACTCTGATAATGAACCACAATCTACAGGCTACGCTTAACCGCCTCGCGTTGTGAGCTTGTAGAAGAGCAAAAATAGAGTTTGGTCGCGTTTTATACAACAGATGCCTACGTTAGCCTGCAGCTAGCGCTAGCTAACGTTAGCGTTAGCCGTTAGCCAGTCATCAGCCAGTCATCTAGAATAGTCTAATAAGTCAATTTTCCGACGGCGAGTGAACGAGCATTCCATGTGTCCTTCTGATGGATTTTTTTCCTGGCTGTGAATGTTTTTATTGTCCAAAAAGAAAACGCTCTCAACGTTAAAACTAGATAGTTTACGATGACACACTGTTCTAAGTCAAAGCTAAGCTAACTCAGTGAGAAAGGACACTCCTCGCCATCCGGTCCAGGCAGGAAACTGATCATTTTCCCCCCAAAAGTCGAGAAGAAGAACAGTCAACGGCTGAATAATAAATAAATAAATAATAGATTAAATCATTATAACAACGTAACGTGGTTCATTTGGAACATACGTGGCACTACATTAACGGGATAAATACTGTGATTTGAACGCTAGGTAATGGAGCGCCGATATTACCGCATTTGGCTACAAATGGCTAACACAGGGTGGTGAAAACTAGCATGTTAGCTGTATTCTGGGAGGACCAACATAATTATGTCCCAATCTCTCACATTAATTAAAAAAAGTCTTATTTACATGCAGAGTTAAGCTCTGGCGTTTAAGTGAAATGTAGCCTGATATTTATGAAATACTTTTGTGGCTTTATCACATTTTAATGAAAAAAAAAAAAAGTTATTTCAGCTGTGGTCTAAAGTGGTACCATGCGAAATGACTGGCTCTGGGTGAGATTCAGACACATATGTATGCGTGTGTGTGTGTGTGTGTGTGTGTGTGTGTGTGTGTGTGTGTGTGTGTGTGTGTGACTGGTATCTAACAACGTGCAGGTCTCTCCAGGTTTAGGTATTTAACAACACTGCAGGTTTCTGGGAATTGTTCCCAGACACATTCCGAGTTAAGGGCTGTCCATACTTTTATCCGAAACCAAACTTTTTGTCGGAAAGGTCCGGTTCGGTGAAAAGCATTACACCGAATTAGAGTTCGGAAATCTGCACGTTGGAAAGTCACAACTCACGAAGAAAAGTTCAGTCCCTATGGACAGGCCTTTATATATTTGATTTTGTTTTAAGCCAAATGAAGCGTGCTTTCCTGAATGATGTGAGTGGGTTTTGACATTTTATCCCTCATCAGAGCAGAAGTAAAATCCTCAGTGTTCATATTATAGGCTATCCATTTCTTCACTCAAGAGAGTAAATGGTTCAATTTAGTGTAAATGGTTCCAATAAAACCCTTGATGTGGCGTAGTTTTGCTTATTTTGGAAAAGTTTGTTTGGTATATATACATATTTTAGTCCAACTCGTAGCGACTGGCAAGACTACACTACTGGAGCATTTAAATAGGGATTGGGGAAACAAAGAGGGGGGAGCAAAACAAGCTCCAAGGTGGAAGGTTTGGTGACACAAGGCTAACTTTCAACAGAAAACGGACACACACACACGCACGCACACGCACACGCACACGCACACACACACACACACACACGGACGCAACCTGCCATTTGTCAACGAGTCTGAGGCCTTAAGCTAGATGCAGAATAGACCCAAATTTAGTGTGATTTCTTTTACTTAAATCTTTGCTTCTGGGGGTCCCTGGAACAAAATATTTTGCGATGGGGGAGATTTGACGGTCATGGACTGATCTGATGCATTACAAAAGTAAGAATCAACGTTTTTTTCACCTCATGTGAATTAATTAACTTATCCCTGCCCATGCAGCTCTGACTGATTCATATTTAGTTCTCGAGAGATGGAAAACAAATATGGAATATCAACTTTGGCAGTGCTGTTATTGTGCTGTGCTGTTAGATATATGTTATGGTTGCTGTTACAGCGTGAAAAAACACAGACATTTTCGCGACATTTTCGCAGACATTTAGCGGAGGAAGTCCATCATCATTTGCAAAGGTCCTCCACCCCCCTCCCTGCAGGGGGGCCTCGGGATTTTCAGAGACACCACCGAGCACACAGGGCGGTTTGCACCAAGAGGGATTAAATATGTCTTAGTTTAGGGTTCAAGCATTTGTTGATCTAGGATTTATTTTGTGTTAATCAAGTATTTGTTGATCTAGGATTTATTTCCAGGAAGATGGTGGAAACGCTGTGTGACAGTACGGCGGCGCCGACGCACACCTGCCGCTGTGTACGCTTGAGAATATGCAGTCTTTTTATTCTCTCTTTTAACCTCACACACATAGCCCTCTGTACATATACTGTAGCCTACATATGACAGACACTGAGACACACACTTTTAGAGATCAGATCGGCGATGGCTCTACACTAACCAGAGTCACACAGGACAGATCCTCCATACGGCTTCTCTACGGGGGAGGCTCCCTGGCTCAATGATGCGGTTACAATGACACCGAGACGGCGTCGGAAAAGACAAAGGGGAAGGTACCGAGGCAGACGCGCTGGGATCCTGGTACGGGTGAGGAACCGGGCGGGCAGGCTCCCTCTTCCATCGATCCTGCTCGCTAACGTCCAGTCACTGGATAACAATCTCAAGGAACTGTGGGCGAGGATTAAGTTCTAAGGTTTAAGTGCGAAACACCACAATTGTTTCTCTCTCCGAGATGTGGCTGGACGCTGGGGTCGCCGATTCAGCGATAGAGTTGGCCGGCTACTCCCACTTCCGGGTAGACAGGTCAGTTGAACTGACCGGCAAGGAAAAAGTGTGTATGAAAAAGTGTGTATATGCATCAAGGACTCCTGGTGCACTGATGTGAGGTCCATCGGCTCCCTCTGCTGTCCAGATGTGGAATACGTTATGATTCAACTTAGACCATTCTGGTTGCCTAGAGAAATCAGTTTTTCTATATAAGGATCAATATAGACTCAGCACTGAAGGAGCTCCACAAGATCATCAGTGAAAGGGAAACTGCACATCCAGAAGCTGTTTTTGTGGTGGCTGGAGACTTCAACAAGGCTAACCTCAAGAAAGTTCTCCCCAAATTCCACCAGCATATAACATGCAACTACAGAGGTGACAGTATTCTGGACCACGCTTACAAAGCCTCTTATCCGGCCCACTTTTGTGAAGTCTGAAAGAAAGGATGCATTTTTGAAGGCTGAAGGCTTTCTGGCGTTTAGTTCAATTGAGGAAAAAGAAAAGAAAAAAGAAAAGTGTAATAAAAAATGTAAGAACATTACCAGGGGTAGGGCAAGCTTTGTTGCTTCTCTCTACCTCTTTTTCAGGGACTTGGACATGCATTGTGAATACGCGACATGTATGTACATTATTGTGTGTAGTGTCCTAAGAACTTAAAATAAACTGAACTGAACTGAACTGAACTATTTACTGCAAATGCATAAGAGGTTTCTTTAACTACATCTGCTACCTGGGTTGCATCCTGGAGGCTAACCTATCCAGTGAAAAAATGACCACCAAGGTAATCAATAAAGTCAACCAACGAATTCGCTTCTTGCAAAGGGTTGCCCCGCTGATCAATACTAAATCCCGAAAGACACTAGGAGGAGCTCTTATTGGGCCCCTCATTGATTACGGAGTCCTTGTCTGGTATCGCGACGCCCCAGCCGCCTTAAAGTTAAAGCTTCAAACAGCCCAAAACAAACTAATTAGGGTTGTGCTTGGTCTCCCTCCTCTGACCCACCTTACCGATCATCACCACGAAAGCGTGGGATGGCTCAAAGTAGCTGACAGAGTACAGCATCTTGCAATGGGCCTGGTGTACAAGATACACTACACCTCCAAGATTCCCATGTACCTGACAAACTACTTCTTAAAGGTCAAGGATGTTCACGACCACAACACCAGAGGCAGCTCCACTAATCATCATCAACGTAGATTTAACACTAAACAAGGCTCTAACTCGTTCTCCTGCTACACCATCAACATGTGGAACGCCCTTCCTCAAGCCCTAAAGGAGAGCAAATCCCTAGCCTCCTTCAAAATTGGTATGAAAAGTCACCTTCAGACAGCTGCTACCCGTGACTTGTAAATAGACTAAGCCCCCATGCCCCCCCTCCCCCCCCCCCCTTTTATTATTCTTTTTTCTGCCTTTGTATTTGATGTCATGCTTTTGAAACTGATATTATCCTAGATAAAGTAACTATGTTCTATCCGTCTGTCTTTCAATGTTATATGAGATACTTAAAGTGTGGTTCCTGTGCAAATAAGCCTCGGCTTTCTAGGATCTCCTTTTAGTTGACCTTGTACCAGTGATTTGTACTGTCATGAAACTGTACTTTTTTCTATTGCAAACTTCTAATAAATTCTTCAATCAATCAATCAATTTCTTTCCCTGTTTTTCCTTTCAAATTTGTATGGAGAATGGAGCATATTTTTGGCCCGGCAGATCATTTCAAAAATGTATAAAAAATGGGTGGTTTGGTGTGAAATGCTGCTAACTGCTGTGTTTAGTTTTTCTTATTGTAGTTGTAAAATACGATGAGACAATTTGTAAAAATGATATGTCTGTGTCTCTCAGGTGGAAGAGCTCATCACTGCATGTCTGGATGACATCTCACAGTGGATGTCTTCTCAACACCTTCAGCTGAACCCAGACAAGACTGAGCTTCTCTTCTTCCCAGGTAAGTCCTGATGCAGGATCTAAACTTGGGGTCTTCAACATTTTCAGGCCAGGGACCATCAAGCTGATGGGGAGATGGAGCAGGGATCCCCTAACTTGTAGGGTGGGGGTGGGGGTACAACATTATATTGTATATGTATGTATACAATTGTGTTTCATGTGTATAAACATACCATGTTATTGTGCATTCAATACTAAGCTATTAAAATAGATTAAAATATTAATGCTTTTATTTTAAGTGGCTACAGACATCCCTCCAATCCAACTCTGTCCGTTACATTCAAGTCCTATCCAATCCAAAGCTATTTCCAGTGAAGAGATTGAGTGTAGAGGGGAAACAAGAGCGAACCAAAATACAGAGCTGACCCCACAATTTTTTTTAACCAAGTATAGAGGTTTTAAGGTTTTATCTTTTAAGTGGTCCATTTGTATTCACTTTATTTCAACCTATCTTTCCCCCTGCTATGTTTCAGTCTTCAGACATGGATCAAATAGGCCTCATCTTTTCCATAGTAAATAAAATCTCCAGTCACGTTGACAAAGTCAAGCATAACAACAAAGACTGTGAGGATCTGGTGGAGCATGTCAAAGACCTGCAGCCTCTGTTGAAGAAACTGCGGGAGAGAGGAGAAGATCAGGAGGTGACCAATGCCCTCGCTAAACTCCAGAAGACCCTGGAAGAAGCTGAGGAGGTCGTCCAGAAATACACCTCTGATAAGTCCAGGTTCATTGCGGTTGGCGGACACAGAGATACGCTTCAAAGATTGCACACTCACCTCGACCGAGCAATCCAGATGCTGAACCTGGCCCTAACCATGACTCGGACCTCGCAAACCAATGACAAAATGGGTGAAGTAGCATCTCAACTGACCAATGAGACGCAGTGTGAGGGAGCTTTTCAACGGGCAGAAGCAGCAGCAGACAGGAAGGAGGGCCAGAAACGTGAGGGGAGATATTTTCATGTTTTGTTTGTTCAGATCAATGATAAATAGACTAGGTCAGTTTTCCAAAAATGTTAACCCCGAAGCAAATTGTGTTAATTTATGGCATACATCTTTTCTAGGGGTATTAAAGTGTGCTGAATCCAAATCTGCTGTATGCCAAGCTCAAAAATAGCCGCTAAGCCCTCAAAATTGACCATTTAAAGATGGCGGCCACCACTATGCTGAAACACCAAAGTGACAATATATCAGCTTCCAAACCACTTAAAAGGTCAATCTTGTTGTCAAAATGTATATTTTGAGGTTCAAGGTATTTAATAAAGCTATTGAGAATATCAGCAAGTGACTATTTCTGCCAATATCCGAACATTTCAGGTCGCGTAGGTCCAGATTTGAGAAGGATGAGAACACGGCAGACAAAAGCACTAAACTTTTTCCACATGCTCTCCATAACTTTCAATTTATGGTGGGAGCCACGTCATCAACATGGTGGATGGCAGCCATCTTGGATTTCAAAGATGGCCACAATGTAATATCTACAGTCTGTGCCAATATCTTGGCTTCCATGCCACTTAGATTGTCAATCTTGGTGTCAAAATATACATTTTCTGTGTCAAGGAATACAAAGAATACAAGGAATAATATGTGTCCTAGGCTAGCGGTAGGACACAAGAAAACTGGAAAACTGGATACATTGATGTTTATTGGCTTCACTTTCTAGGATAACAACTGCAAAGATCTGTGAAATTCCAATGTGCCTTCTTGCATGATCACCTTGCACCACAACCAGTTTAATGCAGGCTTTAGACGACATCGGTAGAATACTCCACACAGGAAGCCAGATCTGGTTGTTGACATTCAATGTCCATTCCCTCCTTCTGGACTGGGTGTCGGCTGCTGGGCCAGTTCAGACGAGGCCCAGATCCTAGACTGGTCGGCAACTCGCTTCACATGCTGGAGGAGTGAATCTTTAGTTGGTGGAATATGTTCCAAACATCCATCATTGTGTTCTTCTGGCTGAAGCACTCTATAAGTAAGTAAGTAATTAAGGCGGAGAGGCTTATTATCAGTATCAGCTGAGAACGTGGGAGTTTATCCCTGTTACAATACACTAGACCCCAGATGGATTGCTGAGGTGGAGTGCCACACCTAACATCAGCTCCCAGTACTTACTGCACGACTTGCTGCACCGAGGACTTGCAACTCAAATGTTGAGTTGATGGTGCACGGGATCAAACCCATGACCTTGTGGAAGCGGTGCTTCATTGACAGATTCCAAATCATTGGTCTTGAAGTGAAGCGCTCAAGAAGTTGAAAGCATTGGGCATCTTTAGCCGCAAAAGTGTATGAATTTGCTGCCATGCAGTTGAAGGCCTGGGTGATGACAGGGTAAGAATTCCATGTCACTGGCTTCTTCCCTTTCCCACAGAATGTTTATGTTTCACAACTTTTGTAAAAGTGGAAGACAGGAAGTGTTGTAGACTTTGCCCAGAGCATGGCAGGTGGTAGGTGGTGCCTAAAGAGACTGGGATGTCTGTAGCTAGATATTTGGGCATGCAACTTGCCGATGAGGGTAATGACAGCATCTGTATCCATCCATTCATCTGTACCAAGAAAGTAGAATTTGTATCTTGGTGTTGGCTTCTCCATGGTTACAAGGCAGCATGGCTGGTGTCTGTGCTGACCACTAATGAAGGCCAGCTCGCCCTCTCGCCAGGCAGTTAATGCAATCTTCCCAGAGAATAAAGTAAAGATGTATTTCCCAGCCGTATAGATATCCTCTATCAGACAGAAAGGGAGGGTATGTGCTCTGTGTTGCATGGCTATACCCTGTATATAATCAGGAGAGTGCCTCACCATCTTTCAACATTGAGATCTGCCCTGCTTGCTTGGTCATGGGCATCTGAAGAGAGGCTGTGGTCCCTGATCACTATTTTAAGGTAGGCTACTTGTACTGATCTCCACCCACAATTTACATTTTACAATTTAGGCATTTGGCAGACACAATAAGCAAGGTCATCAATAAATGAACCGACTGATTCCACCGTGCAGAATGTGTTAAAGGACCTACACCATGAACTTTCACTTTTTCTATTTTAAAACCTTTTTTTGGGGTCCCACTGGCACCTTCTATCCTCACAAAGTCATATTTCTGACCATTGTGTCTTTCTCTTTTTTTGGGAAGGCAGAGTTGAAAAGCTTTCCACGGGTTCTCAGAACAGTGCTGTTCTGAGAGTTGATCCGTGTGACGTCACGCGGATTCCCCCCCCCCCCCCCCCCCCCCCGCCCTTCAGGTAAAAACCAGAGCTACTGTTGTAAACCCAGCCCCTCATTTGTTTCTAATTTGCTTAGCCTCCACCTCCATCTGCAGCTGGCTTACTGTTCTGGGGCTGCTCACTCAGTGCTCTCTCACTCTGCCTCCCTGTATAGTAGACAGAGTAATTTCCTTCTTTTATTCTATCAACATTTTTGCTATCAACATGTCCAAGGAGAAGTCTTAACGTTCCTGGATTGCACTATAAATGTGACGTTATAGACTGCGAGGACCCAAGCTTCGTCCCTTCTAACAAGGAAACAAAAGACTATTTTTAATGGCGATGGTCCTGTCTGTGGCTGTGAAGAAAACCCTACCATTTAATTTTGGACAGTTACCTTTCCCACAAACCACAAACCAGCCCCGGCCCGCGGGCGAGCTCTGGAGCTCAGCTTGCCGCGGTGGCCGGGTGGGTGTTCGCCGCGGAGCGAGCCGCGGTGGCCGGGTGGGTGGCTGGGTGCTCGCCGCGGAGCGAGCCGCGGTGGCCGGGTGGGTGCGGAGCTCGTCAGCCAGACGGAGGTCCACCGTCTCGGGCTGCGAGCGCCCCGGAGCCCGCGGTCAAAAAGTTTGGGAACCCGGCTTGAGTGAGCTAAAACACCCCGGTCCTCCCTTCACTATCCCTGGCTATAGAGAGCTAGAGACCCGGCTACACGGGGCTGCTGCTGCCCGCTACGCTGCGGATGAAAACGCTCCAAACAGGAGGAAGAGGTAAGCGACCAGACCGAGCGGCGACCGAGTATTTCCCGGTGAATCTGTGCGCAACGGTGGGGGCTTGGGAGTGTGGGGGACACGCACCACTGACTATTGCTGATGATGGAGAGGTGATAGCTTAGCTTTTATGTATTCATGTTATGTAATGTAATCTTGCCGATTTAGTAAGAGACTCGTCGCCAATTGCAAGATATTTAAACGTTATTTGGGGCCATGATGATATCCTTTTCTTCCCACAACTAGAGCGACCAGACACTGTGAGTGATACGTAGTATGCATCGCCGATTCTGAACGTACTTTATGAAATGGATGCTTCCCTCTGTTTCCCAAACATTGGGTCGGGACCCATTTGTGAGTCGCGGAGACAGTTTTATAGTTTATGGGCTGTTATATTTCATACATTTTTATACATTATACATAAATACAATGCGGGTGGGGTTGATTGTCTAATGTAGATTAACGTTCTCTAATGTCTGGTCTAGCAACGGTCGCCCTGTGTCATTTGACAGTAGGCTTATATCATACAACATAGGCCTACAGTAGGCTATAATCAGAGATGCTATATTATCCTATTTTTGGTCTGTGGAGTGGAGAGGAGAGGAGGGGAGGGGGGAGGGAGAGGGGTGGAAAAACCCCACTAGATGCGCCCCTGAGCAAACAAAGGCCGTTTTGGTATTGCAGCTGGAGAGCCTAATTATAGCACAGCTATAAGAAACAAAAGGAATGGTCAGGGTGTTTGTTAAGGGTTAAGACCTGTCTAAGACTCAATTTTGAGCATATATTTATACAAAAAATAGAGTTTTAAAAGCATGGTGTAGACCCTTTAACCACTGACTGACTAGTGACTACTGTCAATCACATTTAATTTTGGAATAGATGGCCCATTACGTTGAAGGTGCGCACCAGCACTAGTGCTTACTCTTTGGAATGTATTTTGTGTAAATACACTCCTGCTCAAACTGTAATAGGAGTCGTGCTTGTTTGGGGCCCTGCGATCATCCACTTCTTGCATACTGAGGGATTCTTGGTCAGTTCCACTGCACCTCCAGAACCCTTCACCAGATCACTATTCTGCTGCATCTCAGTCTCCACGTATGCTACTCTGTCAAGGTTCTGCAGTAGTTACATGCGGACTGTGGAGCAAACAAAGTGAAGGCTACAGTTGAAGGGGGTTCAACACTCAATTGCTTCCTGATGTAAATAATTTGATCTGTCAAGTTTGATAAAAATCATACAAATATGTTGTGCATAATCTATCCAATGCATACAAGTTTAGATATGTAGATATATTGCCAGAATGAACCAAATGTTAAAATATTGGCAGAAATAGTAACTTGTTTATATTCTCAATAGCTTTATTGAATTCCTTGACCCCAAAAACATACATTTTGACACCAAGTGGCATGGAAGTGGCATGGAAGCCAAGATATTGGCACATAGATATTACATTGTGGCCATCTTTGAAATCCAAGATGGCTGCCATCCACCATGTTAATGACATGGCTCCCACCATAAATTGAAAGTTATGGTGATGGAGAACATGTGGAAAAAGTTTGGTGCTTGTGTCCGCCATGTTCTCATCCTTCTGGGCCTAAGCAATCAAATATGGACCTAAGCGACCCGAAATGTTCAAATATTGGCAGAAATAGTCACTTGCTGATATTCTCAAAAGCTTTATTAAATTCATTGACTCCCAAAATATACATTTTGACACCAAGTTTGACCTTAAGTGGTTTGGAAGCTGAGATATTGGAACTTTGATGTTTCAGCATAGTGGTGGCCGCCATCTTTAAATTGTTAATTTTCAGCGCTTAGTGGCCATTTCTGAGCTTGGCATACAGCAAATTTGGATTCAGCACACCTTAATACCCCTAGAAAACATGCCTAGTCTAAAAATACTCCCCAACACTTCCACTTGTACATTCAAGAGAGGTTATTTCATTTAATATTTTTTCATGGCTTAAAGACGGTATGTCAGGCTATCTGATTGGCTAATATGATTGATGACGTCATGGAGCACCTCTACTGTACTCTACTGTACTGTACTGTACTGTCATCCGGCCCGTCTCCCCTTGCCTATAGGAAAACCAGTAAGTGACCTGAAATTTATTTTATTTATAAATCTGTGTATATAAATATATATTATCCCTAAAATATCAAATATCATGCCATAGCAGGAAAAAAAGTGAGTTAATCTCATACACTCCCAGTAGGCCATGGAATAATCTCCGCCTAAATATTTCAAATTGGCTTCATGGTGGCCTGATAACAGCCCACTTCTCATTTTGGCCTATAAATGTTGAACCGTAGGTTGTACAATCAAAATCTTTCCCCCCATATAGGCTTTAGCCATTTGTGCCACACTAGATTTTAGACATTTTATTTTCCTCAAAACATTGTTTTTGCTACTACTAAAGGTTTTTCTCAAACTCACAAATTGGTACATATTATGCCTGGGCTCATGTGATCAAGATTTTTCAGATTCCATTACATCAACATAGCGATTCTCATAATTTCAACAGATAAACAAACTACTTCAGATGAATGATATTGATATAACTAGAATGGGTAAATATATTTTATATGCACAGAATTACAATTAAAAGACAATTTATGTTGAAGTCACTTCCTCATTTTCATGGGCTGTTATGGCAGTGCGAGAGCGGTGAATTCAGAGCAAATGCCAAGGCATCGGTACTATGCGTCCATGTGACCTATCATAATGTTATTTTTAAGGAACGGCCTAAATGTTGCCTCCACATTAATAATCTCTTGCAAGTGGCAGTGTGCGGGTATCTTTCATCAGTGATCTCATTGTTTGTTTTTTGTATGGGTGCGTTGACTTGGAACCTTTCCATCAGACTTAATAGTAAAGGTTATAGTAAACAAATTATAGGTTAAGTTAAAGTGATCCCTGACTAATACGACAAATATGCCTTAATACATTATAATTGTCCTCTATAACTACAATGTAAAATTAAAAACACCTCAATTATTTTATTTATTCTAGAAATAGCTGATCTTTCACTCAATAGGGGAAATGCCCGTCGCAAGTTGATGATTTCATAAATGTCAAGTGTGATCTATCCCTATGGAATTTATGGCATGCATGTGAAAATAAAAACAAACGTAATACTTCCTATGGTTAATATGAGCATCAAATCAATATTTCAAATGTGTTTGTGTTTTGTTTTTTTGCACATGCATGCCATAAAAATTACACATGACATTTATGACATCATCAACTTGCGACAGGCATTTCCCCTACTGAGTGAAAGATTCGCTATTCCTAGAAGAAATAAAATATTTAAGGTGTTTTTAATTTTACATTGTAGTTATAGAGGACAATTATAATGTATTAAGACATATTTGTCGTATTAGTCAGGGATCACTTTAAACAACCCATACTGAATTAACTAATGTGCTCACGTCACATTGTTTTCATTAACAAACAAAGGGCAAGGAAATCTAAGAATAAGGGTTCAGAAACACATAGAGCTCATAGTGTCAAACACACTACTGACTAGACTGTATGTAGGCAGATACCATGTCAGGCCACTAGGCGTCGCTGACAGGCTTCCAGACAATGTAGTAGTTAAACAACAACCTTTTTGCCTTCCCAGCACTGATATGGCCTTTTTTCTATAGCTAGGTAAATAGACAGGATCTTGTGTAGTTCTCATCTAATTCCATACTTCCAGGTTTGCAATTTTGTTAAATTGAACAATGCTTTGTCTGAAATATCAGGATTGTCTGTCTGCCATTTGCTTAGAAGTGAAAATGTGGGGTGAACCAATATTATTGTTGTGGGAGAGAATGCTGATGGCAGTCTTTCCCCACCTACATAAAGGCACTGCTGACATGAAAACAAACCTACTGAAGAATCCCAATGGAGAAGGTAAGAAAAGTGATTTGTTCATCAGTATCCCTACATCGTTACCAGATGTACTAACTTTACATAACTGTACAGGTGAACAGAATCACAGGGGTCCTCACTTTGCAATGCACTGGGCATACTCAATGTACGCCTTCTTTATTAGCGTGGCAGGATAAATAGTGAGCTTGCTTTAGCAACCCCACAATAATAATAATAATATGCCCCCACAGACCGCACAGTAGGTCCCGGAATTTGGCCGTGAACACCGGCCATAGAAACTGCTGCTCGTGTACACCTATTCCTATAAGTGTAATAATAATAAGTACTAAATAATAATAATAACTAAATAAACTGCACACCTAGAAAATATGTGGTAAATATGTACCTATGGTGTGTTTTGAGAATGGTGTTTCTAATAGCGCTAACATAAGATGGTGCACTGGCCTCCCAGAGCAGATGGAGTCCTGGGAGCTTACAAAGAACGGTGGCTGCCAATGGCGGGTGGAGGACTTGCCCGGAGACTGTGGTATTGACTTCTGTGGCGATGGAGTGACCAAATACTTTGTCACTTCTTCTCAGTGAGTGTGTACTGTTATTATACTGTGTGTGTGTGTGTGTGTGTGTGTGTGTGTGTGTGTGTGTGTGTGTGTGTGTGTGTGTGTGTGTGAGAATTACCAAATATTTACCCCCCCCCTCTCTCTGTCTGTCTGTCTGTCTGTCTGTCTGTCTGTCTGTCTGTCTGTCTGTCTGTCTGTCTGTCTGTCTGTCTGTCTGTCTGTCTGTCTCTCCTAGACTGTGTCTGAAGAGACAGGTGATTGATCTGCAATCAGATGGCTACTCTCCTTGCTCGCCGGATGCCCAGCCTCCTGTAACAGTGGAAGACTGGTGAGTTTAGAGAGAGAGAGAGAGAGAGAGAAAGAGAGAGAGAGAGAGAGAGAGAGAGAGAGAGAGAGAGAGAGAGAGAGAGAGAGAGCTTTGATTTGGTTCCCCCCGTTTGTGTTTGTTTCCCCAATCCCTATTAAAATGCTCGAGTAGCCTAGTGTAGTCTTGCCAGTCGCTAACAGTTGGACTAAAAGATACATATACCAAACGATTTTTTCAAAAGCAAAACTACTCCGCATCAAGGAGTTTATTAGGTAGGCCCTAAAAGTATGTCCTTGAGCGCAGGGGAATATTTTAGGTTAAAACTGAATCCGGTTTGATCTTTCCGGCAAATTGTAGTCCATGACGTGTTGTGATTTCCGCTCCAGACCGGTTACAACCCCGAAAAGTGAAGTGATCCCAGACTACTAGAGCGCATATAACTTCACGTCACCAGGAGTCATCACCATGCCAGCATTTTCATTGATATTTTATATTTTGACACAGACATACAAAATAACTGATCAATAATTGTACCAGCAATACAAAATGAACTCCCAATGTGCCATAGTGTCTATGCCGATGTGCTACACATTTTTACAATGATAGTACTTATAGCCTATAATGGCATGCCCACAACGGGTTAAAGGGTTAACAAGTTGACCTATTGAGAAGAAAACCTAAAGACGTGGCTTTAAACAGGCATTAAATGTGGCATGGAAGAAAGTCTATTCTGTATTTGGAATTTCAATAGTTAGGGCCATTTAGGTGCAGAGGTGAGAGGGTGTGTGTCATGTTACTATAGAGATTGCTGGCTTTTTAGAAGACAGTGTTACTTGAGGTTAGGATCGAGATCAAGTTCTACCAGTTCTACCTTACCAAAACCAAAACATTTATTTTGTTTGTTTGCTAAGGTAGCTTTGCTAGTTGTGGTTTCCATTACGGTGACATATCTTGAGGCATCTTCTATCATGATAATACATTATATTTGTATAGCACCTTTCCTGACATGAAATGCAGCTCAAAGCGCTTTACAGAGCAGAAAATGAAGCCCAAGTGCTTATCAGAAAAACTACACATGATTTCAATAAAGCAGAGTGAAATAAAAACATAAAACATTGGAAAACATTTGAAACATTTTAAGAACAGTGCAAACTTCAGTAAGAGTAAAGAAATAGGTCTTGAGCTGAGCTTGAGTTATCACCATTCTCATGTACAAAGAATAAATAAGAATAATCACCTGTTCTAATTTGCCTTTTATTCTTAATAAGAGTAGGCCTATAAAAATAAGAATACAACGTTTTGCATACGAGCACGAGCGAGCAAGTTTTAAAATGCGCCAGAGAGGAGCGAGGTTTTTGCTCCTTGGTGCGAGGACCGTCCCAATTCCGCTCCTGTTGGGACCCGAACCACATTTTGCCAATATTTGTGCTATCTGACACAATCAGACACAACGTGAGCACAGCAGAGAAGAATTCACAAACAATTATGCGTGTGTCGCTTATCAGGATTTCACTTAAATGTCTCTGTCATCCACACAAGTCCGTTTATAAATACTTGTTTTGTCGGAAGTGAGACAGATTTTTTGACTGAATGAACCAACCACACTCACCTCGAGTCGCCCCATCTCTCCAATCTGGTGATTAATCAATAACCAACAGGATTTAATATTGTCCGTCTTTTGCTGTCTGTTTGAAGTGCAAGGCGCTGTATAAATATGATTGACATAAAACCTGAAACGCCATTCTTACCCCGACGATGCCCCCGCAATTTGGAGAGAATGAACGTCTTTGAATGAATGTATTTTAGGCAAAACCCCAATTTGAACAACACGTTTGTTTATTTAGCCCATGACAATATTGTGCAACTGTAAACCTTTCTGTAAAGCGACTTTGGGTACTTAGAAGAGCCGTATATAAAGATGAGCTATTGTGGAGATGATATACCATCTTTTTTTTTTTAAATGCGGGTTGCGGGGCGGGCGGATTTGTTGATTTGTATATTGTTCTGCGGCGCGGGCGGGCGGGTTACGTTCCGTGCGGGCTGTGGGCCGTGCGGGTTATGAAAAAAACCTGACCCGCGCATCATTACTAGGCAGGCAGTCAGAGAGGTACGAAGGTGCCAGACCATTTATAGATTTTTTTTAATTTTTTATGAGGAAGTTGCATAGTTGTGATGTAAGGTAGCATGAGCAAAGGGTCATTTGTAAAAAGAAAACAATGGAAAAATAAAAGTATGAGAGTCAAAAACATTATGTGGTCTACCTGTACTGTACGTACATGAGTGATTAGATAATGATAAAGGGCATGACAGGATTAAAAGGAATGCAGTGTTACAACTATAGTTTCATGCAAGGGCTCCTAACGTTAATCAGAGGTGAGCAAAATGTCTGGAGGTCTGATGGTGATAGTAGACCCCAGGCTGTGGATCAAGGGTTTTCACGGATCATGATTGTGGAGTGTTATTATAGTTATATAACAGTATATAGTTATATAACAGTATATAACTTTCAAAGTGTCCAGCTATATAGATATGTATATTATACATAACTATATATTTGGCCACTTTGAAACACTTTTTTTCCTCAACGGTGAAAACCTTTTTCAAAAAGCCTTACTTCTGTCCTACTAGTTCTGCCCTCCTTTGTTTTTGTAGCAATTCATTTTAGATCTGTCTGAACAGGTCTGTTTTTGATCTATTTTCACTGTGGTCCTGTCGACATATTAATCCAAAATGGTTTCTCCAACAAAGGATTGAACACACATTTTGCTAAGAGCAAAAGAGGACAAAATGTGCCACAGAGGCACACAAATCCAGGTCCAGGCACTCAGGTGGATTTAGAAACTAGAAGAGAAAATTTCTAAGAAATTTTAAGTGTGCCTGCAGCTCGCTAAGTCTGTGCAACCTTGTGTAGCGGTTGGTGTTAGCATTAGCGTTATTTCATTTGACGCAACCCGCGTGTCTGTATGACAAACAGTTCACGAGATCAAGGGTCACTTCCTGTTTGGTGAGGGGCACTTCCTGTTTGGCGAAATAGGCCCCAATTAAGGTCATGGACGATTAATGAATTAAAGCTGCAAGCAGCGATGACCAGGCCCTCGCAGCTCTACCCACGTCACAAGGCCAGCAGCCAATCAGAAACCAAACAGGAAGTCAGCCATTTCGACTAATTAGTGGCGTTTTGGAGCATTTTTGGCCGTTATCACGGGTCGCACTTTAACGACAGTTTTTTGAGAAAAAATTGTTTTGTGAGAAAAAAAAATTGAGAAAAAAACTTTTGAGAAAAAGAAATTTTGAAAAAAAAATTGTGAGAAAAAAATAATTTTGAGAAAACAATTTTGAGAAAAAAAATTTTTGAGAAAAAAAAAATTTTGAGAAAAAAAAAATTGAGAAAAAATTTTTTTGAGAAAAAAAAAAATTGAGAAAAAAATTGAGAAAAAATTTGAGAAAAAAAAATTTTTGAGAAAAAAAAATTTTTGAGAAAAAAAAATTTTGAGAAAAAAAATTTGAGAAAAAAAAATTTGAGAAAAAAAATTTTTTGAGAAAAAAAAATTGAGAAAAAAAAAATTTTGAGAAAAAAAATTTTTGAGAAAAAAAAAATTTGAGAAAAAAAATTTTTGAGAAAAAAAATTTTTTGAGAAAAAAAAATTTGAGAAAAAAAAAATTGAGAAAAAAAAAATTGAGAAAAAAAAATTTGAGAAAAAAAGAAAAGGTATGACACCAGCCGCAAGTCTGTACGACAAACGGTTCATGAGTTATAGAGGCACTTCCTGTTTGGTGAAGGGCACTTCCTGTTAAAGAGGGGGCGAGGCTTAATCAATTACAGCTCATCCCTATTGGTCGGAAAAAGACCAAAGTTGTGTGAGCATTTTACATTTTAAATGACGTTGCTAGGCAAAAGTATGGCAGAGTTATGTGGCGCCAAAGTTTCTGGGTTTTTTTCGGAGTCCCCCATTCAAAGTCAATGGAGTTTTTGGGCGTTGTTTTTTGCGAATTACATCGCAATCGTAAAGCGGATCGGAAAGAAAAGTAATAGCACACCATTCCCGGCCGAGCCGCACATTTTGATGTATATATTGCGGGGGTGGCGTAAATCGTGCGGCAGTTATTACGTGCCGAAGTTTCCCCCATTCTAAGTCAATGGGGTTTTTTGGCGTCGTTTTTTGCGTATTACGTCGCAATGGTAACGCGGATCGGAAAGAAAAGTAATAGCACACCATTCCCGGCCGAGCCGCACGTTTTGATGTATATATTGCGGCGGTGGCGTAAATTGTGCGGCAGTTATTACGTGCAGAAATTCGTGGCGAAAGACTTAATGACTTAATTAATGACTTAAGTATGGCGGATTACAATAAGTGTTTTGCTATTGCATAGCAGGCACACTTAATAAAAGGCCTTTATTCAACGGGCTAGAATATTAAAAAAACACCAACGCGTTTCGGCAAACGCCTTCTTCAGGGTGTTACTGAACAAAGACACAATGTAGGCCTAATTATAGGCCTACCAGGTGTGTCCACAGTGAGGACCTGCAGTCTGCAGCCTACAGGCCCCTGGTGACATCCTACACATGTTGTCTACACATGAATGAAAGCATTCTGTTAAAAAATATTTTACCATGTTTTTTTTTATTATTATTATTAGAATTATAAAATATAAGCCTCTACCAAACGGTAGACATGTACGTTAATGTTAAAAGTGCAATGAATAGGGTAAAAAAAAAATAACCGATGGCTATAACAATGAAACTTCTCCAGTTGATTACTTACATGTAATACAAAGGTTTTCTGAAATTGTACGTTTAACTATGCATTATTATGCACAATTAATGCCTAATTGCAGTGACCACAACAAAAATTGCCCTTAGGTCGGCGAAGCCTCAGGTTTGGAAGCAGGAAGGTAACTCCTGACAAATGTATCTTTGATGGTCGGGCCTTCTAAAACTGATACCTGGGAGTTCTCTGAATACCTCCCGTAGAGAACTGTCACTTTCTCTGAAGAGCTTCTTTACTGTAGTGTGTGACAAAGTAAGGTTTCTGTGTGTGCTCTTGTTGTGGTTTGGGAGTGAGCAGATTTCTTCTGTCGAGTGACATGGCCTGATCGAGACACAACTTGCTAATTTCAGGGAATTAAGGTAGCTATTATATCCAGTCTAGAGCGGCTATAACTTCACGTCACACGCACGAACGAACGAACGCACGCGCACGCACGCACGCACGCACACACACACACACACACACACACTTTCAGAAGAGCAATTATTTTCTTTTTCCTTGATCAGCCTGAATCTTTAAAACAAAAGTTGTACAAAAGTAGGGTGACCATTAGGGGTGTAACGAGACATTTTAATAGCGATTCGATACATATCACGATACATTGGTTTAATTATTAAAAATCGATATAGTAACTATTTAGCAAAGAAATTAAATCTGTGTGAAAGGTGTGGATATTGCAGGTTTTTAAGGCAAACATGTATTATTATGGATATAAATAAGTAAACACAGTGATTATCTTCAATCATTGACCAACCTGCACTTTGACATGAACCCAGAGATTACACACATTTATCGATAGACCAGTGTAGCTATATGGAAAGGAAAAGTAATTAAAGCCCTCTTTTTCATTTTTTCTTCTTAAAAATGCTAAATACAATGCACAAGTAGGTAGTATTGATACAATCGATTCTTTGCACTGCCGATTCGATACGATACAAAATAAAAAAATACAATTCGATTTTAGTTGTTTTCATTTCGATATACTTCAATTTTTTAAGTTAAAAACGTTATTTCGATGCAGTTACTATATCGTTACACCCCTAGTGACCATACATCCTCTTTTACCCAGATTTCCACCCCAAAACCTCTGCTTGACTCGTTCAGATCAGATCAGGGCTTGCACTGCGCAGAGCCGAACAAAACGCACTCTAAACGCAATTGCCGTTTCACAGATGAAACTCTGTACTGTCTGCAAAGCTGGCACTTATGTGTCCATCACAATTAAAAGTTATTTAATTGCCGGGTAGAGTGTCCTCTTTTTGGGGATTCAGAATATGGTCACCCTATAAAAGTGCATGAGAATGTTGAGTAACTGTAAAGATACCGTAACTCTTGTAGTGTGAAAAGCAAACAAAATAGCATTGCTTTCCAGTCTCTAAAAACACGCAAAAAAGAAAGGAAAAAGCTGTCCACTTGCCCTATTTGTATATTCTGGGTGACCAGCCAAAATGTAGACATTGCAAGCTAATTCATTGTTCACTCCTCCGGCAGGTACTGTGGGAGGACAGACTGCGGCTGTACATATGAGATAACTGTCTGTCTGTTGGATGAGAACAAGAGAGTGCTGCAGAAGTTTCAGCCAGAAACCGTGACGCTGAACCCTGCCCGTGACCGCTCATGGAAGCAGGTACACAGCCAGTGATGGGGCAGATCTAAGCACACACATACATACAGTATACTGTAGAGCAGGGGTCTTCAACAGGGGGTCCGGGACCCCTAGGGGTTCCCCAGAGTTACTACAGGGGGTCCTCCAAATCTTTGAGTGATAGCAACTTTGTTTTCTCCTTTTTTATATTAACCACTTGAACCCTAGAGTCCATATTCTGAGAACTTTAGCCAAAAATAGCAGATCTACAAGCTCACAACGCCTCGCAGCGCGAGGCGTTGTGAGCTTGTAGATCGGCTATTTTTGGCAAAAAGCTTTGGTGTAGAGGGGGAAAAAGAGCAAACTAAGTACAGAGTGAAAGGCCAAGTTTATTAAGTATTGACGGTTCAAGTGTTTAAATATCTGAAAACACAAGTTGACATGAATCCAAAATACACTGATGATTGTGCTGTCAAACAATGAAACTTTATGGAATCTATGAACAGGTTGTGGGGGTCCCTGCTTCATCTCTCTCAAGGGGTCCTTGGCCTGAAAACGTTGAAGACCCCTGCTGTAGAGTCACCTTGTCGCTTTGCAATAAATGAACGTGCAGACCAGTTGAGTGCTCCATCATTTTATTTGGGTAGTCATTATTGAAGCGCCCAGGTAGTATGTTTTTTTTATATACTGTAGAACATGGGTATTCAACTGGCGGCCCGCGGGCCACATGCGGCCCGCAGTGACCTTCCATGTGGCCCTTGGAGCAATACAAATGTTTGGGGGGCCGTTAAGCTTGTGACATGGGTTACCTTGATGGTAATCTGACATGTTCTTTCTCTGACCTCCGTATAGGTGAGACACACGTTCAGAAGGTATGGCCGTGGGCTGCGATTCATCTCCTTTGAGCATGGAGGAAAGGACACCAAGTGCTGGCATGGGTGGTATGGGGTGCGAGTAACTGGAAGCTCTGTTACTATCGAGGCCTAAAAATAGGATGAGACATGGGGAAGTAACATGGCATCTCCCCGATTCTTGCTTCCTTACACTGGCTCCCTGTTCATTACAGGATTTAGTTTAAAATTGTAATGTTTGTTTTTAAGTCTTTGTTGGTCTACTGACCGGTCACTTCTTAAAGAGGTGGTGCTATAGCTTTTTCTGTTTTGTATGTGTCTATGGAGTAGACCCCCAGGTGTGGTTATAATGTGAAGATTTGTCTTATCTGTGTATTTTTGGTTACTTCCTGAAAGCTGAAAGACTTGGGCCTTAAAAGGCCCAGTCGAAAGACACAGATTAAATGACATCATAAACTCATCCCCTCCCCTTCTACCATTCACTCAACACTGTGGTGCTAACCTCAGCTGGGTCATCAGCCACCAGACAACCAGGCATACGTAATGAACTGGTGGGTGTGGCCACATAAAAACCCAATTTTAACACTTTCTGCACACTTTAAAAAATGTAATCTTCCTCCTAGTATAATAATAATACCTGATCATGTTTTAGGGGAGAAAAATCATGGCACTGCATATTTAAAGGAGTAGTTTAAAGGAGCTATAGTCAACTTTTTCATTGTAGGGCCGACACTTTGTTTACATCCTAGTCTATAGACTAGAATGTAAACAAAGTGTCAGTCTGACAATGGCCAAAAGGATTATTTTATCATTATTTTACGTTTTTTGTGTTAATTTTTTAATAGAAACACATATATGAAGCTTATCTTTTTATAAAATATTTTCGAAACATTATTTTTATTTTAGCATCCGTTTTTCAAGAAAAAGTTGACTATAGCTCCTTTAAGTTCAATGACATTTTTTGTATTAATCACATTCCTAAGACAATAATTTGATTACAATAAATGTACCCCATTGATTCCCGGATGGGGACCCAAATGAGCTTCCACCCCACATTAGAGCGTCTCAAACTCTGCCTGTGTTTAAATCACGTTTGAAAACTCACTTGCACTCCTTGGCGTTCAAAAATTCTGAGTTGTTTCCACTAGGCAATGTGTCTATATGTTGTCTTGTTTATTGATTTTCTCTTGGTATTTTATTATATTTTTGTTGCTTAGTGTACAGCACTTTGGTTCAACGCTGTTGTATTAATTTTAACCCTCTAAGGCCCACGGTTGTAATATTACAACGTTTGTATTTTATCCAAAAAAAGGTTTAAATCATTTTATTTTAGCTCCCCCTACCACCTAAACACCACCATTGGATTCTATTGTTTAGTATTACAATGCCATTGGCCAAAATATTTGCATATAAATACCCCCCACAGGGGCTGACATTCACACCCGCCACACCCGCTGAAATTCCAGAGTTTTGACGAACAACATCTCACTTTTTCATGGAAGCTATACCTCACAAAAACATAAGTAAAATGCCTGTACTATTTTTTTTGGTGATCATTAGAATGTCTAGAACATGTACATATGTTATTATTGTGAAAAATATCCCCCATATGTAAATTAGAGCATGATTTATGATTTTTGATTTATGGCTATAAAATCTTACAAAAACATTTTTTTGAAAAAAACATTACATTTTCCTCTTAATAGGACTCCTACAACACCATCTGATTTTTTTCAATTTTTTATTTCAAGTATTTCTTAATGCGGGCCTTAGAGGGTTAAATGTCTATGAATAATGTGGATTGGATTGGATTGGATTGAAGGATGTGTTTATGTTTTTGTATGGTGAGGGAGCAGAGTTGCTGGAGTGTCAGCTGTATAACAAACAGAGGAGTTTAGTTGCAGTGTGTCCCTTACACACTGGGGGAGGGATGAAGCTGTAGAAATAATAGAATGATGGAAAAGGCAGAGAATATGTGTTTTTTGAAGCGGTGAAAGCCTTCACATGACAATCCGGCCCTCCAGATAAAATCATTCATTCATTCAGAAAAGCTCTAGAACACATAGAATAAAAGTTCACCACTTCACTTCGAACCGAATGTATATACAGAGTTCTGTCCCGTGCCTGTCCCATGCCTGTCCAGTCCAAAATGAAAAATTGAACATTAGTCAAGCTTCACATGACAATTTGGCTCTCCAGATCATTTTATACTCTGATTCACCGCTTCACTTCGAACCGAGGTTTGATTTTTATATCAAAAGGCTAGTTTCTTTTTAGTTTTTTCTTTTTTTTTTTTTTTACTTTACTTTTTTAATTAACTAGATTATATGTGTATACTGTATAGTAACAGCCACATATATACGGGTGTAGAAATGAACTTTGGAAACAATTGCAGGCATTAAAGGATGATTTAATTTAAATATAGTGCAAGAACAGTGAAATATAACCAATTTAACCAAATTATGAATTGGCAAATTACCAATATTTGTACAGTTATATTGGTCTCAATTGGACTTCACAGACTGAAGTAGGGGTCACGTGAAATCAACCATTTTCATGTTCTGAGCAACTTTCTTTCACTCATTTTCTGTGCAGCCATGATTCTTGTCATTCGTGTTGGGGCTCTACGTCCTGCATAGCACCTTTTTTCAGAAATGTATCCATGTTGAGTCATTCACAAACACTTAGGAAGAATCATGGCTGCATGGAGTTTCTTGACAGAAGTACTTCAAGTAATGATGGACCAGTAAAGCAATAACAACATGTTTTTTTTTTTTTTTTTTTTTTGTGTGAAAGTGATACAGTATAGGGGAGAACGGGGTAAGATGGACCTGTGGGTAAGATGAACCAAACCCTTTATCTTTAAAACTATACACATGAGTTGTCATTTGACCTTAAAATCTCGCACAAAGTCTTACATCAATTTATTAAGAGATAAACAGAACACAATTCATTGAGAGAATATTTTGCCATTTTTGACAATTGTTAACAATTACTATTACGATAAAAGATATATATTTTGGGCCTGAACTATAAATATACATATAGGCCTATATAAAAAAAACATTAACTTTTATTCCTTGATATAGATACCGTATATCTCAGTTAAGCTTTGTTGATTGGAAAATCCATTCTTTGGAGTGCCTTTCATCTTAGGCTCTCATCTACATTCATATTTTTTTTGCTCTTTACGTTTCTTCTCTGCATTGTGTAAACAAATTCTATGTTTCTTATCCGCTATTGCTCTCTCTGCTTCTCTGAACATCTCAAAGGTGTAGTGGCTTCCTCTATTCATCGATATCATGCGATGATTTTCTCCAGCAGCTCAGTGACTTGAGAGTCATTCTTGGTTTTGTTATTGAAAACATGATAAATTTGTTTAGCGCTGGAGCCTGGATCATTCAGAAATGAAACTGTTCATTCTGGTCACCATGAGTGAGGAGAATCATGGAGTATTTATTTCACATTTCACCAAATACTTCCTGAATCATGTTCACAGTTTTCTGCTCCTCTTCTGTGAATTTCAATCACAATCAGGAACACATGGGGCCCTGGAGCAACGCAACCAATACTCTGTTTGATCTCTGTAATGGTTTTATCTTCACTAAATGCAGTGAGCTATATGCTACCTAGACACAACTTGAATGAATTTGTGTTATCTTTATATTTACCAGGTTATTTCATCAGTTTACTGTATTATCTCTTTTTCAAGAGAGATCTAAAACATATTACATGACTCATTACCCCATTACTCTGAGTGATTTCCAATGTGCTAAACAACGGGGCAAGAGGTTAAATAAATGGAGAGTAAGGAACATGTAATTCCCCTCCATCAGGCGCCCCGGCTGACCAGGGTGAGGCATTATTGAGACCAGGATTACATGCATGTTTTTGTGAGGGTATCAACCCTAGGAGACACGGGGAGAACATGAAAACTCCACACAGAGGTTACTTAGCATCTGTGGACAAGCAAACAACTTCATATTTACTGTTGCATGTTATTCTACTCTTCTTGACATTGACACCTCTTAAAAAGTGATAGTCTTTAGTCATGCCATTACAATGTGGATGCATTTTATGCAAGAAATAAGATGTGGAGTTCATTGTTACTTGTTGTTTATACACAGATGTGGTCCTCAATTAAAGACTTTATAAGTCGTAGGATGACTAGATAATAAAAAATAAAAATAAAAAACTTCAAATGCTGCTTTGTGGACCTACCAAAGTGGCTTACGCACCATGTCTACTCATGTACTGTACTGATGGATTAACTATTTACATGTAGATGTCTTAGATTGTTGCCTATCTCTCTCTCTCTCTCTGTCCTCCATTCAACTAACACATGTCACCCACTTTGTTACACAATAAAGTTGATTCTGAAATCCATCAAGATCATTTTAAACATGTTGTGAATGTAAGCTGAATCACAATAACTTCTAGTATCATAGATATTTAAGTATTATTTGGTAGGTGACGTTGAACTCAAGGAAGGTCAAATTAGGCTTCTCTTGATGCTTATTAATGTAATACAGTGGTGTTTGGCTGCCACCTTGTGGCTTTAACGTGCAATTACAGTTGTGGTGTTACATGTTGGTGAGTTAAAGGGCCACTTCACCTCTGGGACAACCCAATCTTATTTTATTGTCTTTTGGGACACGATCAACACAATCCTGAGTTATTTTTTGTGTTCAATCTGTGTTTTTAGATATTTTAGTATTTCAGCATGCTACAACTGGTCATATGACGCTTTGTAGCATGATATTGCATCATCTAATGCATCATATGATGCAAAATGCATCATATGACCAGTTGTAGCATGCTGAAATACTAATATACCTAAAAACACAGGTTGAACTCAAAAAAGTACTCTGGATTTTGTTGATCGTGTCCCAAACAACAATAAAATAAGATCTGGTTGTCCCAGAGGTGAGGTGGTCCTTTAATAAGTGAGTGTGCACATGCATATTTGTAATGAGATTAGAGCTTTTATGAACTATTATAAAACAGTTCATCAGCATTGACAGTTGTAGTGCAGACTGGTTGACTTTTAAAGAACAGGAATGATCAACCAGCATGATGTCACACATAACACTACAAGTCAAGCTGTAGGAATGAAAGCAGTCCACTAGGGCAGGGGTTCTCAACCTGTGGGTCGAGACCCCCAGGGGGGGTCCCTAAATTATTCTGGGGGGTCCCCAGATGATTAGCTTAATGTGCAACATTGCTTTCTCACTCTACAGTAAACAAACGAACATAAAGTATATGTCTATTGAGATTATCTGCACATTTCAAAAGTGACAATTTAAGGACTTTTTAATACCTCTAAAATGACAAATTAAACATTGGCCAAATTGTCAAATATTAGAGGTAGAAAATAGTGAAAATAGCAGATCTACATGCTCACAACGCCTCGCAACGCGAGGCGTTGTGAGCATGCAGATCTGCTATTTTCACAATAGAATCGTGTTATACAAAATGTAATCAACTCTTAGTGCGCATCAGCGTGGGGGTTAAAATATGATTATTTGGGGGGTCGTGGCCTGAAAAGGTTGAGAACCACTGCACTAGGGGGCGACATCACACCTGAGAAAACAAACAGAATGCAGCTTCTATTGTAGATCAATAGCTTCAAAACAACTGTTGGTACAACTCTGCATGTAAACACACTGACTTAAAAAAAAATAACACAAATAATAATAAGCAAATTAACATTTACCTGTTAACATACCACTGTTCATTTAAACGTATGGGTTACGGTGTCAATTCACTGAACCTCATTTGTGTTTACAACCAGCAGTTTCAGTTGTTAATCCTAATGAATCAATGACAAATGTAATATCCTTCTAGTATTTCAGCTTTTGTTTAATGTTGGACCAAGTTAAGTTTGTCAAATCTGTATATTCAAATGTTGGATCAATCACATCACTAGACTCTATCTCCACTCTAAAACTATAGAAGAGATAGCATTATATTCACAACATTAAGCTATATGTCCACTCAGGACAGGGATTACATGAAGGCCATGGCTACTCATTGTGGCCTCATGCCCTTAAACAGTGATCTGTTCTGAGGCCAAAGTGTCCTTCATTCTCCACCCACACTGCCCCATGTCCCAAATGTTTTCACAGTTTTTTTCTCCTCTGCATATTTCCTGACATGTACAGTATGGTCTTTACACACCAGTTTCTTCCATTCTGATTGTGAATTCTTAAATCCTCTTACTCCCATCTCCTCTATTACCCTTCCTCTTCAAATCAGAGTCCAGTAACAGATCAATCAAAGCTGAGTGTGTATAAACCTTTGACTGAGGAGTTTGTACAATTGTAAAACAAGCAGGGTTATCGTGTATTTAATTCACAATTAGCTATAGCATGTGTTACATTTTCTCACATTTTCCCTTAAAGCTGCACTATGTACACACTTTCCTCTTCTACCCTGGAGTCAAACCTTGTTTCCTGTGAAAGAGCTGAATGTTTTTACCATTGAGCTAATAGAGCCATTCTGCTTGCTGAGGGGATACATTTAATCTTAACCCTCAGGTCAAATTCATGTCAGACATGACCTTTGACACCAAATGTCTGAATAAAAGAGCATGACATTCCATGCATGCCTCCACTATAAAACCGTCTCCCTGTCACCGTTAGAAAATATACCATTGTTTTACCATTTATCCACTGTAAAATGCATAGCATTTGTTGTGCTTGTCAGCAAATATATTTAGCTGTAACTGTATTTTTACTACAAGGAAATGTTGCATTCTTAACAGAAAGTTTTTGGCATAATAAAGGCTGTCCCCTTTTTGAACTTGAAGTGCCCGGATCTCCCATTTCTTTATCTGATGTCTTATCCCGTTTGATTCACTATGTTTACTATGTTTTATGTCTCCGGGTGATAACCCGGTTGACTCTCCATGCTTAAGATAATATTTGACTGTTTACCAGGAGTCAAATTCATCCTCCAGAGATATGATATTACAAAGTATCCATCGCCATTTTAGATTGAAATTTTATTGCATACAATTTAGTTTAGGTGAATGTCCATTGAATACATAGTGAGAATACATGTAATACAGTAAAATTAAGAATCAAAACAAATATAACACAGTAAAAATAGTCATAATGTCAACTGTTTGTGTGACAATTGAAAAGTTTGTTTTGTTAAGAAGAAAGAAGAATCCAAAGATAAAAACATAACTATAATCCTAACCATATTTTCAGAACCTTTACAGAAACCTTCCAAAAAATAACAAACAAGAAAAAAATGCCGATACATGCAGAAAACTGTACATAGGATTAACGGAGGAATCTATCAAATATCACATCTAAATTTGTAAACAAATTGATTATAATTATTATAATTTCATCCAGTGGAGCCAGAGATTAGCTGGTCACTGAAGCACACACAGCGACTTTCTCTCTCTCTCTGAGTCTCTGCCACAGAATGTAAAAAAGAAATGGACAGAGCCACGCGATTGATTTCTACAGATCGTAAATGAAGCTTATCTTTCAGCAAGTGCAAATCTGCCATGTTTCTATATCCTGTCCAGAGAATGGTACTGGAAATGAATCAAATGAATGCTATTGGCTGCAAGGACAGGTTTATCACTCTGTATAGCCAATACAGAGCCTAGAAACATAGCCTACGTTATCATACATTTTAAAATTAATGTGACCATGATTTAGGCCTTCTAAACGCATATCATGATGATTAAAAAAATAAATTAAAAAAAGCATTTACATAGTGACTAAAAACAAAGTGTTAATGAAACGGTTTACTAAGATAAAAATAAAATAAAAAATCTAATGTAAAGTTCGTCAAATCCTCACAGATTTAGGGAGGATTCACACTGCGGTCTTGGATGTGTACTCGAGACTACTTGGCAGATGTTTTCATAGTGTGAAGGCTGCTTTCTGCTCCCCGAAATAACTGTACCCGAGACATGCACCTCCAAAGCTAGTCTGGAGTCCACATGATGTGTCCTTGAGAACGGTGCGCTGCAATGTAAGAAGCTACTCCATAAACCAAGAAGTATCCAAAGAAGGAGAAGTCGCTGGAAGTCACGCCCACACCACGGTCCATGCGCCATGACACTTTGGGTGGCGGAAGTTGCAACGGAAGCTCGATGAATAACATTGCGTCTATGAGCTTCGGCTGGGACAGCTCATGAACAAAAAATAATTCTGAACGATAGAGACCTTTGTTGTATAGTCGCTCCAGGAATATAAAAGAAGACATATCACAGGTATTTTTACAATCACTTGATTTTCGATGTGCACGGTACATAATGTTATTGAGGCAGCTAAACAGCGGCGGCGGCCGTTTCTGTCTCGGAGCTATCGCGAGATTTGGATTCCAGATGGAATGGTGGAGAGTCTCGCGATACTATCTCGTTCAGAAACGTAAATTGTGCTCTTTAGATGCCTCTATAATGTTATACAGTGTACTCACCGAAAAGCAACACAGCACAAAACAATGTGTGACATGTTTTCTTTTATATTCCTGAGCTGAGTGTTTTATAAAGGTCTCTATCGTCTCTATCTCTATCGAGCTGTCCCAGCCAAAGCTCATAGGCGCAATGTTATTCACCGAACCTCCGTGCCTCCAAGTGTCATGGTGGATGGCCATGGAGCCTAAAATGACGTCAGTGTCCCTTCCTTCTTTGATCTTCCTTGCCATAAACAAGGAAGTGGCGACGCTTCTGCTAGGATGAAAATAACAAGGATTGGTCCGTGACGTCATTAATAAGATACCAAGGATGCACCAGTGACGTTATACAATGATTAGAGACGACGTTACATTGTGATGTTTCACAAGACAGTCAGCACACACTTTGGTTGTGTATTGTTGTCCTGTTATTGTTAACTCAAGATAACGTCAGGAACACAGTAAAACTTTAATATTCGCTCTAAATTCTCTTCTTCTGTGACATGACGTTTTATATCTCCCAAAGCCCCATAGTCAACAGCGCCCCCGGGAGGCACGCAAATACAATTACAGTTGAATGAAGTGCACTGTAGGGAGTCCAGGCACAGAGGAATTTTGGCCAATGTGAATGCTGGTCAGCGGGAACCAGGCAACTGTTTTCGGGAACAGTTCGAATCAATCGAACTTCAGTGTGAATCCTCCCTCACATTGAGCTGAAGGTTTTTTTGTACAACTAGTAGAAGGTGAAATAGCGACATCTGCTTGGCCGTTAATCAGAACAGCAGCTTCAACAAGAACCCGGAAGCGGCTTCATTTCCAGCGAACGGAACGTGTTACTTTGTCGCTGCGAGTCTCATTTCTGAGGTAAGACTTTGGGAGTGTCGGAGTTCTCAAGTAAGACTGTTGCATTGTAAAACAACGCTTTTGAGTGCTGCAGGTACGCTGTAGGAGTGCGGCTGCCACCCCCCTTTGACAACTCCCAGACCCCGGACAACTGGTTGGGAACCCCTGTGCTACTTGACAGATTCTGATTTCAGTGGTTTCAGCATCACCAACCTTTTCATAATTCAAATATGGGTAGAGTTCCTCAGTGAAACGTGGGCCTTCATGAGTGCAGATGGGAGTCCTGTCATCTTCAGTGTCATAGAAGGACACCTTCCCCTCATCATAGTCCAGCTGGACTCTGATCCTCTGAGGATTTCTCTGTAGTGAGAATTTTCCTACACCGTTAGAGTACTCCTTGCTTCTGTGTCGACGTAAACACCATATTCCATTATATGGTGCGGGAGGACGCTCTCCCTTCCTGTCGATAGACTTTCTAACATAACCTATATCCCATCGAGGATGGTCCCCAACTTCCACCTCCCAGGTGTGTGTTCCTGAACTGAAACCCTCTGAACCCAGAACACTGGGATACATAGTGAACCTCTCTGGGTTGTCAGGAAGCTGCTGTATTTTCTCTGTATGTTTCACACTGGTCAGGTCTTCAGACAGACAGAGATAGCCGTTTGCTGTGTTTGGGTCCAGAATTACAGGACAGAACGTGACCTTCTGCTTGATCTCCTCACAGACTCTGTAGGCCAGGTTTCCCAGGTGTTTATCCACATCTATCAACACTCCTGAGACCAGCTGTGGTTTTGATAGTGTATACTTGTCTCTGATAAAGGAAACATTTGGTTTCTGCAGCTCTTGTTCTATATCAGAGATTTGGTCTGAGAGAGAGGAGATCTGCTCCTGAATGTTCTTCATCTCTCTGGTGACAACCTCTGCTTTCTGCTTCTCTTCCTCCTTCAGAGCTGAAACTCTTTTCTCTTCTTCCTCTCTCAGAAACTGGTGAAGCTTTTCAATCTCTGCTCTGATCTGATTCTCTGTGGTCTCCACCTGCTCCTTGTTGTGTTGAAAACAATCATTGTATGTCTGGTCAAACTCTGTACATTTGTTGTCACTCCTCTCAGAATAATGAAGCAAGTTGTTCGATGTACAGATGTTTATTTTCAAAACACCGTCAAACTGGTGAACACATAAACAAAGAATCAGGACATATACACAAACACCAAAATGACAATAAACGTAACAGAAAAGGAGAATACACTGAAATCAAATGTACCTCTCTGGCTGCATAGGCATGAAAGGAATGAAGGGGGGGGGTGGGGAATCCAAGTCCCAAAACAACTAGACAACTGAAACAATAAACACAAAACGCATCAGTGAAACTCATAACAAAAAGAAACAAAGAACTTAAATATTGACAACCAAAGTATAAACATAACGTTAAAGTAACACAAACCTTGCCAACCGGCTACAGACACCCAACAGGTTCATGCCTCCTCTCACACAGGCGGCATGACTAGACTGTGGAAGCTAACAGTGCCTGAACTGGCGTCTTCCATATAAGGTGGCCGGAAGTGGCCGGAAGTGACGTGACCACAATGTCCGGTAGGTAAGAAATAAAATACAAAGTAGAAATAACCAAATAATATCGCGGCAGCCAAACTCCCACCAAATCAAGTTGACCAACCTTGATTTCTTAAATGATAAACAACAACAACAAAAAACAAAAATCAGTTTGACCGTGACAAGATTATGCTTCCAACAGTACAACAATTTTTTGCACTGGTCTATCGAGATAGACTGCTTTACTTTGTCTTTTCCCTTGGTCATCTAGAGTTGAGTCACTTATTAACAGTTTAACCTTCCTGACCCTCCCATCAGGGCTAGGATAAACTTCCACAACTCTTGCGATCTTCCAGCGATTTCTTGTAGTGTTCTCCTCTTGCAAAATGACAATGTCATTGACTTCAGTGTTCCTTTTGTCCTTTTGCCAGACTTGCCTCTGTTGTAAGTTAAGAAGATATTCCCTTTTCCACCTCATCCAGAATTCATTTGCTAGAAACTGCACCTGACGCCATCGTTTGCGTAAGTACACATCTTGACTGACAAACTGTCCAGGTGGGGGCATGATAATGCTGGATTTCATGGTAAGTATATGGTTAGGTGTGAGGGGTTCCAAACTGGTAGGGTCATTCAAATGCTCTGTAGTGAGGGGTCTGCTGTTAACAATGGCCATTACTTCATACAAGAAGGTCCTCAATGAGGTACCGTCGAGTCGCTTGGATGATTGATCAAGAATGGCAGTTAAGACATTGCGGACTGTTCGAATTTGTCTTTCCCAGACTCCGCCCATGTGACTGGAAGAAGGAAAATTCATTAGGAACTCACATCCATATTCCTTTAATTGTTCCTCATTAAGGTCTTTCATCGCCTCCATGAATTCCCTTTTTGCACCGACAAAATTCGTGCCTTGATCACACCTTAATTGCCTCACATTACCACGTATGGCAATAAGCGTTCGTAAAGCATTAATGAACGCGTCGGTCGTGAGGTCGTCGAGCATTTCTATATGAATGGCTCTGCAACATAAACAGGTGAAAAGCAGGCCATACTTTTTCAGCTCCTTTCTAGCTTCTTTGACATAAAAGGGACCAAAACAATCAATTCCACAATAAGTGAAAGGTGGGGTCGTTTCCATTCTTTCCACTGGCAAGTCTGCCATTTTTGGATCTTGGGTGGACCTCCTGTACCTTCTGCATTTTGTACACTTGTAAATGTGAGAGGCCACTGCATTGCTGCATCCTGTAATCCAAATCCCATTAGATCTTAATTCATTCACAGTGATTCCTCTTCCTTGATGATGTACCTTCTCATGATAATGCTTAATGAGTAATAAAGATATATGACTTGCTTTAGGTAGAATGACTGGGTGCTTAACATGAGGGTGTAGGCATGACCTCTTCAATCGTCCTCCCACCCTTAGAACACCGTGATCATCAACAAATGGATCCAAAGTGTATAACTTGTTAGTTTTATCCTTCGCCTTAATGGCTTTGCGAAGCTTGATACTTTCAATTTCACTTGCGAATGCATCCTTTTGTGCCAACTTAATAATGAACAGTTCTGCTTCTTTGCGTTGCTCAATACTTGTAGTTTCACCTTGAAGTGAAAGTCCCTTTACCTTTTGAGCACGGCGCTTTAAACAAGCAATGGCTTTGACAGCTCTTTCCCAATCTGAAAACCCTTTGAGACGGTCCAACATCGTCCTTACTTCCTTTGCTTGTACGTTGTACACTTGAGCCTTGCGAAGTTCTGGATCCTCAGGGACCATTTCCACCATGGTTTCTTCTTGTGGCAGCTCTCTTTCCCATAGAAAGTCTGGGCCCGTAAACCAATTTGAAGTTATAAGTTGATCTGCTGTTAAGCCTCTTGATGCATGATCTGCTGGATTAGATTCTGACTGAACGAAGTGCCACTGCTTCGGATCAGTTAAAGACTGGATTTTTTGTACTCTGTTGGCAACAAACACATGGAATCTTCGAGCATCGTTATTTAGATATCCCAGGACCACTTTGGAGTCAGTCCAAAAGTACTCCTTAAGGTTGTCCAACTCAAGCTCATTTCTGAGCATGACACCGATCCTTGCAGAAACAACTGCGGCAGATAACTCCAGCCTAGGTATGGTAGTTATCTTAGTTGGAGCAACACGTGATTTTCCCATAACTAGAGAACAATAGACGTCTCCATTGACATTAATGGCTCTGAGGTAAGTGCACTCCCCATAACCAATTACACTAGCGTCTGAGAAATGATGCAGCTCGTACTGCTGGACCGCGAAATCTGCCGGAATAAAGCATCGCTTGATCTTTATTGTGGACAGTGTCTTAAGATCCTTAAGCCATGACTCCCATTGGCTTCTGAGGGTTTCTGGGAGTGGATCGTCCCAGTCAAGTTTCTCTCTGCACATCTGCTGTAAGATCAGTTTGCCCATGAGGATGAAAGGTGACAAGAAACCCAATGGATCAAAAATAGAAGCCACAGTAGAAAGTATACCTCTTCTGGTTAGTGGGCATGCTTGAATAGTGACTTTAAATTGAAAGACATCTGAGGATAGGCACCACTGAACTCCAAGAGCTCTCTCCATTAGTGGTTCTCCCAAATCCATATCCAAATTTTTGACACTTTCAGCACATTCTTCCTTAGGTATTGCTCTTAACACATTTGTGCTATTTGAAATGAACTTATGTAGTCTTAGTTGACCTGTGCCACAGAGATCTCTTGCTGACTGAATGATGTGTATGGCTTCTGCTTCAGTTGAGACACTCAACAACCCATCATCAACATAGAAGTTTCTCTGTATGAACTTGACAGTGGCTTCGTCAAATCTTCCCTGACCTTCAGAGGCAAGATGTTTGAGCCCAAAGTTGGCACAACCAGGTGAAGAAGCTGCCCCAAAAAGATGTACAGTCATACGAAAGACAGATGGTGGAGACTTGAGATTGCCTTTCTCCCACCATAAGAACCTTAAATAATCTTGGTCTCTTGGGTTTACGTGGAATTGGTGAAACATTTTCTCTACATCACACATGATGGCTATGGGGCCTTTGCGAAATCTGCAAAGGACTCCCACCAAGGAATTAGTGAGCTCTGGGCCAGTAAGGAGGTGGTCGTTCAAGGATACATCACGAAACTTTGCGGAGCAGTCAAAGACCACACGTATTTTCCCAGGTTTCTTTGGGTGATAAACACCATGATGAGGAATATACCAAGCAGGTAGACCGTCAATCTGTTCTTCTGGGACTTTCTCGGCATCTCCACGAGATATGATGTCTTCCATAAAGTTCACATAGTCCTCATAGTATTTCTGGTTTCTGTTAAATTTCCGTTCCAAGGAAGAAAGACGTTGCACTGCACAGATTTTATTATTTGGTAGGTTTGGACGCTCCTTTTTAAAGGGCAAGGGCATTTCATAATGGCCATCTGACTTATGTTTGATTCCATCTTTCAACTTTGTTAAGAACAGCAAATCTTCCTGAGAGACCATTGCTTCTTCTCCACTACGGTCATTGAAATCAGACTCCAAACCCTTGATTACATCATCTGGCACAATCATTTCTTTGATTTGACTTTTGCAGACATAGTGGACTTCACCTTTAAAGTCAGCTGTTGGGTTTATGTCAGGGGTCACTTGTTTTACCATGATACGATGACTCATCCCTATGGCATCTCCGTAAAACTCACATGGTTTCCCATAACCGATGACGCTCCAGCCCAGATCGGTCCTTTGAGCAAACGGCTGCTTTCCTTCACCGAATACCACCTCTCTGGGCATGAGGGCCAGTGGGCAATTGTAGCCAATCAGAAGTGCGACTTCACATTCCTGATACGGTGCAATATGATCTGACAGATGTTGTAAATGAGGCCATGACTTGACTGTTTCAGGGGTAGGAATATGAGACCTCATTGCAGGAATGAATTCACGTGTGTACAATGTTGGCACTGTGACCTTTGTATCGGAAAAGAAACCCCTTACTTGGAGACCACCTGTGAGCTTTTTGCATGATACGAGTGCACCCTTAGAAGACATAGTCGACAGCTTGATTCTGACAGGTTCAGCGGGGACATTCAAAATGTCTGCTACATCTTCAAGAATAAAGGAAGAGTCACTCATGGTGTCAAGCATCGCATATACAAGAACCTCTTTATCAGTATGGTCTGAGGAAGAAACATACACAGGTACTATAGAAGATGTTTGAATGCTTGTTTCCTCTTGCCCAATACTGTGAGATATCATAGCATTTGATTGACTTGACGTTGCCCGGCCTTTATCCTTATTGAAACTTGATTCCATTTTGGGTTGTAGATTTGAGCGTGCATCGTCATGTAGACAGGTAGGGTGGCGCTTCTTGCAAATGTCACATGCTGATCTATTTCTGCAACCTTTTGACTGGTGCCCAGGTGTTAAACAGCCAAAACAGAGTTTCTCATGTTGCACATACTGTACTCTGTCTACAAGTGGCTTAGCTGTGAAGTGATAACAGTTGTGTAATCCATGTCCTGTTTTATTACAAAGGTAGCAGCTAGGTGGCCTTTCAGTGCTAGTAGAAAATGTTTTTGCATTTGTTGTTGGCCCTTTGTAGGTGACCGTAGTTTGATTCTTGGGTTTATTGCGATCATCCGTCTCACTTTGTCGCAGAGCACTGTATGATGTGATGGGATTGCAAGCGATGTTAGATTCCAATTTGAGATATGTGACAAAATAGCTGAAGTTTGGAAAACGTCCACTTTGCAGTTGGAAAGTAGTTGCTGCACGATTCCATCCATTTACCAACCAGTCAGGCAGTTTCATTGCAAGCCTTTGATTTTCCATTGCGTCATTCAAAATGTTTAAGTGAGCATTGTGTGAGATTGCTGATTCGCAGCTCCTCAGGAAATCAACATATTTGCGCAATTCCACACCATCCCTTATTTTTGGCCAGCTTTGTAATTTGTCCCGATAGGCCTTTGCAATGATAAAGGGATCCCCATACCTCTCCTCCAGTAGGTCCCATGCAGCTTGGTAAGACTCATTGGTTTCCATTAAAGAATAACCTTCAATTGCCTCCTTGGCAGCTCCTCCAATATACCTTTGTAAGAAAAAGATTTTCTCTGCTGTTGGTACATTTTTTCGTTCAATTAAGGTTTGAAAGGAGCTCTTCCATATGTTGTACTTTAATGGGTCACCAGTGAAAGTAGCAGGCTCAGGTATGGGTAGTCTATTAGATGTAATTGCTTCAGCTAGCACTTTAACCAGGTCGGATACATTGACACCCTCTTGTGGTGGTAGTGAGTACTGCTGTCTTGTATTGCCAGGGGTGGAATTGGCTTGAGGAACCTTTAAATTAGCTTTAGCAGCGTTTAGCTTTTTGAGTTGCTCCAGGCGCTCCACCTCCATTTTGATCCTTTCCATTTCCTTTACATGTATGAGGTTCTCAGCCTCCATGTGATTCAACCTCTGTTGTTGCTGCTCCTGTTCAGCCATAATTTTTAAAAAGTTCTGGGTGGCTTGGTTCTCTGCAGCCTTGTCCTTTAGCTCCTCTTGTTGGGTTTGCTCCTCTTGATAATGTGTTGCTGGTAAGGATGGAGTTGTAGCAGTGGTGGTGTCAAACACAGTGCTTACTTCTGCCCATTCGATATCTTCTCCAGTCACTTGATTGCTCTTGTCAATTCTGCGACGCAGGTCATTTGTTGGTGCGTCAATTGTTCGATATTCGTTATAAATGCCATTTAATTCTTCCTGGTATTTCTGAACCGCATTGATTTCTTGTTGTAATATTTCAGAAGGAGCCTGGTTGATTACGGCCTTTTTAATTCTCTTTGCTTGAATTTTCCAATGATCATAAGCACCATCAAAAATGTAAAGCAATCCCTTTAACCTTTCGGTTTGCAACCCCTTTCCTTTTTCAGTCAAAGTGCGACCTCTTTGTCCTCTACGAGGTTCCAAGTTTTGTTTCTCAATGACAGTTCCTGCATCTTTAACAGATTTTATAGACTCTGGTGGCACTGATTCCTTTGTTTTAGGTTCGGATTGGGCATTTGGCAAACCAGGTGTTGTTTCCTTTGGCTGTGGGGGCCCTTCTAATGTCTTTACTTGAGACATTTTGTTTGTGACCCACGCACTTTACCATAAATATAAACAATACACTTAAACCATAAAATGTACCAAAACCTTAAAACCACCATAAAACCATTTCAAGAGCCATATAAAGTGTCGACTTGCAGGCATTTAATTGAACCCAAAAACATTATGCAAAAACGCTTAAAACCAACTCCTCGTCACCAAGAATAAAAGGAAAGAATGGTTCACTCAATGACTCTTCATTTGCATAAGGAAAACCTTAAAGTGTCTCTTTATTGTCTCTTGCGCATCGTGTTGTTTTTACTAACCTCTACTTGGTGTTTCTTGATGATGACCAACGCAAACGTGTCCTTTGCTGGCTGGCTGGCAAGCACGCACGCAAACGATGTAGTGTTTGGGGGGGGGGGAGGGGGGCGTGATGATGTCTCTGCGGAGTCTATCGGCTATTCGGCTAGCAGCGCTAGCGACGGCCGCCGCTTGGTGCTTCTCGGCTGGTCGCGCTCCACTGCTCTCGGCCGGGTAGACGATTCGCCGCAGGATGGATGGATCTGGACTGGATACCCTCTTTGAATGCAGAGTTTGACTGTCACTCCTCTCAGAATAATGAAGCAAGTTGTTCGATGTACAGATGTTTATTTTCAAAACACCGTCAAACTGGTGAACACATAAACAAAGAATCAGGACATATACACAAACACCAAAATGACAATAAACGTAACAGAAAAGGAGAATACACTGAAATCAAATGTACCTCTCTGGCTGCATAGGCATGAAAGGAATGAAGGGGGGGGTGGGGAATCCAAGTCCCAAAACAACTAGACAACTGAAACAATAAACACAAAACGCATCAGTGAAACTCATAACAAAAAGAAACAAACAACTTAAATATTGACAACCAAAGTATAAACATAACGTTAAAGTAACACAAACCTTGCCAACCGGCTACAGACACCCAACAGGTTCATGCCTCCTCTCACACAGGCGGCATGACTAGACTGTGGAAGCTAACAGTGCCTGAACTGGCGTCTTCCATATAAGGTGGCCGGAAGTGGCCGGAAGTGACGTGACCACAATGTCCGGTAGGTAAGAAATAAAATACAAAGTAGAAATAACCAAATAATATCGCGGCAGCCAAATTTGTTTCTGTTGTCCTGTAGAGACTTGAGTGTGTCACTCAGTTGGGCCTTTGGATCATACCTTAACACTGTCCAAGCTGTAGAAAGGAAGATAAAATCAGAAAGTCATAAAGAACAGCATGAGTGTGAATTAAACCTGGAAGGATTGGGTGTCATGTCAGTGCAGGTGCAGTGGGCAATGTTTAAAACGACACATTGTGCATGAGTAGGGTGAGGTTGTCTAAAGTCTGATTGGATCCTTTTTAATGGTTTTGGGATGGAATCTCGAATGTATTAAATAACTCCCACATGATCCCTAGTAATAAATAATAGGGCAACATTTGTCAAACATAGCTAAATATTGCTTGTAGATCTGCAAAAGATGCTTGGCAAGAGATTTGGTGTGGAGGAAAACTAGGGGGTAACAAATACAAACCCCTGGGGGACTCCGGTTGATTAAGTACATGGTTTAAAGCTATACTGTGTAAGTTGCTCAACTAGTGGTCAGTAGCTCTATAGCAAACCGCGGTCGCGTCTGCGTCTTTCGGACGTTTTTTTTTTCTTTTTTTTTTCTTTTCGGAGAAACGGACTCCTTCACCCGAGTATATGCTGTTGTTTTGTTGAGGCAAGCTACTTCCTGAGAAGTCAGCAAGATGCGCTGTGATTGGCTGGCAGTGTATAACCCTCGCTGTGATTGGCCGGTAGTGTATGATGACGTAATTTTTCCGCGAAAACCGGACCCCGGCGAGGATCACAGAAAACACATAAAGAGAAGGCTTTAGAAGCTGAAAATAACGGAGTGGGTGTTCTAAAACTTTAGCGATTTAACAGTTAGGACAATTTTAAGATTTGTTTTATAAAAAAAGTTACATGGTATAACTTTAAAGGAATAGTCTGAACGGAGTCTGTCTTTCTCTCGGTCCCCCGCTGTGCAATGATCACACTAGATTGTGTCTATTACTTAAATTATGTCACTCTGCAGCGTGATCAAATTAACATAAGAAAACATTATTTGACATGATTTTAAAGTTCCATTTATATTGGCTGCAGCACAATTGCTATTATGCCAAGCAAGGCCAGTTAGTTAAGCTGACAGGTGGGGTTAGCCAATCAGGGACCTACAGATATATGTGGATATCTGTATTGCCAAATGGCAATTCTTGTCTGTCAGAATTGGCATTTGGCTCTGTACACCGCACGGTTATGAGCAGGCCTGGAATTTCGTCATTTTAAGCCAAGGCCACTTGGCACTTGGCCTTTGGTGCTGTCCATTTCTTGAGGGCACAAAGGCCAAAAGTCAGGGCAGGAAGGCCAACAAATAAAACAAGATTTTGGTCCATTGAAAGAAATAATTGAATAAGGATGCTATTACATTTTATATGTAGACTATCTGCTGTGAAATAAATAAATTGTGCTATTTACAATGTGATCCATGCTCAGCCCTGCACCAAGCAAAGATACTGGATTGGTTTTAAAAATATAGACAAAAGACACTGGTGTCTGAGGAGGAGACGGAGGAGAAAGTGGTACAGTCAGCTGGGGCATTAAAGGACAACTTTGATTTGAACAGGGGTTCATATTTTAGATTGTAATTAGAGAAAAGAAAAAGTGATTGTTAAAATGTTTTCATTTACTTCATTCTATCGTTTTAGCATGTTTAGCGTGCTAAGACGTGGGGCATGCGTACTTATGGGGCATGCGTACAAGTGGCTAAATATGTATTTTTAGGCACAATAAGCCTGCGATTTATTTATTGCTATTTACAGTAACCCCAAAAGTCACATCTGTCCATGAAAGATTGCAGTGCCTTTTGGGAATGGGCTTATTCTGTGTAGAAATACATATTTAGCCACTTGTACGCATGCCCTCAGCCACTGAAATCGAAATCATTAAAATGTCTAAAACGATAGAAAGGAGTAAATTAAAACATTTTAACTCATCTTTTATATTTTTTAATTACAATCTAAAATATGAACCCTTGTTGTAAAAAAAACAAAGTTGTCCTTTAAGGCCACTGTGGCCTCAGGGAATGTCATTTTTTTGAGGGGCACAAGGTATTATGGAATACATAATAAAAGTCTTATTAACCAGAGTTTGTTATAAGCATCAAGTAGTATAATTGTTTCTCTTCTTGAGTTTGTTATAAGCATCAAGTAGTATAATTGTTTCTCTTCTTGAGTTTGTTATAAGCATCAAGTAGTATAATTGTTTCTCTTCTTGATTATGTTGAACCGTTTTTGTTATAAGAACATCCACAGATATGAATATTAAAATACATTCATTAATTTATTTGATTTTATCTTTTTAATGAAAGAAGGTCATACATACGTCTGGAAACTTTCTGAGGTTTGTTCTTCGGCTTGGTCCGAGGTTTGTTCTTCGTTTTGGATAATTGTCCTACAGGAAGTCATAAAGAACATCATGAATATAAATAATATCTGGAAGGAGTGGGAGTCAGAGTGGCAGACAATCTTTGATTCTTGATTCAAAATGGTGAAATTCCTCGAAAACTGGGAAACATAATTACGTAAAATAAATTCAACTCATTTCTCTCTGACTCTCTCGCACACACACTATGGCCCTCATTTATCAACGTGGAGCAGATCAAAATTTGGGCACACACCAAAATTTAGGGAAGTCTCAACATTTATAATTTCAACGTGACTTAGACGTTGGTGTAGGGTAGGATGAAATCTCACGTCAGGTTCTGAGGTGGTGTAGGATTGATCTTACACCTCTTATTCCATTGTAGACATGCGGGGCAGCAATATTTCTAACTAGTTGACTCATGTATCCACTCCAAAATGTATATTCAACACACTAATAAATAATCCCTGTGAAAACATAACATTTTATAAAAGCTTATAGCTGGCTCTCACTATCATAGACATGCACGCCGATTTTATTTCCAAGTTACAATGACAAGCAATTAAAATCTAGCGATATGGAAGCAATTTCTACTAATTCTACAATTTCTCTAAGTGCTTTAACAGTCTAAATCTTAAGATCACAGATCTGGCTCAGAACAAGCACATATACGAACGCATGCCAGAGCAGTGATCTTATACATTTTCGTGGACCGTGAGCCTCCAATTTATACAGTGACGCGAGTCCTTTTAAATATGGATAAATCCCGAAGGTCCAAACCTGGCTGTGCCCAGCCCAGCGCACGCACGCTGCAGATATTTGGGGGTCCACGTCCCACCGGGGAGAAGACCAGCCCGTGCGGGAAGAGTACATGATTGCAAGTCTAAGCACTCAAACGCGCATTGCGCTCGTCGCTGAAATTGGGTTAAATTAATATCCAAAACGTAACCGTGGGGTCTCTCAATTTATCCAGTAGCTACTGTACACTATGCTGGAGTTAATGATGAAAACCGGCGTGGCAAGAGCGCGTGAGTTCATGGCCATAGGATGCTTGTAACCAAATGAACGCGCTCTGTCTGCGCACGGCACGTATAGGCTATGGTTTAAAATAATATTCAAAAGTATTCATGGCAGTGACTTGTGTCGTTCATGTCGGCTGCAGTGCTATAGCCTCATCAAAGATTGTACCTTTGGTTAATCCCACGACTGCTGTGTAAACCAAAATGCTACTGTTCCAAGTAGCCTAGTTGCGTGTGTGGGTGTGTGCGTGCGTGCGTACATGTGTGCGTGGTCTGTGTGGGACGCGGACATGGGAGTGAACTTGAAGCGTGCAGAGTAAACGCTCTTCTATTGGCTTTCCTTTCGTTGTTGGGTCGTATTCAGGTCGTTCTAGTCGTAAAATCGGGGCCTTTCAAGAATAATTAAGGGTGTGTTATTTAAATTTCAGCCTGCGCATTTATCAACGCTGGGATCAAATGTACGCCAGGTGTGTCTGTTTAGGACGTGTTCGTAAATGCCACGCAAAAGTTGCCCTACGCAAAATTTGGTGAAAAAAATAGACCATTTATAGAATAGGAATTTAAACTTAAACAAATAGTCAGGCCACATACCTGTATAGTGTACACTGACTAAACTACACTTCTGGTCATATTTTATTGTACAATGCTCAGTTGTCACCAGAGCCGTTTTAATGTCAATGTCCGCCCCCCCCCCCTGCTTAGTTAAGCAGTAGTTGACCCTCAAAATGACCTTTTTACTAAAAAAGAAGAAAAAAAAAGTCACATTCCTTAGACAAAAATATTTTATTGTAAATTTACCCCTATTGATTCCGAATGGGGACCAAAATCAATGTGGGTCAATTTATTGTAATCAACTGCTCCTTTAACTGATGGGTCGGGTTAGCCAATCAGGGACATACAGAATAGATATCTATATTACCAAATGGCAATTCTGGTCTGTAAGAATTGCCATTTGACTCTGCACACCTCAGGGTTAGACCAAAGGGTTGGACATGTCTGAGTTATGCCAGGGGCAAATGTTGGATAATCGTTCTATAGGAAGAAACATCAAATCATAAAGAACATAATGAATATAAATAATATCTGGAAGGAGTGGGAGTCAGAGCAGCAAATGGTGAAACTCCTTGACAACTGGGAAACATAATTATGTAAAAATGTTTTACGTCATTTCTCTCTAAGGCCCCTATTTTGAACGACTTCTTATGTGTTAATATTACGGATTGGAATTTCAACTTGAAAATAGACAAGCCAGTGTGCACATATATAAAAAAATAAAAAAATAAACAGCACTCACCTGAGGCATCTGCAACCACTGCTTTGGATTGTTCTGAAATGAATAAAACAATATTCAAGTAATACATCATATTTAAATTGAAACAGAAACATGTGCGCTAACATAGAAGTTGGAAAAAAGCCCTTGAGTTGACTTTTCTTACCCGAAGTTAAACTTAAACTAGAAGTGAGGATGAAGTCTTTCTGTATAAATCAATGGTTCTCAACCTTTTTTGGGTCAGCAGCCCTCTATCCATTATCCAGGTTCCTTACCTCACACCTATATAACATGTAGGATGTTTCTGCTCTGAAAATTCATGTTTGTTTATTTAGTGTTGCTTTTAGTTTTTAACCCCTCTCATGGAATAACAGATTAAATGATGATAGAAATTCTAGCAAGACTACCATTGTTAATCTCTAGGCCCACCCTATAATACAGCCAATTGCCTACATGATATTAAATCCTTAGCGCAGTATTTACAATTTGTAATCAATTAGGATAAAAACATAACCCTCCAATTCTCTAGTTCCTGAGAAACATTTTTGCAGTTGATTTTTTTCAAAATATCCAGTGTAACTTCCACAGCATTGTCCTCAGTGAAAGTTTGAACTAATATGTCAGCAATGTCTGTTCTAATCTTCTATTGTTGTTTGACTTCTCTGGTCATTCTTTTTGCATAATTTCAGCAGGGGGCACCTTAGTCAGGGAATTTTAATAAAACCTGGGAATAACCAACCAAACAATTTCTTCACCAATGTGTTCATAAAGGTGTCTAGTAACATAATTATCTAACAAAAATTGAAATTCAAAATCCCTAGGAGAATCTTTGACAGCTAGGGCAATTCTGGGTCTCATTCACTTACTGTACTATAAGGGAAAAAAAAACACCCCCAAAAATATGCTTTACTGTAAGTAGCATGTTAGGGGTCTAACTAGGTGTTTTTAATTATTCCGAATCCATTGCAAGCATTTGTTTTGCACGAAAAATATTTATTGGGCCAAAAACAGACGCAAATAAACAATGGTTTAGTGATGAGTCATCACTTTTCACAAGGTGTATGGGGACCAGTAAGTGAATGAGACCCAGAATTACCCTAGCTGTCAAACATTGTGCTAGGGATGTTGAGTTTCAATCTTTGTTAGATATGTTACTAGACATTTTTATGAACACATTGGTGAAGAAATTGGTAAGGAATTTATTCCCATATTTGTCAGGTATTCTGCTAATTTTCCCTGACTACCGGTCCTGGCATCCTGCTGGCCTACTGGTCCAGGCACATACCACATACATGTAGGCTCAGTGTAGCCTAACAGTGTGTCACTGGTTTGATTCCTGACCCGACTACCTTTGCTGCGCGTCCCTCCCCATTTCCATCTACTGTCCAATCAATAAAGCCATAAAAGCCCCCAAACATATCTTTACACACACACACACACACACACACACACACACACACACACACACACACACACACACACACACACACACACACACACACACACACACACACACACACACACAGGTTTGCAATTGCTACTTTGTGGGGACATTACACATAGTCTACTATCTTTGTGGGGACATTCCATTCATTTTTATGCAAGTCCTGTGGCCTTACCCTAACCTCTATCCCTAAACCTAACCCCTAACCATAACCCTAAACCAAACCCTAACCCTAACCCTAAACCTAACCCTAACCCTTAACCTAACCCCTAAACCTAACCCTTGCCATGTGGGACACTAAAATTTGTCCCCACAAGGTCTTTTTCTCCGATTGTACTATCTTTGTGGGCACCTGTGGGCCCCCACAAAGATAGTATTGCAAACACACACACACACACACACACACACACACACACACACACACACACACACACACACACACACACACACACACACACACACACACACACACACACACACACACACATTCAAATAATACATCATATTTAAATTAAAACAGAAACATGTGAGGTGGAAAAAAAGCTGTTGACTCTTTTTACCCACAGTGAAACTTAAACTAGAAGTGATGGTGAAGTCTTTCTGTATAAATCAATGGTTTTCAACCTTTTTTTGGGCCAACTGCGCTCTATCCATCATCCAGGTCCCTTAACCCACACCCATTTACATTGTAGGATGTTTCTGCTCTGAAAATTCATATTGGCCTAATATAGTGTGCTTTTATTATTTAAAATCTCTTGGAATCACATGTTAAACTAGACTGTTTGAATCATGAGATTATTGGCCTAATTCAAAACAGTCCAGAATAATGGACACACACACAAATGTGCAAATGTTCAGAACGCTATATCTGATAATAACTATGTAAGCTATTTGTGTCTTAAGCTGACATGAAATAATAGCCTGTACAACACTCAACATAGGTGTATGTCCCGTAGAATAGGAATTTAAACTTGCAGGCCACATACTGTACACAAGATTAAACCACACTTCTGGACATAATTTATTGTATAATGCAACTAGACGTAAACCACACCAGTAACAGAATAATAATACGACAAGACAGACCATGCCAAGATGAACAGATCTACAACCAACATTGTTTTGCATCAGGTTGCTGGCTTGTACTGTAGATCTTTTTATTTTATTTTATTATTATCAAACATATAATTTTCCGAATGTCTGTCTGTCTGTCTGTCTGTCTGTCTGTCTGTCTGGGTGTCTGAGTGTCTGTCTGTCTGTCACAGCTTTTCTCCTCGGTGGCTGGAGCAATTGATCTGAATCCGCATCACCATTAGCATATGAACACACCTGACATAACTGTGAAGCCCGTTTGTCACTTTCACAAATCGTATGCTGTATATTAGCATTTTTATCGTGTATCTTTTCTGCATCTAGCATGAGGCAACATTTTTAACCAAAATCTTTGCTTCTGGAAGAAAAACAAAATGAGATTGAGATCGCAGATCGGGGTCCGCGGCCAAACATATCTTTTTGGGTTTACATGACAACGTTGGAACCGGGTTTGAGTAAAACAATTTTTTGCACTACAGTACTCCTACAGATTTTGTCCAAAAATCATGCAGATCGGTACACAGTATCTCTATAGCCATTAAACCAAACGGGTATTTCTTACATTGATGCTCCTACATATTATCATGCAAGCACCAGTTAAAGTTACTTTCCATCCCTCATATAGTGTGCACAGTGCACACCCCATAACCCACACACTGCACATAATTTCAGAGCTCATATCTTCTAACGGGTAAGGGCTAGTTATTATTTATTTTGTGTTGCAAGTGGCAAAGTCGTAGGACATATTAATTAGGTTTTGTTGCCGCCCCAGTCGTTTCCATCTTCTCCAACTCCATTCAACATGGAGGATTTACTGTGAAGCTGCCTAACATTATTACCCCAATAGACAAGCAACTAAACACCATTCACAGAATCTATGATTAATTAAGAACATTTGCACTTGATTATATTAAACCCTGGATGTTCTCTGAATTGCGAAACACTTGGGTCAATGATTAAACAATGGTAGAAATTCTAGTAGAAAGACTACTATCGTTAAACTAGGCCCACAACCTATAGCCTATTGCCTAAATGATATTAAATCCTTGGCTCAGTATTTAGAAATTGTAATCAATTAGGATTAAACACTTACCCCTCCAATTCTTTAGGTCCTTTGCAACATCATTGCAGTTGATCTTTTTCAGCATATCCAGTGTAACTTCCACAGCATCGTCCTCAGTGAAAGTTTGTACTAATATGTCAGCAATGTCTGTTCTACTCTTATTCTCAATTGAGTGTTTTCGAATTTTTGGTTCCTCTTTACGCTCACGCAAAGCACTGCAGAATTTCTCCAGATCAGTCTTCCCCAGATCTTCAAGGGCGTCTAAGATTGCCTCTTTAGTTGTTTTAGCGGCCATGTCCAAATGTAGTCTCCTTGATAACTTTTGACAAAATTGTCTGTGAGTAAACGGCAGATTAAATGGCGGACGTGTCAAGCAGTGAGTGCAAGTCAGACAGACAGACAGACAAACGGGTTTCTATCTAAATGGAACGCTTAAACCCTGTTTAAGACTTTTCAGAGCTGCAGTCTGTTGCAAAACACAACCAAGAGGAACCGTAAACGTTACCACAACCATGACTTCCTGTTTGACATAGATTGACCAACTGAAAACGTCCTTTTGTGTGTGTGTGTGTGTGTGTGTGTGTGTGTGTGTGTGTGTGTGTGTGTGTGTGTGTGTACCCCCATGTATTTGCAAATATAACGGCAAATACTCCAGACGTCATTGTGATTGATGAGAACAGCCTGTGCTTTTGATTCAAGTTTAGAGGAAGCTTTCCTTACTAAACAGGTTAAATACTAACCATTAGTACAAGCCATTATAAACCTAGGATAGGTCAGCTCATTGTTTTTATATTTGGCAGCCTGGGCCATGTCCACAGGCTGGTGGTCTGAGGATTTTGGGGTTGTCCAGGTATAAGGCAAAGCAGCTTGCCACATATTGCTCAATCTCCTCCATTATAGGCAGTCGATCTATTTGGAGAAGGAGGTGCTATTTGTACCCATAATTATTGTCCATGTATGACAGACTGAAATGTATGACCAATAATGACTGTGAATAAGCTCATGTGTTGATTCTGTACAGTCTGGACTTGTTTGGATTCAGGCACTGACATGTTGTTTCAAGCATGTGGGACATCAGCAACTGAAAAATGTTTGTGTCCCTTGTAATGTATTTTATAAATGTGGACTCAAATAACGAAATTGAAATGTGTGGCCTTCACCTGCCATGTGAGTACCAAAAGGAGTTGTGGTGGTGACATGTGGGGTCCACAGCCCGGACCCCAAAACCTTTGGGGTTAGTTTACGGGTTAGGTTTAGGGTTAGGGTTAGGTTTAGGGTTAGGTTTAGGGTTAGGGGTTAGGTTTAGGGATAGAGGTTAGGGTAAGGCTACAGGACTTGCATAAAAATGAATGGAAGTCTATGTAATGTCCCCACAAGTGATGTGGGGGGAGGGTGTGTGTGTGTGTGTGTGTGTGTGTGTGTGTGTGTGTGTGTGTGTGTGTGTGTGCGTGCGTGCGTGCGTGCGTGCGTGCGTGCGTGCGTGTGTGTGTGTGTGTCGCTGCAGTCGCTCTCTCTCAAAAAGCAAAAAGAGAGGGAGAGAGCTCGCTAGAGATGTTGCATCTGTCCAAAAACAAAAAGGTCTCATCTCACAGTGCACTCTAACTTCTTCATAAAGATGTTAAACTTGGTCACACATAGGTTTGAGTGATTAGGCTACTTTGTCTGATGTGAAAACATTGTGATGGATAAAGACATGGATGTTACCTTCCGAACGTTTCGCACCGTTTTCGGAAAACCGCGCATCGGGTCGGGTCGAGGCCCGGCACTGCACTCCGTGCCGCAGCGGGGAACGCGCGTGCCGAATCTGAAGCCGGTGGGACGAACGGTTCTCGAGATACGCGGATTACATACACGCAGACAGACAGAGATTTGTCGCATTTATAGATAGATTAAGGGTCGTTTCATACCGTTATAAGGACCCTAACTAATTTCGGTTCGGGAGTGCTCCCCGACCCGAAATTATTTAGGTTCGGGGGGAGTTCATCCATACTTTCTTAACGGCTATAGTGCCGAAGTCGCTTAAATATTTGAGGTCCGTGGCATGACAACGTTTGTGGCCGATGAATGAGCATTGCAGGGCGGATACATATTTGACTTGCCCTGGCGCTGCTGCACGTTGAATGACTTGAAGTCCAGTGAGTAGCAGGCAGCTCCAGCAGGCAGCAGCACCAGTGACGGGGACACGGGGTCTCTTCCATAGGTCTCTTTCTCTCTCTCACTCACTCTCACAAACGTCGAAAACATTTAATCTACAAGCTCATATTATAGACGTGCCGCGGCCGCCTCTCTTGCTGCATGCATATCATCACGCAGTCAACTCGTCGTGGACAACACGGAACATTAGCAAAGTTGTGTCTATGCTTTTCTTTTCTCTTTAAAACGGTCGGCGAGTAGCACTAGCAAGACATGCACCAAAGCTGTGTGTGTGTGTGTGTGTGTGTGTGTGTGTGTGTGTGTGTGTGTGTGTGTGTGTGTGTGTGTGTGTCGCGCGCGCGCCTCCCAGTCCACCACTCGTATGTATCCGCTCTGCGATGCCCAACACACGGCCACACAAGCATTTGGAAGTCGGCGTGTCTCCCTCCCAAACGACCGCTGTTTCCTTGGATTTACAGCCGAGAATATGCACTTGAAGCCGGGCTGAATGAATTAGAAGACACCGCTGAGTACCGAAATTAAGTCGGGAGGTCACAACATTTCGTCAGCACCGTAGAGCCGAATTTAGTCGGTTGACGCCCCCCCGAACCGGGAGATGCGAACCATATTTGGGTTTGCCTAGTGCCGAACCGAACTTTGTTAGGCTCCTTATAACGGTATGGATCGACCCTAAGGCCTACATTTCTTACTAGTCAGGGATCCTTTTAACATTGTTTAATGCAATCATATAGGACTTTCTGTTTGGATGTATGGTCTGTCAAGGCCAGAAAGTTTTTTTTTTGTTTTTTTTTTGCCACTCAGTAGGCATTCCCGCATAACTTCCAGGTATGATGATGATATCATGCACATACCCTATATTAAAGTGTTGTTTTATAAAAAAAGAAACAACTACATACCAAATGTAACACTTCTTCTAGGGCCGCTTTCTGGTTCGGGGTTCAATCTGGAAATAATAATACACAATCCATCATAAATACATATTATAGCTGGAAGTAGTGGGAGTATTTTTCCCTCCCTTTCTCTCTCTCTCTCTCACACACACACACACACACACACACACACACACACACGCACGCAAACACACGCATGCGCACACATCCACACTATGCTTGTGTGTCTTGGGTATTACTGTATATAAAACTCTAGTAAAATGTATGCATTTAGCGTTAATAAGCAGAGTAAGCAATAAACATAAACTGTAGTCAACAAACAACAGATGCCAGATGTAGTCATGTGTACAGTATTATGTGCACACTGGCCTGTCTATTTTTAAGTTGAAATTCCTATTGTAGTCTCAACCGTTAGGGCCTCAACCTAGGGACGCTTCCCAGCACACAGTGACCTCTCTGACCTGGGCCTCGGCGCATAGCTCTCTATAGGAACCAGCTGTATTTTCTCTGACACACACACGGCACCCAAGCACACATCCCAGTTTTCGTTCGTGCGCTCCGGTCAAGAAGGAGACACCCTATAGACACACGTTAGTGCATGCACGCGCATGAATTCTCGCGCACTATAAGGCGCACGTAGCTCACACCCGATACTCGGGCAAAACATGTTATTGAGTCCCTCTACACATGTGGTTCGAATCTCAGCTCTCGAACGTAAGCAACTCACCTATGTATTACTGGTAGACCAGTTCATACTGGTTGTTCGTGCACGACATGTATGCGCATTAACTGCGAGGAACCGCTGACCTCACCGGTGCACTGATTCTGTGCCCCACACACACGAATGTGACAACAGGGGAGACATGTATGCGCGCCGCTCAGCGTGCGCCCGATGTGCCCAGGCGTAGACACAGGTTACAGAATACAGTATATAAGAGAGGTGCATGCATTGGTCCGGGCCTTTTTCTTGACAACCTCTCGCCACATCGAAGCTTGAAGAATTTGTGCCCGCCAACTGACTGTAACTGCTTGATTTTGTAATAAACCAGACTTTGTCCATTTTGGCAAGGGAAGCTGGACAACTTTGTGTCTCTCATCTGTCTCAGCCGCCGGGGAAAACAAGACTTCTACCACTCTCAATATACTACAGAAGCTGGTGCCCAACGTGGATTCTGTTTAGAGCCTTCTTTTTATGCAGCTTGTTTTTTCATCTTTTTTGCTTTTTCCCCACCTGGATCCCTTCTGTGAGCAGGGTGAGTTGAATTTGTATTGATTCACGCACGTTTGCTTGTGGAGTGGGCTCCTTGTGGAGGCTGCTTGATGAGCTGCAGGTAGAACCCGTGTGGAATTGGTCTTGTTTTTCTCTTTTTTTTTTTTTTGTTAATGCGCTTTTTCATGCGCGGGGGACAGATGGGTGATACGGGCCAGTATAGTGTTTAGTTACTTTCAGCTGGCGTTTTTTTTTTTTTTTAGTAAACTTTAGAGGGTTTACATGCCGTTCCTGCATTTTGGAAGCAAAGAGTTGGGTTTAGCTTAAGAAGGGTTAATTGCTTAATGCTCTACCGGTCCAGGGTACACGTCAATTGCTCTGGCCACCCCTAAAAGCAATACGATGTTTATTGCATGTGGATCTCGCATTATGAGAGGCAAAGAATGTGGTTATAGTCTTTTTTGTTTAGTGTTTGACTATTGCTGGGCCAGGAGAACGTCATTGCTCGTGCCACCCTAAATTAATTTGTGATATGGTCATGGTATTGGTCCCATCTTAGGCGTAGGTTTGATCACCCTCACGTGCAGGTGGCGATGCTTTAGTTTCTTAGATTGCTGGTTTTTGTGGGAATTGGTGGTCTGTAGGGGCTAGTGGCGTTGATAAAAGACCCTGGGAGTACTGGGTTGTACTTGGAAAATGTTGTGGCATGCATTGTTGTTTAGCGCTTTGATGTGTAATGACTTTGGTTTTGTTGTTTAGGCCTATTGTTTAAGGGTTGTTTTAATAGTGGTGTGTTAATTTGGGTTGTGTTTATGCTGTACCGGCCGTCCTGGCGACGTGCTGGTGTGTGCGTAATGCTCGTGCGTAATGTTCTGTGTTTGTTGTCTGTATGTGTTTGGTGATTGATGTCTGTCTCTCAAACGCAGCACGGTGACGGCCATCTGCCCGGGGACTACGGCCGATTCTCTGGGGCTTGTGGAGCGTGCCCTGACGTGGGAGTGCCGCCCGCTTTGTCTGTCTGTTCGACGCGCGGTGCAACTTTGTGTCCCGGTGTCGCCTGGCGTGCCAAATTCCTTTTCCTGCTGCTGCTTAAGGTTGGGTCGAATATTATTTACTTTTACCGTTCTGTGGCGTATGCATGTTGTGCGCCGCGGCGCTCGGGTGTCTTAATGTCTAATGCACTCACATAGTTTATTTGGTGTTGCGCGTTGTACTGACTGCCTGACCATTTGCTGTATGTGCTCACGGCGTTTGTGGCGAATTCGTATGTATGTTGGGGGCCATACATATGTATTGGTCTAGGCCGTTTGTGGGTTTGTACGCTGGGAAGGCTGGTCAACACACACTGCATGGGCGCTCTGTCACTGTTTGGGCCCGGCCGTGTGTTGCGGTTGAGAGGGTTGGGTTGGTGGTTCATGTGTTGTAGTTGTGTGTCTGCTCTCTGTTTTATTCAGTGGGAGTGGGGTGGTTTTTGTTTTGGGCACTTGGGGCTGTGGTTTGGCCTCGGGTGTTGTTGAATGTTTGCATGCGCTTGTCAGTTTCGCTTGGGTGCGCCTAGTAGGTGTTTGCGCACTGAATTGGCCACTTATGGGTGGTCTGTTTTTGCGTATACTGCGGGGGTCTGTTTGGGACCTCTGTGGGTTATTTTTACGTGGTTGCCTGCTTGCCCGGGGGTTATGCTGTCTCACACTGTGTTTGAACTTTGCGTGTGCTTGGGGGTATTGCACGTGAAGTCGTGGGGTGGTGTGCGCCTGGGGATTGTGGGCTGCCTGGTGTTTTACGCGCCGTTTGTGTGTTTGCGGTGGTTCTTTTTTGAGGGGTTTTTTCTGGTCTTATGGTTTTGTGAAGTTCTACTATTCAGTTTATTTTGTTTTTTTGGTTTGTTGGTCACTGTTGTGGTGGCGAGTGTTTGTTTTCATATGGGGATTGGTCTGGTTGTTCGACGTGACTGCGCTTTGGCAGTCACGGTTGTGGCATTGCAGTTGTGGTATTCTGGTGTACCACCGTTTCGGGTGTTTGTCCGCCACGTTTGGCATGAAGAGTCTGGGCAGGTTGTGGATTATGAAGCGGGTGCTGTTTCATTCGCTGGGTTTGCGGAAGAGGTACTGTCGCTGGGGGAGAAAGAGTGGTTGCCTCGTGACACTTGCAATCAGCTGCTTACTCTGTGCCGGGAGCATGTGCGTCGGAGATTTATTGGCAGATAAATCTTTGTTTGAGTTTTGGGTGAATGATTGTTCTGTGCTTTGCTTCCGTGTTGCATGCGTTCGCGTCTGCTGTCTGTGTGTGGGTTTGGGTGTCCACGCTGGCTGCTTCACTGGGTGAGCGGGACTCTCTCTGCTGGCGTTGGGATTGGTCCCAACGTCAGAGGGGGGGGTGGTCTGCCCCGCTCGGCTGGTGGAGGCACGCCTCGGGGTTCCGTCATACACGCACCCCTAGTGACAGACTGTCAGTGGCATTACACGTCCTTTCAGTGCGTTATGGTTGTGTAAATGTTGTAATGTGAAGCCTACATATAAACTGCATGATTTGTCTCACTCTGAAGTTTGCTTTTGTCTAATCTCATGTGCTTTGTGGGGTGGGTCCCTCTTTTCTCTTATTGCCTGACTGCCTGTATGCGTTTTGGTTCAGTATTTGAGTATTTATACTCGGATACATTCCCTCTACTGGTATAACTTTTCTGCCTCTGTCTCCTCTCGGCATGGTTGTGTGTGTATGTGTGAGGCATTTCTGTGCGGCCTATTGTCTCTGAGTCAGGAGATCCTTTCTGCTGGGCTGCTTCACTCACACTGACGCTTATTTCCTGTCGGGGTTTCGCCCCCTCTCGAGTCCTGACCCCGCCTCTGCGTCTCATTGGCTGCCTGTGGGAAAGAAGGGCCTGCTTGCGCACGGTCGCAGGCAGTGGAGGGGGTGAGAAAGGGAGCTTTTCTCTCTACTGGATCCCGCTCTTCCTTTCTTTTTCCCAGTCTATAATGGGTTCGTAGTTATTTAAGAACAAATTTTTAATAATTGCTGTGAATTCCTAAAATTCCACAGTGATAATGAGGTCAATTGAGTAATAAGACCTTTTCCCCCGTCAAGTAAATTACTTGGCCTAAACCAAATGAGGTCAATTGAGTAATAAGACCTTTTCCCCCGTCAAGTAAATTACTTGGCTTAAATCAAAAGTTTCCAATAAAGCTTATCAAAACTGTAGAGCTGATTTCTGTGTCGGTTGAACGCAGGACATGGTTCTATAGTACATAATAGTCACATTTTTCCAGTTGCCAGCGGTAATTTATATGTGATTTCACAGTGGTTAGAAGACTGGTGCAGGTTATACCTTCTGAATTAGCAGGGGGAAGCCTTTCCCTCCTATTCTAACGGCCTTGATACTTTTCTTTTCAGTATTTTTACTTGAGTACTTCTTTCTCTCTGTTACTAACTATACTATACTCATACTTCTGATATGTCAGAGTTGGTCTATGGTTTTAGGAGGGATGTCTGAGTATTTTTACTCGAGTATTTCACATTTTTCTCTACCCATACCGGGATTCACAGTATAACACTCTAGTCTGGCATATGAATGTATTCACTTATAAGATCTACTAAGTGGTTTAGCATGTGAGTACGTGTACCTGGTTTCCTAAAACCCTATCTTTTATGGTCAAATATGCTTAGGTTGAAATACTTTGGATCAAATCGCTGGAGACAACCTGTTGACTATCCTTCCTTTACAATAGCATGACGTAGTTTGAACCTACCGTCAACATTCAGGCCTTACTCAGGTCCCATTCTTAGCATCTGTGTATTGTATACTATAGGCCCACTGCCGTCTGTAGAGTGGTGAGTGACTCCGTTTGGGAGGGCTAGGGGCAGCACAGGTCACTGTTTAATAAGCATAGCGAAGGGGGGGGCCGTGGTACCCCTGCACGCTTGCTCTCTCTCTCTCTCTGTACCACACACACATGCACTCACACACATTCGCATGCCCATACACCCCCACACGCACACACCCTCTCTCCTTCTCTCTCTCTCCCTCTCTCCTTTTTTCCTTTTCTTGGGAATCCCACCGTCGTATATACAGTATTTGTCTGTGCACACTGACTTTATTCTTGGTTAAGTCAATTTCTTTTCTTTCTTGTATTGATACAAGGGGGGTGTTTTGTGACATCTGGGTCTCGATGGTGACACCATTTACCCCTAGTACATTACAAAACTGTGTTTAAGCGTGTGTCTTGGTAACCCTTTCCTTGGCCTTGGGTGCTCATGTTGACAAGGCTGCATGCGGAAAGACCTTCCGATCACTGGGTTGTGTTGAAAAGTAAATAACTGCATGTTATTGTGGCTGTTGTGAGTATCTGTACTTAAACAGCAGCATTCTACACAAGTTATATATGCAGCGAGCTTGCATTCTCAGGGCCTATGTGGTTCGGAAGCCTTAAATGGTAGTCCGTCTGATTCAGAGATTGGGCGCTCTAGCCATTGTTTTAACACATTTTTGATTGTATGGTTACCACTAATGTCTGCATGCTGCTCGCTGGTTGCATTTTTTATCTCCCCAGAGGGGTAAGTTGCTGGGGTATAACATTAGACTAATGTTTTTATTAACGGGCAAAATGGTGTGTGTCTATTGAGTTACTGACATTTAGTTTGGTGTGGAAATATTGAATGCTGTAACATAGGACACATATTTTAACACGATGAGTGGTTGCTGCATGAGTGTTTGTGGATTGACTATCGGGTTGAGCTATAACACTGCATGGCCATTGCATTGGAGTTATTATTTATGTTAGGTTGTGCTACCTGTTACTATTATTTTCAGGTCGGTGTTCTCCAGTACCAAGGGGGGTAAGTGATCGCTGTCTCAACCCTGTCTGGTTGGGCCACCTGCCGTTTCACGGATATCCGGCGATTCAGGTAAAAGACAGTAATCTTATCTTATGCCTTATCCGTCTTCCTGGGTGATTGGTTTTTAGGACGTAGATCGGCTACTTTTTGTTTTTTCAAAAGGACTTTAATCAGGATTTTTCCCGCGTTGTTTTTTGACATTTCCGGACTGTGATAGGACCTCAATAGTCTTGCATATTTTTGTTTAATCCCCGACCTTGGACTTTTGACTAGACTGAACACTTAACTTTTTATATTGTTGTCTTGTGCTCTTTTTACAGTGACTTGTACTGTATCTTATTTGCGTAATAAAGAAGTTATTCAGGATATTATTGTCTCCCTTCTCGTATTTTTGGTCATTTAAGGGAACACAAACTTATAATAATTCTTAGGTTAAGGGTCGACATTTTATAGTGGTCTTGGTACAGCCTAAGGCTGGTTTCCTCCAGGTTCAATTTAACCTCGGGTTGGTAACCCTTTGAATGGTTTGGTGGTTTCAGTTGTTGCCGGCCTCTTATTACTGACTCGTAACACCACTCACATATGTTAGGATTGGGGAAAATTCTAATAAAATTCTATTGTCTCTGTGTGTTCGTTTCCCATTAGCGCATTTGGAAAACAAAAAGTTTAAGGTATACATGAATAAAGTGTTTTAGTGTCTGTGTGTTCTTTCATTCACATTGTTTTAGCAAATATACAGCTAAGGGCGAAGGACAACATAAGTTGGGGTGATTACACCACAAAGGTCCTTTGGGGGACCGGCAACAACACAGGCTCTGTGCAGGAAAATAGTGGGTATCGGGGTTTACTGGGGTATTTGAATATTTTTTATATTATTTTTCATCCTTATCAACCCCCGCCAAGTTTATCTCAGTTGTGGTCTGCACAAGGGCCAAGTACATTGCCAAATTTCAAGGGTATATACATCTCTGCTTGATAGAATGGGAGCCGAACTGTCAAAGGCGGCGCAGGCGGGTACAACTCCTGTCGGTATTGTGCAAAATAATAATGGGATGTGGCATAAGAAAACTCTTGCTAAATACTCTAAGGCGTGGAACTCGCGATGGAAAGACATCGCTAATCCATGGCCTAAAAATGGCACCTTTGACCCTGAAGTTATCAAAACATTGCAGGTGTTAATTAGCGCCCATAAGGCGGGGCAAAAGAAGGGTCGCCGCGGTCTTGCGCGTGCGCAAAAACGAGAGCTCGAGTTGGGAGCTTTAGCTTTGTTCCTTCAAGAGAGCCAAAAGTTAAATAAGGCATACAAAGAAAAAGTTGGGCAGGCTGCCAGAATTCGCCAAGAACCCGAGAAGCAGCTGCTTTGTGACACTCCCTTCTCTCATGTGGCTCCTCCGCCCTACACCATCCCGCCTTCATCGTCCACTGCATGTGGGGCAATCTACCCCCAATTGCCAGTGATATCAGCGGCTGGGCGATATGATGTGACAGATGATAAGGGTATGATGGTTGAAACTGGAGATGCAGACGTCAGGTTCAATTTAAAACCAGACTGCCGCAAGAAAGACACGCCGCGGGCAGTGGGAGGGGCGACGGCTAGCCTGGGTGGCTCTCCTAAACCCTCATCCAGAAAGTCCGCGGTTGCCAAGAGCAGGAGCCGCAAGTCCTCCTTGACGGGAGGATGGGACCCTCTCATTAAGCGACTTCTGGCCAAAGCGGAGCGTCGGGGACGGGAGGTCCGCCCAAGAAAATCGGTGGTTGGCTTCACCTCCGGTCAGACAACTGACTCAACGGACAGTCAAGCTTCCTCAGACTCTGGATCTGAATCAGAGTCTGAGGTCGAGATTAGTGCACAACCCAGCCGTACGGGCTCGGTGATGGCACGGATTGGTCAAGCATTGGAGAGGCTCAGACATTCCCGGGACTCCCTAAACCGAGAGCTGGACCTTGTCGGCAGTGATAGAGAGCAGATGGCGGACATCAAAGACAAATTGGATGCCATATCTCTTGAAGAAGCCGAATTGACTATTAGCCTGGATGAGGAGAGTCGTCAGCTTAAGAAGTCCAGTGCCCACCGGGGGTCTGGGAAGTCCTCCCGGGAGTCGGCGCCCAAGTCCCGGCAATACTACTTACGGAAAATGTCACACCGAGAGGCCCCGGCATCTGCAACACAGGACCCGGCCGACTCGAAAGCATCAGGAGACGAGAACGTTAGCATCATAGCGCCGCTGTTGATCAAAGGTCAACGGATGGAATACAAGCCGTGGGCATCAACTGACGTTACTGATTTGGTGCAGAAGCTCCCACCACTCCAAGAGGGGGCGTTTCCCTGGATCGCAAGGCTCGAACAGCTTACGATAGGATTGACCCTTGCCATTGCTGATGTTAAAATTCTCCTTGCTTTGGTGATAGGGGTCCCTTCGATGGAAAGTGCCCTGACAAGGGCCGGTCTCACTAGGTATGTTGGTACTAAGCAACACGACGCAAACCTCTTTCTCCAACATACCGCAGCAATGTGGCGTGCGTTGAGAGACATCTATCCCACCAACATTCACCCAGACCATATCGTCTTGGACCCTCTTAAGCCCGACGAAAACCCAAGAGCGTTCGTCGCCCGTGCCTTTGAGCTGTGGCGGACTACAACAGGGAACGACGCTCTTCGCAACCAGATCGAAACAGCATTGGTCCGGGCCAAGGTTGAGGCGGGTCTTCCCCCACTGGTGAGAAAGAAGTTGGCTGAAGTGGTCGGCTTGGGAAGCATGACTCCCACACTTTATGCAGACAACGTCGCCCATCAAGTTGAGCTCCAGCGCAAGAAAGAACTTCAGCTGAAAGAGCAAGACCAAGATAATCTGAGAAAACTGACTCAAGCTCAGCTGACCTGTCAGAAAGACATTCTCAAGCAGGCCGCGGTGCTCTCCGACCCCCCGGGGCAACCACCGGCTGCTCCGACGGCTCCGGCCATCAACTCGTCTCAACAGCCACCGACTCTGAGACAACCTCAGGGCCAAGGAGGCCCGTCCAACTTCCCTCCAGGAACCTGCTTCATCTGTGGTCGGTTTGGTCACTTCTACAGGAACTGCAGAGGTGGGGGGCGCCCTCCTCGTCGCTACAACAATCAGCCACCTCCTCCACAGTGGTCACAACAGCAACAACCTCAAGAGTACTGGCCACCGCAGACCAACGCGAGGTCTCCCCAATGGCAGCAGACCCAGCCTCCGGCGGGTCCCGTTAATCCGTTTCGGGGCCCTCAGCCCGCTGGGCTATAGGGCTGCCCTAACAACTCCGAAGGAAGGTGCAATCAGCTGGTGGTAACGAGCCCTGTCGAAGACCCGATTGTCTGGGTCAAGGTTAACGACAGACCTTTGCAATTAATGGCGGATACGGGAGCTGCTTTTACTTGTATTCAACCTAAAGACGCCACGCACCTTCCTCGATCTGGACATTACGTCCGGACCATCGGTTTTGAGGGAATAAAACAGCTGATACCGACTACGCTGCCCGTGAAGATCCAACTTGAGTCTCAAGTAGCCGAAATCTCGGTCCTTGTGTCAGACAAGACACCTATTGGCCTTCTAGGCAGGGACGCGCTGACACAACTGAACTGTACTATCAAATGCACAGCTGATGGGTGCATAATATCCGTGCCCAATGGAGAATATCGTCAATTGATTGCTCAACCGCCACCTGATGGAGCCATGGTCTATTGGCTGGGAGATTTGAGCAGTGATTTGCTGGGGCCGGCCAGGCAATGGGACAAGTTCATCGTCGCCAATATGCCTGGTTCCAGAGTTCCTGAATACCCGCCTCACTGCACTCTGAAGTACTCCAAAGAAGCCACTGAGTCTGACGCTGCTGAATGGAGAAGACACCAACCAACGCAAGTCCAGTTGAGTTCTGGTTGCATTATTCTTGGACCTCAAGGTGCAGCTCTGAAAATAAATGGACAACCTTATCTGGCGGAGACTTTCCAGGTCGAGGACAGTCTCCCACATGTGACTTTGAGAATTGCAGAAGATCACGAGCAGAAGCATATAGGGGCGATGGTGGCTGAAGCGGACAAGGCCACCTTCGTAACGACAAAAGAAAACCCTGCTCTCTGGGTGAGTGAAGATCAGCGATTTCTCAAGATTATGATTTCGGCACAAGGTGTAGGCCAACCGCAGACAGTGAGGATGGGCCACCGATCCATGCTCGATGTCGAACCCGACCAGGCCCTCCGAGAAGACATGATGCGTCAAGTACCGGGGTACCTGTGGGCCAAAGACAGCACAGACGTCGGGCTAGTCAAGGCCGCCCAACCAGTGAGAGTGCCACTCCAGCCTGGGGCAAAACCACCCTGGCGTTACCAATACCCTTTGAAAGACATTGCTATCCAGGGTATCGAACCTCATATTGAGGGACTTTTGAGGGCTGGAGTTTTGGAGAAGACCAACTTCCCGATTAGTAACATGCCTCTTTTGCCTGTCTTGAAGCCTGACAATTCATATCGTCTTGTTATTGATTTGCGCGCTATTAATGAGATAACGGTCGATTTTTCCGCAGACGTACCAGACCCGCATATTCTGCTGGCGGACATTCCGCCAGATGCGGTCTGGTTTACCGCGATTGACCTCTGCGGGGCGTTTCACTCCGTTGTGTTGAGTGAAGACTGCAGAGGACTATTTGGCTTTACGTTCAAGGGGGAACACTATCGGTACCGACGCTTACCGATGGGCTATCGTCATTCCCCCCACATTTTCAACAAGGTCTTGAAGGATGATTTGGTAGATGTCGCACCTCTCCTGACGAGTACGGTCCTCCATTATTGTGACGACATTCTGCTGTGCTCAGAGGACCGTCAGACGTGTCATCGAGACTCTGTGACCTTGCTCCAAAAATTAGCAGAAAAAGGTCACCGGGTTTCGATTAAAAAGATGCAATACTGTGTGAAGGACGTGATCTATCTTGGTCAAAGGATATTTCACGGTCATCGTGCTATCTCTGAGGGGCACGTTGAGTCCATTCGTAATGCACCAAAGCCTAGGACAGTGAGGGAAACCATGAAGTTTTTGGGGGTTACACAATATTCGGCTTATTGGATAGAAAACTACACTAGGCTCACGGGCCCTCTCAGAGATATGATTAAGCAGGCAGGGGGCAACTTGATTAACGCGAAGATTACTTGGACGGTTGATGCGCTTACTGCCTTCGAGACCTTGAAACATAGATTGATCGAGGCGCCGGCACTTGCGTTACCGGACTACACCAAAATGTTTTTGTTGTATGTATCTGTATCTGCGGGAGGGAAGCACGCGTGCGCTGTCTTGACTCAGTCTACTGGCATTGGCCCCAATCCCCAACCCATTGCTTATTATTCTACGGCATTCAGTGATGTCGAGATGGGGATGTTGTGGTGTTACCGCGCATTAGTGGGCACCTACTTGATGTATGAAAAGGCATCGGCACTCACTATGGGGTATCCAGTCACCATTCTGGTGAAGCATGAGCTCAAAAACCTATTGGATCATGGCAAGTACACACTGACCATGTCCAGAATTAGGGATTACCATAGGTTGTTAGAACAAGAAGATGTAACAATCGTTAAATGTTCAACAATCAACCCGGCTGAGGTTTTACCCACAGCTGAGGATGGGGACGAGCACTGTTGCTTGGAAGAAGCTGAAAGGTACTCCAAGCTCAGGGCCGATCTCCAGGCGCTTCCCCTCGAGGAAGTGGATGTGGAGTACTGGACTGATGGGTCTTGCTACCGCATCGGCGACATTTTGTGCGCGGGTTATGCCGTCGTGCAAGCTCAGGGATCTGAGTTTGTCACAGTTAAAGCGGAAGTGCTTCCCCAGCCGGCATCGGCCCAACTGGCTGAGCTGGTGGCCTTGACGGAAGCTTGTTTGCTGGCGGAGGGTAAGCGGGTGAACATCTACACAGACAGCTCGTATGCACTCAATGTATGCCACCTGTTCGGGGCTGTCTGGAAAAACCGCGGCTTTAAGAGCGCCGACGGTTCGCCCATTAAACATCGTGCACAGATCCTGAAGTTGTTGGATGCTATGATGAAACCTAAGATGATTGCTATCACTAAGTGTGCCGCCCATCAGTCAGACAAATCTTACATCACCAAAGGGAACGTTGCAGCAGACGAGGCCGCGAAGGCAGTGACTGGAGCCAACAAACCAGGTAAGGTTCTTTTGATCACGCATGAGGTGGACCTGGAGGAAAAGATCACGTTGTCTGACTTGATTTTGATGCAAGACGAGGTCAGTGACATTGATAAAGACTTGTGGCGTGACAGAGGTGCAGTCCAGGATAGTACTGGACTTTGGCGCAACCACGAGGGGTTAGTCCTTGCCCCGCCTGACTTGGTGGGTCTGTTGATTCACGAGGCGCATTCGTTTGCGCACGTGAATCGGGGGGCCGTGTATCATAAGATCACCCGGGAGTATGGGTTTTGGGCACCATATCTTTTTCAGCAGATTGACCAAGTTATTGGAAGGTGTGCCATCTGTTTAAAGAACAATGTTCGACGAGGGGTTACCACGACACCAGGCCATGTCCCAACCCCCAAGGGGCCAATGATGGAATTGGTCATGGATTATGCTGACATGATCAGACCCATTGAAGGAAAGCGCTATCTTTTTGTGGTTGTGTGTCGCTTTACTCGTTGGGTGGAAGCCACTCCCACAAAACGAGAGGACGCACGGTCAGCCGCTAGATTCTTATGCCGGGAAGTCATTCCAAGATTCGGTTTTCCTTATAAAATAGCTAGCGACTCGGGAAGATCCTTTGTGGATCGCACAGTGCGGCTAATCCTGCAGAAATTAGGGATTAAGCAACGTTTTGGTACCATATACCACCCCAGTTCTCAAGGGGCCGTGGAACGGCAGAATTTAAACGTCAAATCCCGCGTGAATAAAATTTCGCAGCACACAGGCTTAAATTGGTCTGAAGCCCTCCCTCTGGCGTTGTTATCGATCCGTTCCTCCCCGGTGCGGCCCTTAAATTTGACTCCGCATGAGCTTCTCACGGGCCGTCGAATGGTAACCCCTGGTGTGCACACAGGAGGGAAAGGCCCGAGTCTTTCCCTGCTGGAGAAAGATATGAAGGCGTATGTAGAATATATGTCTGCCCTCCATCGGAGGATCTCTGCCTATGTTCTTTCCAAACAGGAAAAGGAGGAGAAGGACGAGGAGAAGCTGAAACAGAGCCGGACGGCAGCCAACACTATCGTCCCCGGGGACCAGGTGTATGTGAAAAAACATCGCCGCCGGTGCCTGGACGTCCGCCGTGAGGGCCCATATCGCGTGGTGCGAGCCTCAGGCTACGCTGTCCAGATCGAGGGTTCTCCGACGTGGTATCATCTGAGCCACTGTGTGAAAGCCCCCGCTGAGACAACCAACGAAGGCGCCGCCGGCACAGACGAGACGACCGCTCCGTCAGTCCAGGGGGGTGACGATGGTGACGAGGCGCAAGGCCATGCCACGGCCGGGGACCAACCCAGTGTCCTGGGGCCTTCGTCCATCGACCCAGACGAGTCGAGTGGCGATGTTCCTGGTGATCTGTTACCTGCTACGGCAGACACCGGGGACATGGGGCCGGGAGACGAGCCCGAGGGACGGTTTGGTGCCATCGACCTACAAGACGTCCCGACCAACGACCAGACGGGTCCCCCCGGAGAGCCACCATGCCCGCCTGCGTCGGCCACAAAACCCAGGAGGCGTCGTGGTCGAGCCATTCCCCTGCCAACCAAAAGGCCGGTCCGAGAGAGACGTAGGCCTAAGCGCTTTGACAACTGAGGACCGAAAGGACAGCGAGGTGCAGGGTTCGGACACCATGGTGTCTTCCTTGAAAACAGCCTCCAATACGACTACCTCCACGAATACAACTGCTCGACCTTCTGCGACAACCTCTCCGGTGACGACATCTCCTCCTACGACGACTCCACGGATGACAGCTATTAACGTGACAGTGGCTGTTAATGCCACGACAGCTGTCAATGTGACAGCAGCTGTTAACGTGACAGTGGCTGTTAATGCCACGACAGCTGTCAATGTGACAGCAGCTGTTAACGTGACAGCGGCTGTTAATGCCACGACAGCTGTCAATGTGACAGCAGCTGTTAACGTGACAGCGGCTGTTAATGCCACGACAGCTGTTAACGTGACGGCAGCTGCTGACCTGACCACAGCTGCTAACGTGACCACAGCAGCTCCTGGGTCCACCTCCCTCCAGGCAGTTGAGGCAGGGTGGGAGGGCAGGGCAAGGAGTGTACGGAAAACACACACCACTAGTAATGAATTGGAGCGGTTATGGGTTGAGAAGTTAGCTAGGCCTCATGAAAAAATTCTTAGGACTAGGTATACGGCTACATTGACTGATCCGTTACATCGCCAGGCTCATGCCAATTCTTGGTATCAGTGGATCGACTTCACGGCACGATCCATTGGTAGATCGAACTGTTTCTTTTGTACTCAGGCCCGAGTGGACACGCTTCTGCTGATAAACACCCAACATAGCTGGGGGAACTGTGAAATGGAAAAAGAAAGGGCTAGAATAACCTTCATGGTTGAGCTTGGGTATCCTAACGAAGCTGAGTATTACAACAGCCCTGCTGCCATTGCTGTGGGGCTGCACGTGGGTCCACTTTGCCCGGCCGAGTGCCTACAGTATTTGGGGTCGAAGGAATATTATGATGGGATCATGACACAGGGCAACCTTACAAGAGACTTGAGGGAGAGGCTGCAAGGGGAGCAATGTGTCAATCTTGATGTTCGCATGGATCTTGACATGGAGGCGGTTCCAGAAGGTACTCCCTTACGGCTGGCGGGACACTTCGAGTGTTTCCAGAAGACTAATGGGTTTAACACCACACGTCAACACATTCCGATTAAAGTGGGTATTCTAGGAGAAGAGTTTTGCGATAGAATATGGGACATTACGGATGATCTAGCAGAAAGTGACTGTCTGCCGGTTCAAGAGAGGGACGGCCGATTGTCAGTCGTCCACATGGTTAAAGGCATCCGAACAATGCCCTCTCCTGACATATGTCCACTTCTTTATGCTACACAGGCAGTGGCAGATCAGTTCTGGATCTGCGGGGAGGACATTCTGCTGAGTTTCTTGCCCATAAACTGGGTGGGCCGATGTGCCCGGGTTCAGGCAGTTCAGCCTATTGCCATCATTCCTTTTGAGGAACTTCAGGACAGACGCGACTTGGTGCCTAGAAGAGTCAAGAGAGAGCTGCTTGAACAAGAACACATGAAAGGTCACAGAGTACCGGTTGACCGCCACGGAGTTCCTTATGACATCCCTCAAGATTTCATGGTCATAGACCACGGCAAGCTAATAACGGCAGCTCTTTTCTTTCCTTCGATCGGCATCAGCGTCAACACAAGGTGGATCAACTTTATTGCCTTCAACACTCAGCGCTTCATGAACTATACCTATGATGCTTTTGGGGCTATAGGGAAGCAGTTGGCGGCTACCAGCCTGATGACTTTGCAGAACAGGCAGGCGCTCGACTTCCTGTTGGCGGAGAGGGGGGGAGTTTGCGCCATGGTTGGGCCCTCCTGCTGTTCCTTCATCCCGAATATGACTGCCCCTAACGGATCCTTCACCTTGGCAATGGAGAAATTAAGAGAGGTGCGGGATGAATTGCACGAGAAGGCCGGCGTGACGGACAATTGGGACAGTTGGTTTGCCGACACCTTTGGGGGTTGGGGGACCTACTGGGCTCAGATCGGAGCTGTCATTCTGATCGCTGTGCTTGTCCTTGCGTTCATCTTATGCTGTTGCATTCCTTTGGCCCGCTCCTTCATCTCCAGGGGCATCGACCGTGCCATGGGCTTTCAGGCGCTGCAGATGACGTCAATTCATGTCGAGGGGCACTCAGAGTCTTCTCTCCCAGAAGAGGATCCTGTCATTAAGGATGAGGTGCTGATCGACAGCATGTACACGGAGGACTATTTCGATATCCATCCACACGAGCGTGGTGACATATGGCATATCGATAAGCTGCAGTTCCGGGAGGCAGAGGACTAAGGGGGCTCCAAGGCCCGGATGACGCTAGGTTCAACCTCAACTCTTTGGCCCCATACACACATGTCACGGCTTTGCCCAGAGTCAACAATCTGATTATTCTGTCTCTTACATCCTACCTCTAAAACACAACTCTCCCTACCTCTCTTGTGCATCCAGCATTCATTACACCACATGGTACGGTATGCCACGATGTTTGGCGAAGCTGCGCGTTTTTGATTGACAGTTTTTAGCTGTTTTTTAGGCCATAAACATGAGTAAAGGTTGTTGCGGTTAAGCGTCGCCGATGTGCATGCTTTTATTATTCATTATATCATTGTTTGTTACTCACTTTTAGCTAAATGCATTATATGTATTCTTTCAGTTCTCTTGCCCATATATATATTTTCTTTTTGATGTTTTATTTGTGATCTACACCGCATGGCTTGAACGTAGTGTAGGCATAAGCTCAGAGATCACTGTATCCATTGTTTGTGTAACGTGTTTAATCATTTCTAAGTTTACTTAGTTGTTTTTGTTTTGTGGTCTGGTTTATTCCGGATTCTGTATGTTTATGATTCATGTATTGTTTTGTTTTTTACAGTATTATGTAGTCTTTTATTGGATTGATTGGTACATTCAGATCGGCTACTGTGTGATGGGTTGATGTTCCGGTTCATGGTTAGGTGCACCCCGTTCTGTGGCGGTAAATGGCCAGGGGTGAGCTCCTATCGTTCGCTCAAAGAGAGGGATTTGTAGTCTCAACCGTTAGGGCCTCAACCTAGGGACGCTTCCCAGCACACAGTGACCTCTCTGACCTGGGCCTCGGCGCATAGCTCTCTATAGGAACCAGCTGTATTTTCTCTGACACACACACGGCACCCAAGCACACATCCCAGTTTTCGTTCGTGCGCTCCGGTCAAGAAGGAGACACCCTATAGACACACGTTAGTGCATGCACGCGCATGAATTCTCGCGCACTATAAGGCGCACGTAGCTCACACCCGATACTCGGGCAAAACATGTTATTGAGTCCCTCTACACATGTGGTTCGAATCTCAGCTCTCGAACGTAAGCAACTCACCTATGTATTACTGGTAGACCAGTTCATACTGGTTGTTCGTGCACGACATGTATGCGCATTAACTGCGAGGAACCGCTGACCTCACCGGTGCACTGATTCTGTGCCCCACACACACGAATGTGACAACAGGGGAGACATGTATGCGCGCCGCTCAGCGTGCGCCCGATGTGCCCAGGCGTAGACACAGGTTACAGAATACAGTATATAAGAGAGGTGCATGCATTGGTCCGGGCCTTTTTCTTGACAACCTCTCGCCACATCGAAGCTTGAAGAATTTGTGCCCGCCAACTGACTGTAACTGCTTGATTTTGTAATAAACCAGACTTTGTCCATTTTGGCAAGGGAAGCTGGACAACTTTGTGTCTCTCATCTGTCTCAGCCGCCGGGGAAAACAAGACTTCTACCACTCTCAATATACTACACTATTTTAAAGGTATAGACTGATTTCCTGAGCGACACTCTGTAGAGGGCCATTAACTGCGGTGTAAACTGTAAAGTAAAGTAACAGACTGTTACAAGTCCAACAGACTGCTTTATATCTAACTGACCAGTATCACAGTCAGAAGGAGGGTGAGTATCAGTATCACTACATCTGGATGAGCACAACCATCAGTAGAAACATGCAGGACCAGTTCAACCAGGTTCAACATTGTACTGTTTTGTACAGGTACATAAGAGTAAAACGTATTTTTGTTTGGCTTCCTTCAGACAATGCAATGATATGTATATAACGATATAATAACAGCAAACAACAAAACAAAAGAATCATAATAATTATGATAATGGCGTAGAAAGATTTTGGGAAAAGAGTGCAAAGCAGAATTGAGTTTGTAGATGGGCTTGTAGATTGGTTATTTGCAAACACACAAAGTATACAATATGGCGTGATCATGTGAAAGTTTGTATTTGTCCTACTGCATTACTGCTAATCCCCTCTAGAAGGCAGCATTGTCCCTCACTGAAACTCTCTGTGTAGTATAACAGATATAAAAAGCTAGATGCCTCATCCACCGCTGCAGTTCATTAGTGACTGGTAAAACAGGACTGGCGAAACTGTGGAAGGCACTTGCTGCCCCCTGCAGTGGGAAAGAGGGAGTCCTGCATCTGATTGGCCTACCGACCATCCCATTCTGTGACGCACAAGGAAGCGTCCTTCAGAATTCCGGAAGCTTGACAGTCCTCTTAAAGGACAGCTTTGTTTTGTTTTTTTAAAACAAGGGTTCATATTTTAGATTGTATTTAAAGAATATAAAAGATGAGTGTTAAAATGATTTCATTTACTTCTTTCCATTGTTTCAGAGATACTTATTTCAGTGGTTGGAGGCATGCGTACAAGTGGCTAAATATGTCATTTTACACAGAATAAGCCCATTCCCAAGATACAACGCAACCTTTCATGGTTGGATGTGACGGGGGCTGGAAGTGTTACAGTAAATAGCAATAAAGAAACTGCTGGCTTATTGTGTCTAAAAAGACATAATTAGCCACTTGTACGCATGCCCCCATGTGTACGCATGCCCCACATTTTAGCACGGTAAACGCGATAAAACAATAGAACGAAGCAAATGAAAACATTTTAACACTCACTTTTTCTTTTCTCTAATTACAATCTAAAATATGAACCCTCGTTGTTAAAAAAAAACAAAGTTGTCCTTTAACGCCCCAGAGCCGGAGGAGGCGTCTACCTTTATAAGTCTATGAGTAATGCAACCTGATTCTATCCCAGATTTGAACCCGGGTTTCCTGTGCAAGCCCTGGAATCTTTACCATTGGGCTAATACGAGGGTTAGTAAAATTACACAGTTGGCAGAATCAGACAGCCTACATATACTTTTTACATAAGGTTCCGCAACACAGCAGAGCAGGTGGGTACACCAATATTTACAAACATTTCACTTGCACTGCTGCATCGTGGCACTTTAAGCAGCATTCTCATGCCATCATTATATGCAACATTGAGTTTTTGCATTCTGCTCTTTTTGTAGCGCCGCCACAAATGGGCAGTATACATAGGTGTGCAAAAAGCTTTAAAAAGTGTGGACTTCACAGAAGCTGAACACATGCTAGTCCCCCCAGGAATCCGCGGAGAAAAAATCTTTATTCCGCGGAGAACAATCCGGATTCTGCGGAATTCTGCAGAGAACATTTCTTGATTCCGTGGACATTAAAAAACAAACTAAAATGACCAGTTATCAAGCTAAAAATTATATAGTTCTAATAATCAAGTAAAACCCTTCATGAAATAGCTACAATTAATTGTAATTAGTGGTTAGAATAATCGAATAATCATTTTTGAGAATAAAAATCTAATATTAAATCTATTATTTTTAATTGCTATTGTTTTTAATAATTACTTTCTGTTGCAAAGACTATATTGTCATCCAAACCATGCCCATAGTAACCACATTGTAGAGGATAGCCTACCTACTACCTAGTATGGGTGTAATATTTATTTATTCTCTTCTGCATTAGCATTGTTATTGCCAGGACCATAGAGGCATAGAGGAACTATAGTTCAGGACACAGTTTCTGTCAGGAACGAATGTGGGACCGGACCAATAGCGTCAGTGCTAGCAGGAGGGAAGCTAAGCTATTCCCCAGGCTTTGTATGGGGTGGCCACTGATCAAACCATGTACACATCGTTTTATAATAGTAGTAATAACTACTCCCGCCGCTCTGCTGCCACTCGCGACTGTTATTCTGCGGCCGTCAGAAAAGTCCGCGAATGGCCGAGAAATCCGCGGGTGGTCGCGAGTTCCGCGAAAATTTCCGTTTTCGCGGAATCGCGGATTCCTGGGGGGACTAACATGCTAAACTCATGTACAATCATTGCGACCGAAGGTCGCCTTATTGGCGTCGCCTCATTATACCCTGAGAAATCTCGTAGCTTGTCTGACTGTCAGTATTGTCTGACTGTCAGTACAGGAAGTGATGTCATGTGATGTCAGTGAGTCACAGTGATGTGGTACAGAATGACTCATATATGGGCATAAAGGAAGGCCCACTTAAAAACCCACGAAAAAACATAAAAAATCACCAAGAATAGCCGATCTAGAAGGTCACAACGCAAAAAAATAGACGATGCTGGTGTTTTACACTGTGACACTGAGTATCAGTGTTACTCTGTACAAAGACAGTATGCAGACTAGTGCTTGCTCTGCTATCATATAGTAATATTACTGTATAGAGATTTTTGCATATTAATCAGAAACAATCTAACAACAAATAGTTAATATAATGGTGGAGCAAGCACTGCACAGATAACAAGTCTTTGTACACAGTAAGGTTGCAACCTAACTACCATGAATATTGTGGATATACCCTTCTATTTAATCCTTTTGGGGATGTTGATGTTGTCATTTGCCCATTTGTCAATTTGGTAAAAAGAAATTGGTTGAATAGAACTCATATTTTGGGACCATCGTTCCATTGTTCAAAATGGTTTGTAATGCAGGCTGCTATCCCAGGAAGTCATGTGATCCAAGATGGCCGTGGTGTGAATATGCATATTTGGTCTATAGTTAAGAGTTATGGAATTAGTATTTTCCTTTTCTTATACTCTGTCTGTAGGCATTTGATGGGTTTGTCTTATTGTTGTATTTCATAGTAAACTTACGGTAATGCAAAACACGAAACAAAAAAGAACTATAGAAAATATTTACTAATTACTCAATAAATGTTCCTAAAAAGAAATAAATGCTTGGGGTTGAGGTTGCCCAACACATTGTGCAGAACAGAAATGGAGTACCAGATAGGCTCTGATACCCGTTTTATCTGAGTCCCAGGTTTAATTCCCAAACCCGCCTTTATCTCTGCTGCAAGCTAGTCACTCCCCGACTCTTTAGCTGTTTCCTGTTTCTCTCACAGTGCTATTGAATAAAGGCAGGACAAAATAATAAAAGTAGGTGACATAATATTAAGGTGTCACATGTGTTTCCGGATCAAATGTGCTGCCAAACAACATTATGGGCAAATGAACCAGAGCCTAAATTGAGTAGTAAAATGTAATACTTCGGGACCACAAAAGTACCATCAGAATTGATAGAAAGACATTCCCACATTAAAGGGATCCCTGGCTAATACGACAAATATGCCTTAATACATTATAATTGTCCTCTATAACTACAATGTAAAATTAAAAACACCTGAAATATTTGATTTCTTCTAGAAATAGATAATCTTTCACTCAATAGGGGAATTGCCTGTCACAAGTTGATGATGTCATAAATGTCATGTGTCATTTTTATGGCATGCATGTGCAAAAAAAAGCAAAACACAAACACATTTGAAATGTTGATTTGATGCTCATATTAACCATAGGAAGAATTACGTTTGTTTTTATTTTCACTTGCATGCCATAAATTCCATAGGGATAGATCACAAATTACATTTATGACATCATCAACTTGCGACGGGCATTTCCCTTATTGAGTGAAAGATTAGCTATTTCTAGAAGAAATAAAATAATTAAGGTGTTTTTAATTTTACATTGTAGTTATAGAGGACAATTATAACATATTAAGGCATATTTGTCGTATTAGCCAGGGATCCCTTTAAGACCAGGGAGATGTTCTGCTCGATTGCATCTCTCCACTCTGACATGTCTCCTTTCCGACATGTCTCCATTCCGACACTAACCCTATCTCTAACCCTAACCCTAAGCCTAACCCCTATGGGAGTGTCGCCACTCCGACAATAAGAAGTCAATTTCGGAGTGGCGACATGTCGGAATGGAGAGAGCCTCCCGTTCTGCTCTACGTGGACCAATTCTGCTCAGAAAGCCGTGCTTTTTGAACATTGGTCCTCGCACGGTCTGCAGACATCTTCTGATGCTGTCAGCCAATCGGGGTCGGGTTTAGCAGGGTGTATACATCTCAGGTCTCCACCTCTGGGGTCACCTGGGGTTGGGGTCGTGGGTTGTGGGTCGGGCAAATTCTCAGTAGTAGCGGGTAAGTCTACATCCTCTCTCTTCACTCCGTTTACATTCCTTAAACCTATGGCATCCTCATCCTCCCCCGAGACACCAAGGAGGTCCCAGGGCACTACAGTAATATCAATGACCATACATGTAGCGAGTTAACATTTGTTTGTTAGGTTTCTTTAGAACTTGATTATATTGTGTTTTTCTCTAGATAGATATCCATTTACACTGTTATATTGCTGTTAATGTACTGACCTATTATCTTGTTTATTATTGCGATGTTGTATCTGCTTATTGTAAGTCGCTTTGGATTAAAAGCGTCTGCTAAATGCCTAAACTGTAAACTGTAAACTGTAGGAACGAGGCAGCACGTGGCGGGCGAAGACCAGACGTGCCAGCAAAGAGGATGAGACAATGACGAGCAAGGTTAGCAACATTACCAATGTCCTGAAGGGAAACCTCTGGATGATCTCCCCTGTTAGCTCATCCTCCTCCCAACCAGGGAACAGCAGGACAGGGGGGAGGTGGAGGATCGGCACCCCACTCAGAAGTCTCAGCAAGGTCCCCAGGACGAGGCCGGCAGCTGCGCCGTAACCATTGGCGCGGCTACAATGCAGGACACAGACGATCTGGGGGAATATCACGCAGATCTGCAGGTCTGAAATCAGCAGCCAGAGGGACAGGACACCTTCCCCGGAGAAGGCCAGGCCTGTGCCAGCCACGCCTGCCAGCAGAACACTTATGCGGATCACCCATGCACACTCCTTGTCTGGTGCCTGGAGAGGGAATGGAAAAAGATTCATTAAATAAGTTGTCACTTCAGTGATGGTGAAACATGATATAACCTATGTATGCATCGTCTTTGCTGTCTGACTGTGTCTTATTCAGGCACGTGCACACATAGACATCAAAGCCCCTGCCCTTTTACCCGTCTTTAAAAAGTGCCCTCTCCAGACCATGAATAAGTACCAAAAATAGGTGTCGCACGCACGCACGCACGCACACACACATACACGCTACAGTAATATGCTTTACAATCACAGCCACACTTTCCTCACACACACACATGCCCGTGCACGCACACACACACACACACACACACACACACACACACACACACACACACACACACACACACACACACCGTCACACACACACACACACACACACACACACACACACACACACACACACACACACACACACACACACACACACACACACACACACACAGGGTATATACAGTAGCTTCATGAAATGAACTGCTCAAATGCACCAATCGCTTCAAAGAGGGTTTGATTTTTATTGGCTCTCTGACTTCTTACTCGTAGACACCTACAGACTGCACGTACACGAAGACACAAACACCAGTACGCGCACACACACACACACACACACACACACACACACACACACACACACACACACACACACACACACACACACACACACACACGCATAGAGTCACAGTAAATGGTTACGTACCTAAGGACACACAAAGACACACAAACACAAACGTGCACATGAGCTCATTCGCAGAGACACTTAATACTGTACACAGTTTCAAACCTGTTTCCGGAGAAGGTTCTTGTAGATATTATGAGTGAACAGGGAGGCAACAGCAAGCAGGACCGAGTCCATTGAAGACATGACAGCGGCACTTATGGCTCCGATACCCAACACTGACACCCAGTATGGGGTGAAGTTTTGCAGGGCCAGCGGCAGCACATTCCCTGCCTCCCCACGCTCAAACGGAGGTGGAAGTCCGTATTGTGTCTGGTTCCAGTCTGAAAAGATCAACTTCCACACGTTTGTGTCTGAAGCCCCTTGTCCACCACGGGGTGGAACCAGAACTTTCCAGAACCTGAACCTACCGTATTAGCCCGAATATTATACGACTCTGATTATAAGACAATTCCTATTTTTCAATTATCATTTTTGGAAAAAAAATATGTTGAAGACAAAATATTATATATTGTATATATTATAAGTTATTTGTAAAGACAAACGTTTTTATTTTAAATTATTATAGGAAAGCTCAGGAGAAATCTCACTTTTGCGAACGCCCGTCATTTCGACCGGAGGGTTAGCGACTCACTCCACGGAGGTTAAGGGTGAGGGTTAGAGTCCGATGTCGAAAAGATGACATGTAGTAACAGCGACACGCTCCCAAAGCTCATACAGAGATAACATGCATTAACCCATTTAGGCCTAACCTATAGTTATGCCTAAATCAGAATTTAGCCTACAAAAACAAATATGTTGCAACATACTGTACATGTACTGTAAGCCCCTCCCATACACTAAAATGTGTACCCGGCCTGAATGAATTCATACTGAAAATCAGCTCCACATAATGTGTATCAGAATAGAATACAGTCCATACTGCATACTGCTGGGGAATAAATATTTCCCTACATTTCTACATTTCCCATCAAGCTTAGCCGCCCGTTTCGTCATTCAGATGCAACGCTCATTTGTAAAAAGGAACCATAGGCAGCCAGCATTAGTTTCATTTACTGTTTGGATTAAACTTCCATGCTAAAGATCTCATGTGCAGCCGTCAGCCGTCATCCACGCCGATGTACGCGAGAACAACGCACACGCACGCGCCCCGGTAAGTTCAATGCCAAAGCCATCCGACTTTGCCGAAAGGGAGGTGAAATGAGCCGCGGGGTCCAAATGTCGCTGCACAATATGTAGACAGTGTACGGTAATTACCCTAGGAGTTCGTGGGGCTGTGAGGAGAGCAGGGAAAGGTCCTGAAAGATACATAACGTTGAGGATGTGTTTTATAGAATAAAATATTGTGTTATATTCGGTATAATACGGTATTTTTTGTTATTGTTTCCATAGCTCACAACCCGGGTTCTGAGAACCTTTTTTAGGTCCTACTCTTGATGTAGTACTAAACTTGAGTTCTGGGAACCTATGGAAGGGGCCAGGAGCGCTGCTGCTCTTTTTCATGGGACCTCCCGGTTAGGTCTGGTTATATGGAAACGTAAGCAGAACTTGGTCCCGGAACTTCACAGGTTCTTGAAAGTTCTTAGTTCTGGAAAGTTATGGTTCTTGTATTTATCATTGATCGTCACGATGACAACAATTAGGAAACGTAGACACTCATTCTTTAACAGTGTGTGCAATGTGTGCGTTCACAACGTACCTGCAGTGGAAGCCACTGCTCCTATGATGATGGAGGGAATTCCCAAGATGAGACAGGGCAGAGCTGCGGCCAAGCTGGTGATCTGAGCCTGAGCAATTGATGCAGCCGAAAGGATCCTCTGGTAGAAGGCCTGGTAGCACAGTCCTCCCAGAGTCTTCAGCATGCACGCATGCACACGCACACGCGCACGCACGCACGCACCGCACGCACGCACGCACGCACCGCACGCACGCACGCACGCACGCACCGCACGCACGCACCGCACGCGTGCACGCACACACACACACACACACACACACACACACACACACACACACACACACACACACACACACACACACACACACACACACACACACACACACACACACACACACACACACACACACACACACACACACACACACACTAGGGCATTAACTTGTGATGTAACTTGTAGCTTGTCTTGTGATTTTTGCAAGTCGACTCGACTCAGTAAAAAACTTGAGTTGATGTCGACTTTATCGTTTGATGACGTCATCACATCACACACGACCCCCCCCAATTATTTTAGGGGGTCCCCAAATGATTAACTTAATGTGAAACATTGTTTTCTCACTCAACTGTAAACAAACCAACATAAAGTTTAAGTGTATAGAGGGTATCTGCACATTTCTAAAGTGCCAATTTAAGGACTTTTTAATACCTATAAAATGGCAAATTAAACATTGTCCACAATGTCAAATATATAGCGGCAGAAATTGTGAAAATAGGCGATCTACATGCTCACGAGGCGTTGTGAGCATGTAGATCGGCTATTTTCACAATAGATTTTTTTTTTTTTTTCAACTTCGACTTTCTCTGGTGGGAGTCGACTTGTGTAATGAAGTCGACTGAGTCGACTTGTCGACTTTTTCGTTAATGTCCTACTTTACAGTCACTAGACCTGTGCCCGTCGGGCACCGACCTACTCGGAATGATGCAAGTGGGGAGGATTCAAATAGGAAATGCATGCCCCCACCCTGTTACTGATCAAGTTAAGGGATTTAACTAGGCTAAAGTTGTGAGTGTTCCTACCTCCTGGCATCTGTTGTTCTGCTGAACACGCTATAAGTATAGCCTATCTATTGCACCCGCATCAAACTTCATGCACTGAATGTATTGCTTTTTGTAAATTAATTTAAGATGAGAGAGCCCTTTAACACAGTATCATTATGTTAGAGATGGTGTGGCATACTGATTGCTGATCCAAATTGACTTCAAATCCTTGAAAGATAAGAAAGAGTACTCTTTACACTTGGCCATAAGCCTATTTAAAATAATAGCAGTAATATCAGGCCTAAACACTAAGGCGCTGAACCAGTGAGTGCACACATGGATTACACAATAATAATTATACAAAAAACAGATACTAAAAAAGCAACAACGAACCAACGATAATAATTCATCTATCCATTTTCCAGCATCCTCCATCTTCAGCTCACCCAACCAGGAAAGGTTGGGTGTAAGCGTGACATTAGATGATGATGATGATGATGATGATGATGGTGATGATGATGGGTTGAGAAGCAGGAAGGGAACACAGAGCCACTAGAAAGAAAGAAAAGAAAAGTAAAAACTGCAGCAATGTGATTAGAGGAGTGATTTTATTTAGGTACAGTTATTGCATTAAACATAATATTTTAGTCTTGTCCTTATTAGGCAAATCAAAACTGGGTAGTATAAATTAGGGCAAACATATATATGTCTTATATCAAAACATGAGTATATTTCTAGTAGTCGCTTCCAAGTCCTGTGGTAAGTACTGGTGGGAGCTGATGGCAGGTGTTGCACTCCACCTCAGCATTCCGTCCCCCACCGGTCTAGCACATTGGCTGATATAGACCAGGGGTTCGCAAACTTTTTTGTCTCAGGGCACCCCATAAATATTTTTTTAATCCGAGGCACCCCTACATTATAATTTTCACTCCCAGCACCTTATATTTATAGCATATCGTCGTTGCCGGGTGGAAACCTAGTATGTCCAAAACCGTTCGTTTTGTATTTATCATCTATAAAATGTACTAAACTAGTGAGAACAGCAGATCTACAAGCACACAACATCGCGAGGCGTTGTGTGCTTGTAGATCGGCTGTTTTCACTAGTTTGTGCGACAGCCTTGTATGATGAAGCAGGGCTTTGCTTTACCAAAATACGTACACATTTGAAACTTGGAGATACAAGGTTTCTGCCTGACAGTGACAATATTTTAGTGATTATGTTGCGAGGAAAACGTTGTGGTTAGAACTGACTGAAAATAACTTGATACTTAAATTCCAAATATTATCAAATGATCTCGCGGCACCCCTGGACTGCCGTCACGGCACCCCAGGGTGCCCCGTCACCCACTTTGAAAACATATGATATAGATATATGATATAGATAATAAGCCTCTCCAACATACATTAGACCCCCACATGAAGTTGACTGTTGAGGCTGTTTGCAATAAGTAGTATTCACCATGCTGATGAAGATGATCACGAGCTGGATGACATCCGTGTAGGCAACCGAATAAAACCCTCCCAGTAGTGTGTAGATGACAGCAACGGCTGCAGAAATGATGATGGCGTAGGACGAAGGAAGATCAAGGACCACACTGACTGTCCCACCTGTAAAAATGCACAATACATCAGTGTTTGAATGGTTGAATGTACCATTGTAAAGTCATGTACGTTCCGTTGTTTTGGGTTGAGATTGGCACATTTCCTGGGGCAATCTGCCCAGATCATGCATGTCACACATGTCTTCTTTTTTTTTTTCTACGCTCAAAAAGCACCTGCAATGTGCATTTGAAACTACATTGCAGTGCACATCATGGGGTGATCACTGCTTGCCTCCTGTAAATTGTTTTATTTTTATTTGTGTTTATTTTATTTTTATTTTGTTGCTGAGTGAGGTCAGAAGACAAAGTGACATGAGTGAGATGAAAAAACCTGAGTGGAATGTGCCAATGTCAACCAGAAACATCAGTATAAACCTCGTAAAGATATTCTCATAGTGTTTCATTCTAATGTGGGACACAAGGTTAAAAAAAGGTTATAGATTTTGGGCAGTTTGGGGGTGTTGATGATGCTCCCTAAACACAGCCAAGACTAATTCAGTAGCAGTAACACCACCCAGTAGTGGTGTGTGCACTCGTGTTTGCATTAAAATAAAGCATCGCCTAAGTTGTGTGCCAAAATAGGGCCCTTGCACCTTCAGGACCATTGGAGTTCTCACATGGCCACCAGTTGCCAGTATTGCCATGGCAACACTACTTTTCCAGGTGGTATTGCCTGGCAACACCACACTTTGCCCCAGATCATATGGCATTTTATCATTTTAGTGATTTTAGTGATTTTAACAATTTTGATTCGCATTCATGCCCCCCAGTTTGGGGGCATGCATGCAAGTGGCTAATGTAATTATGTATTTTTAGACACAATAAGCCCATTCCCAAGATGCACCGCAATGTTTCATGGGCAGATATGACTTATGGGGGCTGGTGTAAATAGTAACACAAAATTGCCGGCATATTTTGTCTAAAAAGACATATATAGCCACTTGTACGCATGCCCCCACCCACTAAAATCCAAATACTAAAATCGCTAAAACAATAGAAAGCAGTAAATGAAAACATTTTAACACTCATCTTTTCTTTTCTCTAATTACAATCTAAAATATGAACCTATGTTCTAAAAAAAGAAAGTTGTCCTTTAAAAGAAAGCACTATATTGGTAAGTCATACAACGTGCAGCGCTTTGCGTTCATACCCTGCATGGCATGCTGTGTTAGGCGTGTGCAGGGACGTGCTGGGCCCCTGATTCAGCCTGGAAAAAAAGAGTTGGAGAGGCCCTCATTTCGCGCTATAGAGAGAGATCTCTCTCTATAGCGCTGCTGCTACTCAAAGATTTGCCATTTCAGATCATGACAAGTGACAAGCCAGTGGGACAATTACATGAGTTATATTTCGTCGTTGTCGGGTGGAAACCTTGTATGTCCAAAACCGTTTGTTTTGTATTTATCATTTAAAAAATGATTTAAACTAGTGAAAACAGCCGATCTACAAGCACACAACGCCTCGCGGTGCGAGGCGTTGTGTGCTTGTAGATCTGCTGTTTTCACTACTTTTGTGCGACGGCCTTGTATGATGAACCAGGGCTTTGAAATTTGAAACTTGGAGATACAAGGTTTCTGCCCGACAGTGACGATTTACTTTATTGGCTGCCCAGCCCCCAAAATGGAACGAAGGCAGACATTTTATTTTTAATTTTTTCCCCGAACGGCCGGGAATGAACCGGCCGTTCGGGAGTTGTCCCGCTTTTCCCAATGGCCAGCACGTCCCTGGGCCTGTGTAATGTTGTATGGTTGGACATTGGGCAGTGTTGTTTTCTGTGAGAATCTGACAGCTGCAGACAGTGTGTGGTGCAGTGAGGGAGGGCCGTGATGAGCGGTTATAATAATCGCAAAGCACTTATTATAGTAATTCTGATTGTGTCTAATAAACAATGTTGTTGTCTATCGATACATGTGAACATTATGCATGCCATCTGCTGGTGTTTAAGACATGCACTGCACTCACTGACACTTTAGAATGGAGGAAAGTTTGTATCTGTGCACTGTGTTGTTGTTGTTGTTGTAAAGAACTGATCAACTCTGGCTACTGCAGTGCAGAGCAGCTCACTCTCACTGAAAAATACATTTCAGATTGTCAGCACAGCGTTATTATTTGGGTTAGGGTTAGGTTGGTTACCACCAAGGTTATAATAGTTTTGGATTTTTTCATTCGTTTTTATTTTGATTAGTTTTGTGATTTTGTTTTCAATTACAGTTTAGTTTTAATTCGTTTTTAAAGTGGGGTTGCTAGTTTTGTTTTTATTTTTTGTAAATGTTTAGTTTTAGTTTAGTTTCGATTAGTTTTAGTGTTATTTTTAGTCTTTTACGTAATATGTCAGTTTTTTTGAGTTTCAGTGAAATTGAGAACAGGAGCGCTCGTCGTGCGGTGCGGGGCAGAACAAGCGGTCGCTTTGATCCACCACAACAACAACGACAACGTAGCGTCGGCAGGAATGATAGCGCCTCACCCCACGGAGGTTAGGGTTAGGGTTAGGGTTAGCCATAGTTTTACAGAGGTTAAGGTTAGGGTTAGGGTTAGAGTTAGGCATAGTAAGCTAATGGCTAAACACAGCTAAGCTAGGCTAGTGGATAAACAACGAAAGAGGTGTCGCAAACGATTGATGAATACGCAGAATTACACAGGTGCGCTGATAAGAGACTATCAAGGTGAATTAATCCAGGTGGTGTTAGGGGTGTGTGGTGAACGACAAAACGAGCACCCCAATCTCACTGAGTTACCCAAACTGACTGTAACATATATATATATATAGGCCTATATATTTCTTTCTCTTTTTTTTTCTTTTTTGACCAGAAATACATAATAAAATCCTAATTGTCTATGCCAATATGCTACAGATTGAGCACAAAGAAACATAAGCCATTGTTTTGAAAGCCAATCTACAAGCTCACAACACATTTTCAGAAATGTTTCTCATTACTTATGTGTTTATTTACTTGGTCTACAATGACATGCCCAAAATGGGGGGTTAACGAGGTTACAGTACATATTCTGAAGAAAAACTTCAGACTTCCAGGAGGTTAAGAGGGGCATTAAATGTGACATGCTGAACGTCTATTCTGTATTTGGGATTTCAATATTTGGGTCTTATCAGTACAGTTAGTATTTCCATTGCATGAGCCAAAGGGCCATTTAGGTGCAGAGGTGAGTGGGTGCGTGTCATTTGGTTATTGTAGAGATTACTGGCTTGTCAGAGGTTAGTTGAGGTGAGGAGGAGATCAAGTTCGACCAGTTCTACCTTCAATCTAAAACAATGTTATGGTACAGTAGCTTCGACAGCTGTGGTTTCTTTCCACTGTGGTGATATCTTGATGAGAAATCTTCTATCATGATGAGAAAGTCTTAGACCTTGCATAGTTGAGATGCAAGATATGTGGAACAATGGAAATAGAAAGGTCATGTACTGTACGACATACATGACTAGTGATTAGATGATTAGATAATGATAAAGGGCATGGGAGGATTTAAAGAAATGCAGTGTTGTTGTGACACTGTCTCCTAACTTTAATCAGAGGTGAGCAGATTTATAAGCTGGAGGTGATGGAAATGGACAATAAACTGGATTGGACTGGGAACACGGATGTCCTGTACAAGAAGGGCCAGAGCCGGCTTTACTTTCTGAGGAGGCTCAGCTCTTTTGGTGTGTGTAGGACTCTGCTGAACATGTTCTATCAATCAGTGGTGGCCAGCGCAGTGCTCTATGCGGTGGTATGTTGGGGGGGCAGTATCAAGGAGGGCGACAGGAAGAGGCTGAATAGGCTTATCAAGAAAGCGGGTTCTGTCCTCGGTACCACCATTGGATACTGTGGAGGAGGTGGCCAATAACAGGATCAGGACTAAACTCCTGGCCATCATGGACAACCCCTCTCACCCACTACATGACACTGTGAAAGGGCAAAAAAGCTCCTTTAGCAACAGACTGTTACATCCAACTTGCAAAAACGAACGCTATAGGAGATCTTTTCTGCCCACAGCTATAAGACTGTACAACTCCTCATCTGGTTGGCTTGACCAAGCCAGTTAGGATGGGGGATGTGGGATACAAGTTATTTCAGATCTCTATTAGTAATGTTTTCGTTTGGTTTGTCAGTTAACATTTTAACTTGCTTAGATGCATTTATTTTAGATATTTATTATCATCATGTGTTTTTTCATTGACGTTTTTATGAGCTGCTGTAACGCTTGAATTTCCCCTCGGGGATCAATAAAGTACCTACCTACCTACCTACCTACCTGATTGTGGACCTTAGGCTGTGGTCAGTGGTTTCCACTGACTATGATTGTGGAGTGTTACTACAGTATATTGTTATTTTTGGACAATTTCAAACACTTTCTCTCAAGGGTGAAAATCTTTTTCATCAAGCTTTACTTGTCCAGTTCTGCCCTCCTTTGCTTTTGTAAATAGATCCTTCTGAACAGATGTGTTTGATCTTTTCCTGCACAATTTTTCACTGAGGTCCCATTGACTTTAGTTGTTTCATTGTCTGACCACACCATATGGATCCATTGTCCAAAGAAGGATTAAACATGTTTTGCTATTTTCAGGGAATTAAGGAAGTTATTATCAAACATTACTTCTAGCTGTCTTGTTCTCATCTGATGCAATCATGGGTAACACTTTATAATAACTATTAGTTTTAAGTAGTTAATAGATCATTAATAAACTATTTGTAAAAGAGTTATTAATGACTTGTTAAGCATTTGTTAAAGGAGCTATAGTCAACTTTTTCTTGAAAAACGGATGCTAAAATTAAAATAATGTTTCGAAAATATGTTATAAAAAATAAGCTTCATATATGTGTTTCAATTCAAAAATGACCACAAAAAGCATAAAATAATGATAAAATAATAATTTTGGCCATTGTCCGGCCGACACTTTGTTTACATCCTAGTCTAACACAATATACTAGAATGTAAACAAAGTGTCAGCCTGACAATGGCCAAAATGATTAATTTATCATTATTTTAACTTTTTGTCGTCATTTTTTAATAGAAACACATATATGAAGCATATTTTTTTCTAAAATATTTTCGAAACATTATTTTTATTTTAGCATCCGTTTTTCAAGAAAAAGTTGACTATAGCTCCTTTAAGGATTAATAACTTTGAGCAAGTCATCCCAACACAATTAGGTACTCACTAAAGACAATATTTATAGACTATTATTGTTATTAAAAAAAATAATAATAATTTATCACTGACCCAAGGCCAACATCAGGATAATGGCAACCCAAAGCAGGTCACATATCAGAATGGGTATCAGAAGGATGGTGGTGATACCGTTGCCATAACGACGATGAAAAGGATCCATCATTGTCACAAACCTCTGTGACCTCATTGGCTTGGCAAAGAACAAGCCTCCTGTTGGGACAAAGCATGAATAGAATAATAGAATGATTTTAAACACGGGTGCGCACACCAAACACGGTTTACAGTTTAGGCATTTAGCAGAAGCTCTTAATCCAGAGCGACTTACTTGTAATTCATACATCAATACAATAAGCAAGGTAATACAACAATACATCTACATCATTTGCATAGAAATATCAATCTAGAAAAAATAATGTAGGTAGACCAAGCACCTAATCAGTAAAAAATGTAACAAAAAACCCCCACACGGAAGAAAAATATATGAACATATATGTTTTTAATATATGCATGCATATATGTCTAACATATATGCCACATATAAAAAAATGGCCGCCTATATGTCATATATGTCATATATGTGTGCATATAAACATATATGTACATATATGTATATATGCACACATGTTTATATATGGTCGCAAGATATATGCACATAGCCTACCAGTCAAAGGTTTGGACAGCTTCTATTCAATGTGTGTTTGAGAAGCTGTGTCCAAACCTGTGACTGGTATGTACACATATATATGTAGAATATATGCACATATATGCACAACATATATGTACATATATGTGTTAAATGATACACATACCATACTCTCTATATATACCTACAGGAATACAAAATAAAACACACAATCTTGAAGTCATTATTAGCATTTATTCACATACAAGCAGAACTCAACTGACACTGATACTGTATGTTCCATTTGAAAACTGAACTGACGACATATCGACTGCTGTAGCCTGGCACATTAATGGCCACACATTGTGTGTGTGTGTGTGTGTGTGTGTGTGTGTGTGTGTGTGGGCAGTAATTAACATACAGGCACATACTTACAGAGAATGCAAAATGTCCATTGGTCAGTGCAAAAAAGTAGAAGTGACATGGGCTGGACTCCCAGCAAAGCCGCACAGGAACAGTCAGTAACAATTATTCCAGTTAAGTTACGACCGCTGTGTCTCTCATTGTATAACATTCACAAAGGACTTTCCCAGTCTCTCACATCTCCGTCCTGGGTACGGGTAGATGAATCTATCGGATCCTCTGTCTATCCAAGGAAGGTGGAGGGGGTGGGAGGATATCCAGCGTCCTAGCCATTTGCATCCTGGCCAATTAATCCTCCACCCCTACAAGGAGAACCCAACAACGGAGCCCGCCTTCCTCACCAGTCTGTTGAGTTGAAGGTGTCACTCGCTCAGTTGTTCCTCCCCAGCACGTTATTCCACATTAATTAAAAAAAAAAACGTTTGGTGGCAAAACGATCGCAGTCTTCTCAGGAAGAACAGCCTGCTCTTCCCCTTGCTGTGAATCACCTCAGCGTTGTCCAACCAGTCTTGATGTTTCCACCGATACTGCCTTCCATCCAGCTCCGGTGCTATACCGTAAGATTGGAGACAGAGAAGATGAAATTAGCTATAATAGCACATTAAACATGTTTTCCCCTAGCCCCTCTGCTGCATGTTATGCACCGCGGGATGGAAAATCATACTCTGGGAGCATGGAACTACCTTTACTTTTTGGATAGAACCTCTACCTCGGCGTGGAGGCATTCTACAGCAGCCCAGGGATATCCGCTTAGGACCTCATCTCGAGGAGCACAACGGTATGCAGCGGAGAGTGAGGTTCTATATGGGGCTAGTTTTCCCCATGTTCGGTCCTTTGCTCAGTCAGTGGGGGATGTTACAATATTACATTAAAAAGTATTTGACTAGACTGGGAGAGACTCTCACCACTGCAACATCATGTTGAAGCTGGGCAGCATTTCTTTACTAACTACTGCACAATGTGTCAGACACATTATTTCCCACATATAACCAATGCAATGGTGACATCATACTGTATATCTGAATATACTTTACAAAACGTGTAAGTGTAAGATAAACTTACTTTGAATCTTTTCCACTTTGGTGGGGTCCAGCATATGTTTGCCCTCGAGCTCTGGAACAACACCATGCCTCCCTGTGACAACTGCATCCTTCCAGTTCTTCAGTTGTGAAGAATTTGTCAAACAGCTGGTGGAACAGGCGACTGCAGTCCTTCTTAGCACTGTGGTGAATGGCTACCTGTTCCAACGAGAACACAGAGTCCACAGCCAGTGAACAAAGATTCCATGATTAACACATTTCACAAAGTTTCTGCTCTTCAAGTGGACCATGGAAACAGACCATTGTGTGATCTAATTAGGCCTGGTTTACACTGGCAGCCAAACCCAGCCTGAATCAGATCTGTGTCACATCCGGGTTGGAATCTGATTGGTTCCATATGTGACCATTTAAGCCAATCGGATTCCAATCTGAATGTGACTCAGATCTGATTTAGGCTGGATTTGACTGCCAGTGTAAAGCAGGCCTAAAGGAAACTTAACTTTCTAGCTCTAACAGATCACAAAGCGTAGTATGGGATATAGTTAAGATAGTTAATCTTCTCACTGTAGTGTGAAATGTATATTGAACATGTTCGTCTACCTCCCAAATTTTTACCTGGACTATAATCGTACCATCAAAAATGTAAAATCCATTATACATTTATACATACCTGGATATAGCTCTTGCACCTCAATGGCCAACACCTAAACCTTTCACATTGGATCTGCCATCTCCATGTCCCCAACCATCTCAACAAGTCCCTGTAGAGCTTGCAGGTGTTCAATGCCTGGAATGAAGAGGAAAAAATATTATGACAATCCCAACATGTTCAAAGGTTGAGTACAAATAAGTGTTAAATAGCGCTATATTCTGATAACAGTCATTGCTATGCCATTGCTATGGAATATTTATTTTCTCAGTAGCAGGGATTGTCATGTTCAATGGCAACCTTCTCTCCCCATCTCTCCAGTAAACAGAAAATGTAAAGTTTCAAGTGAGACAAAGAAATGAGCTGACAGAATTGACAACTGCAACACTATGCTTCATTTTTTGTGAATGGTGGGTGACCCAGCCAGGGTAGGGGATATTTATAACAACACACCCGGGGGTCTAGAGTAACTTAAAGAGATATTCCAATTTCAAAATTACTTTTTGTCATTTTAGCATCTAATCAGGCTTTTGGGAACACCCAGGACAGTTTTTGAATTTCTTCATTCAGTATTTACATTTAGAAGCAGACACATATCAGTCGCTGATTACAGATGAGCATGGTCATCGCATAATTTCAGAAAAGTATAGTTTTAAGGGTGAATATTAGGGACAGTACAGTGAGCCATCTTAAAAACTTTAATTGAACTGTAACCTTACCTAGATAAACTTCAAAAGGTGGTCAATGGCTTGTCGGGCTGAGAGCTTTCCTGGTCTCGTTGCGGCCTTGAGGTGAGGGTGGCATGTGGTGGATAAGGCAAGATGGAGGACATCTCACTGTCCCATCCTGAAAATACAAGGGTGGGGGGAAACAAAGACATTTTTACTAAAATCTGTTTACATTTTGGTTTCAAAACCATCCCCTCTTCCATTAGTATTATTCCTTTAATTCCAGCGTACCATTTTCCAGTTCTTCTGTTGTGGATTCAGCATTATGAAGCAGATCTACATGGTCGCCTGTCTGGGCGAGTCCACAGCTTTGTTCAAGGACTTACTGCATGTAGTGAGTAAGTAGGCCACTTCTGCAGCGATGTCATCACCAAACATCAGACTGAAATCCTGTATCTGCAGACAGGATGGAATACAGACAACATGGCATACATTTTAATGGGTTCACCCTATGACCAGGGATGTGGTCTGTTTAAAGTCATTTTTCATTTCAGTTTGACTTTAAGGCAAGACAGTTAAACATACATACCATTCCTGCAATGTCAAGAAATCTTGTAAAGGTGGTGAATATTTCAGAGGACTTCACTGGGTCATGAACCATTGTTTGGCAATGGGTGAAGGTCTGTTTCATCTTCTCCTTGACCATCATCAGTGCGATGCCCTCAAGACACTGGGTTTCTGTCGTTAGCTGAAGAAACCCACTCCCATCTACTGGATTGTAATACTGCTCCTAAAAAACAAGAACGTGTTTTATTTTTTCTCCTTAAAAAACTAAACACATGCCCTTGTCTGGAGAATTGTTAAAATCAAGGTCAACAGGTCTGATATCTGTGACGATCAACTTGTTGGGGTTAGGAGAAAGGTATGTACTTGTAGGGGTTAGGAGAAAGGTATGTTGGGACTTGGGACTAGTTCTGACCAATGGGCCATGGCTTGGAGCAGTGGTTCCCAAACTATTAGCTCAAGAGAAATTATGCCCAGGACCCAAGCTAGTGAAAACAGCAGATCTACAAGCTCACAATGCGGTGCGACGCATTGTGAGCTTGTAGATCTGCTGTTTTCACTAGTTTAGGCCATTTTCACTAACTACTTTTTTATACAAATATAAGGGACGTTAAAAAATGTGTCTGCGACCCACATATGGATCCCGACCCACTGCTTGGGAACAAGTGGCCTAGTGGGCACCCACGCGATTTGCTACAATGTGATGTTGGGTTTAGTTTCTCAAAAACGTTAAGACAGTTTTTACCCCTTACACCAGAGGGCCACTTGTCTTTTTACTGGACCCCCTTGCGATGCCCACCACAGTAGCAAAAATGCACTATAGGCCTATGCACATTAAAAAAATATTTAACATGTGAAATTCTAACTATAATCAAAATCATATACCTGTCAGTGGCTGAGTGTTTCTTCTCTTCTTTTGTCCCTCTGAGGCTTCGTTTTGAAGTGTTTTCACTCTCCATGCAAGAAACTCACTCTACTGGATTGTAATACTGCTCCTAAAAAACAAGAACGTGTTTTATTTTTTCTTCTTAAAAAACTAAACACATGCCCTTGTCTGGAGAATTGCTAAAATCAAGGTCAACAGGTCTGACATCTGTGGCGATCAACTTGTTGGGGTCAGCATATAGAAAATTTGTTGAAATTTAGTTGAAATCTCACTCTTGTCTTTTCGGGGAATTCCAGGAGTGAGGAGTAAGGAAGTTAGACTTGTATTATGTACTTACATAGCCCAAAGTGCCCTATAGGGATCGGCCAGGTATGGAAACAAGGCAGTGATTTGCGTAGTCCTCTTTAACACGCCTTGAAGGACTCTTCCTACAATGTGCACACACACACACACACACACACACACACACACACACACACACACACACACACACACACACACACACACACACACACACACACACACACACACACACACACACGTTATCAATTAATTAAACCAATTTGATTCCAGAAATTAAATTAAATGATCTGACAAATGATGATGGATCAAGCACATGCCTCCTTTGAGTGTCAGATGTGTGTCATTTTGTCTGGCTGGTGTCAGTGGTGTTAACATCAGCTCCACTATAAGATCTAACATCAAAAGTAAACAACACTAAATACAAACTGGTCAAACATTGGCCAAATTGTCAGCTGATATAAGAAAGAGGCAACCAATGTGAAAATAGCAGATCTACAAGCTCACTGCAGTCCAAGTACTTGGTGGGTGGAGGGTCCCCAGTTAAAATGTGAATATTTTGGGAGGTCCCCATGCAGTTCAAATGTGATTATTTTGGGGGCTAACAGTCAACAACAGATTAAAATGTCAAGGTCTCCCCTTAACTCTAACAGTGTACAAATGGAACCAAATTAACCTGTTAGGGGTTGTTTGGTTCCATTTGTACACTCTCTGCTACCATTGAACAACTAGCAAATTGACATTAGCTAGCTAGCTACAAACAACACATGCTGCTAACATGGAACAATTGCTAACTAATGTTAGCTTATAGCCACACATACTACAGTACACAGCAAAGCACCTATGATAACACAAAACAAAAGCCACTTCTATCAAAAGGGCATAGTATAAGCTATTCAACACAGTTGGAACATTCAGTTCCTTTAGGATGTACTGTAATAACTTTAGCATCAGTTAGCATTAGCTTTGTATTTGTCTACTGGTTAGCATGGGCCCTTCAGGAAACACCACAGACAAAAACACCACAGACAACACTCTTAACATACATTATCCAGTGGTTAAGTATTGTTTAAATTTCACCTACCAAAAGGAGATATACATTTAGTCCATGAGAGAGCCTTCTGCCTGCATTCACACTCACTGGCAGTGGCAGTGAGTCACTGAAAGCAATTCAAACAAACCGGTTCAATCCAGTTTCACTCTGCAGGCACATCAAAGCACTGTGTGATGTCACTGGTCTAACCAAGTTTGGGAACTTAACCCTGTAACTGCTGATGCAACAATGCATTGTTTCTCATGTGATGAACAACACTTATGCAAAGATTATATTAGATAATAAATTGATTGATAATGATAATAACAATAATTATTACAACTATTATAATTATAATACATACTATAAATAATTTTAATAATATAATGAATAGCCTATAATTATATTAATAAATCCGGATGTTATTTTACATAGGAATGTTATATTAGTTTTATATTAAAAAACACACAGCATCAATTATATATTTTTTCAGATAAAATACACTTATTCTGACTTGATTTTTGACATTGAGTCCGATGTAGTTGGTCCCGTCGCGTGAAAATGCTGGCTGTCCGTCACGTCACACTTTTCCCCAACTCATATCTCTGCCACCGTTGCCCCATGCCAAACTTTGCACACACAGTCCTTGCCTGGCAAACCACAACCTCCACCCCTCCCAGGACCCCCGGAGCTCCAGGGACCCCCTGTTCCAGCTGCCAAAAAGTGCAAAAATGACCAAATGACCACCCCAACAGGGCTGCTCATGGGGAATTCCCGGGGGGCCACCGACTCCGGCTGCTCCAGAACAGATCCAAAAGTGATTGCACCCCCTAGTGGAGCACCCCCTCCACTGCAGCACGCTAAAAGGCCATAACTCGATCGGCCCCCCAGCAACCGGGGTGACCTGCATTAAGTAGAAAATAAGTACTATGATAAATTGTGTTATATAAAACGTATATGCACATTATTTTGCAAATAAAAGTGAGATGTAGGCATTATGTATGGCATATATGCAAAAAGTCAGACATATATGAGCTATTTATGAGGCATTATATATGACATATATGCATAAGGTCAGACATATATGAGCTATATATGAGACATTATGTATGACATATATGCAAATATATGACCATGACTATGGCATATATGTTGATATATATAAGCCATATATGACACATATATGTTCCTATATGTCCACATATATGAACATATATTACCATGAATATGGCATATATGCAGCATATATGTTTCATATATGTCACATATAATATCATATATGTGCATATATTTCCTTTCCGTGTGGGAACCTAAAAATGCTATCTAGCTTTCATGTATGGTCATTGAGGGTATGCGAGTGCTAAGGTAACTGCTATGGGCTTAGGTCATACATGGGCAACTAGCGGCCCGGGGGCCACATGCGGCCCCCACCTTCACTTAAGGCGGCCCGCAGGTTCATATCAGAATACTGATATATTATTGATTTCAGCTGTTCCAATTCCAAACATGCAAACATGATCCGCTTTAATTACTTCAGTCTGTAGTAACTTTAATGACAAGTAAAATATTGTCTTTTTTATGTTGAATGTAATGTGTATTTAAGTCCATAAAGTTAACATAAGTATAACTAAATGCATTTGAAATTGAATGAAATTTTTACTTTCAGGATTCCGATTCAAAAATAGCAAAATAGCTGATCTACAAGCTCAAAACGCATCGCACCGCGACACGTTTTGAGCTTGTAGATCGTCTATTTTTGCGTGACATAGAATGACGGAGTATAGGGCATTCATTTACGAAAATAGTTAAAATACCCAAAAGACCCAAATGCATTCGGGTCCCCATCCGGAATCAATGGGGTAAAATTATTGGAATACATTTTTTGTCTTAGGAATGCGACAAAATCCCCCCAAAAATATTATGTATTATGGTGTGAGTAATCAATAGAAAAAAAAACTCCTTTAAGTCTTCAATACTCTTAGTAACATAGGAGTGGACAAACATGCTTGCTTTATGCAAATGTATACATATTTATTATTGGAAATCAAATAATAACAAATGTAGATCCAGAAAAGAAGAAATTACTTTGCATTAACATAAAACAAATTATGCTCGCGGACATAGGTGTCTTGTTCAGATCACTGACAATTTTGTGACCTCCAGCCACATGCCAGTTTGAATAAGATATGTCAATATAGAATCTATCAAATGTCATTATGCTTTTCATTGAATTTGGAATGAACAGACATCATGTTTCTTACCTATGGAGAGATTTAAGAAATAGGCAAGGGGGGGCACTAAGGCCCAGATAAGACCACGAGAGGGAGTGTAGGCAGCCTCAGCGGTTCCCAAAATGTAGCCTCCTCCAACCCAGGTAGCTGATCACACACACCGATACACGCACGCACACACAGATGCACGCACACAGATGCACGCACATAGATGCACGCACGCACACACACACACACACACACACACACACACACACACACACACACACACACACACCTTAATTAGTTATTAGTAGAGGTGGTGTAGCCTTTTCTTGTCGGGTCCATGCTCAAGCTACCTCAACCCTATGTTCCCTCAGCCTTATGTTCCCTCAGCCTTATGTTCCCTCAACCCTATGTTCCCTCAGTCCTATGTTCCCTCAGCCCTATGTTCCCTCAGCCCTATGTTCCCTCAGCCCTATGTTCCCTCATCCCAAAATAGGACCCTATGTTCCCTCAGCCCTATGTTCCCTCAGACCAAAAATAGACCCTATGTTCCCTCAGCCCTATGTTCCCTCAACCCAAAATAGACGGTGCCATGGCATTGGTCCGACATCTCATTGTTCTGACGCACCATTCGTCCGATGCTGGTGAATGCTAACCTGCCGACGCTGTTGAATGCTAACCTGGTGAATGCTAACCTGTGAATTCTGACCTGACAACACTGGTGAATGCTAACCTTTTGAAGGCTGGCGAATGCTGACCTGCCGATGCTGGTGAATGCTAACCTGGTGAATGTTAACCTGAAGAATGCTAACCTGATGATACTGGTGAATGCTAACCTGGTTAATTACGACCGTAGCTCGCAGTTTACTTACACTCTCATACTATCCAAACCTCCACCGGCCGTCAGTCCCTCCGTCCGTCTGCCTGTCCCTCCGTCACGTCACTCGTCACACGCCACACTTTCCCCCTACTCATATCTCCACCACCGTTGCCCCGATCCATGCCAAAATTTCCACACAAACTCTTTGCCTGCCAAACTACAACCTCCAAGGACCCCTGGAGCTCCAGGGACCCCCAGGTCCCTAGGGGACCCCCAGTTGTAAAAATTGACCAAATGTGCAAAAATTACCAAATGACCACCCCAACGGGGCTGCTCACTGGGAATTCCCGGGGACCACCGACTCCTGGTGGCACCGTCTATTTTGGGCTGAGGGAACATAGGGCTGAGAGAACATAGGGTCTATTTTTGGGTTGAGGGAACATAGGGCTGAGGGAACATAGGGTCTATTTTGGAATTGAGGGAGCATAGGGCTGAGGGAACATAGGGTCTATTTTGGAATTGAGGGAACATAGGGCTGGGGGAAACATAGGGTTGAGGGAACATATAATAAATTGTTAGGGAGTGAGGGAACATAGGGCTGAGGGAACATAGGGCTGAGGGAACATAGGGCTGAGGGAACATAGGGCTGAGGGAGCTTGAGCATGACCCCTTCTTGTCAATGGGACATTGTCCCATTGACAAGAGATTTAAAGACCAGACAGAGGGATTATATCTCCAAACTGGCTTGGGAACGCCTCGGTATACTCCCTGAGGGAGTGGAGTAAGTTGCTCAGGATAAGGAAATCTGGAGGTCTCTGTTGGAACTATTACCCCCGCGACCCGATTCCGGATAAGCGGTTGAAGATGGATGGATGGATGGATGGATGGATGGGGATTTGAAATTCCCAATCACAAGAGATCTGGTGGGAGGGGTTGTGTTTGACTTGTGTGTACACAAAAAAATTCCCACCTCCCCCTCCCCTCTATGACAGGCATCAAACAGGTCGTTGTCATTGATGCTAACGAGTTAAGCACTACCCCCCTTTGAAGTTCAAAGGTAGCAATTAAGAGCTTTGGCTGAGCTCCCTCTCCCTCCACTGTTTCTGTTGATTTTCAAAAGTTAGACCCACCCCCTCCTCCGAGGCTCCAGTATATGTGCACAGTATAGTCCAGTTCATGTCCAAACATGAAAGGTTCGTTCAAATTATGAAAACTATATATTATTGGAAACTTCAGAGTATAGCAAATAAGAAAATCCATGATTCCATTTGCAAAATCCCTTTTGACAGCTGCTGAAAGTTTGTGTCTCATTCACTATAATAAAAAGGAAAAAAAATACCCCCAAAAATTTGCTTTAACTAGCATGTAAGGGATCGAACTAGGGGTTTTTAATGATTCTGAATCCAATGCAAGCCTTTGTTTTGCACACACAAAAACATTCCTTAGGCTAAAAACGGCCTGACAAAACTATGGTTTAATGATGAGTCATCACTTTTCACAGTTTCATGGGGGCTATTTTTAGCCCAAGGAATGTTTTTTCATGCAAAACAAATGCTTGCAATGGATTCATAATCATTAAAAAAAAAACTAGTTTGACCCCTCACATGCTACTTAAAGCAGATATTTTGGGGGTATTTTGTTTTCCTTTATAGTATAGTGTAAGTTGCTGAAAGTGAACTTTCAGCAACTGTCAAAAATTTTCCTACGGATTTTGCAAATGGAATCATGGATTTTCTGATTTGTTATACTCTGAAGTCTCGAAAAATATATAATTTTCATAATCCCCCGAAAATTTGAACGAAGTTACACAAGCGACTTGACTAGTTATAAGAGGGATTGAATGTAGGAGTCTCAGAAGAAATGGTGGAGATCCCAGACGTATCAATGATGTCAGTCATTTCCAAAGTACAGGCAGCGGCCAAATACATATCCTAGTTTCCAACGTTCCATCGAGTATTGCGCAGAAGGTGTGCGGCAGTTCCGGCGTCGCAGCCGAGAGTGATCTACAAGCTCACAACGGTTGCATCTGCGACACGGCGTGAGCTTGTATGTCTGCTGTTCTCCGGATGTGTCCCACAATAGGGGTGTAACGATATAGTAACTGTATCGAAAATTTTATTTTAATTTGCGATGATCTACTATATCGTTTGCAAAAGCAAAATATCGTACTGTTTTGGCTTTGTATTGTATCATTTTAAAATGTGGTAATCGGTATCGAATCGTTGTGCAATGCAAATAATTGATTGTATGGAAACTAAGTATTTGTACCTTGTATTTGGATTTTTTATGAGGGAAAATGAAAAAAGAGGAGTCTAATTGCCTTTCCATTCCATATAGCTACTGGTCTATCGATAAATGTGTCCCAATCTCACTGAGAGCCAGTCATTGCATTTTTTTTCATTTTCATTTTTTCATTTCATTTGAAAGCTGGGGATCATAGCTACAAAGTGATATATTGGTTGTGGAGATTGACCCAACAGTTTTGAAGATATGGCTTATAGAATGATGCCATGCTGAAATAGGACTTTTGAGATATTCAAGTTTTAAATACATTTCTAACCTGCAATGACCTGACTCCGCCACATGGGGAGCAATCTTTTCAATCTTCAATTCAAAGAAGCTTTATTGGCATGAGAACACAAACGTTTACACAGTGGTGGAAAAGTACCTACATTTTATAATTAAGTAAAAGTATCAATTCTGCAATGTAGAATCACTCTGTTACAAGTAAAAGTCCAGAATAAAAAATGTACTTGAGTAAAAGTACAAAAGTATTGGTATCCAAATGTACTTAAAGTACCAAAAGTAAAAGTACAAAATGTTTGAAAATAGCAGATCTACAAGCTCACAACGCGTCGCACCGCAATGCACTGTGAGCTTGTAGATCGGCTATTTTTAAATAGCCTTGGTATAACATAGGGCTAAAGTGGTTTATGTATGTTTTAAACTTTAGTTATTGCTTTGTAGATTTTTATTTTAATAGTCCAAATTGTAGCCTATACACATTTTGGCCATTTGAAAATAGCTCACATTGTGAGCTTGTAGATCTGCTATTTTAAAATATATATTTATTTAATACCGGGCTTCTACTTGTAACAGAGTATGAGAAAAGGAAAGTTTTCTTCCTATAGAGGCACAAAGTTCTATGGGGCACAGTTTTTGTCTACTCTACGTTGCTCTACGGGAATGCACGTGCGCAACACCAGAACTCGTGCCCTATCGAAATTGGGGTCGGCTAACTGTGCTAACTGTGCTTTATATAACATCGTCGAGTGTTTGTGTAACTTCAGTCAGATTGAAGGATCATCTGACTCTGATAATGAACCACAATCTACAGGCTACGCTTAACCGCCTCGCGTTGTGAGCTTGTAGAAGAGCAAAAATAGAGTTTGGTCGCGTTTTATACAACAGATGCCTACGTTAGCCTGCAGCTAGCGCTAGCTAACGTTAGCGTTAGCCTAGCCACTCATTAGCCAGTCATCCAGAAAAGTCTAATAAGTCAATTTTCCAACGGCGAGTGAACGATTGCATTCTGTGTCCTTCATGGATTTCTTTCCCCTGGCTGTCAATGTTTTTATTGTCCAAAAAGAAAACGCTCTGAACGTTAAAACTAGATCGTTTAGGACGACATGTTCTATTCAATGCTAAGCTAACTCAATGACAAAGGAAGGCTTCACGGAAGAAAAACGCATACGTCACAGACGCCTCCAGGCAGGAACGGATCATTTTCACCCGCGTAGAAGAAGAAACAGCGGAAGTGAACGGCGGAAGAATAATAAATAAAATAATACACTAAATCATTATAACAACATTACGTGGTTAATAATTATTCATTTGGAACACACGTGGCATTAAATTAATGGGATAAATACTGTGGGTTGCAACGCTAAGTAATGGAGTCCCGATATTACCGCATTTGGCTATAAACGGCTAACAAAGGCTGGCTAGTTAGCATTTTAGCTAATATCAACTGGGAGGACTAACAGAATTATGTACCGATCTCTCACATTAATTAAAAAAAGTCTTATTTACATGCAGAGTTAAGCTCTGGCGTTTAAGTGAAATGTAGCCTAGATATTATGAGATGCTGTTGTGGCATTATCTTTTTAGAGAGAGAAGAAAAAAAAAAACGTCATATAGGCTTTAGGGAATAATGACAATTCCCGAGATGACTGGCTCCCAGGGAAATTGGTACACAAATGTGTGTAATCTCTGTGTTCATGTCAAGGTGGGTTTGTCCATATATGTTAAAATATAATGTCCATGTATTTGCTAGAGAATCACAGCGTTTACATCCATAATAATATATTTTTTACACAGATTTCATTTAGTTACTATATCGATTTTAAATCATTGAATCGAATCGTATCATTTCGCCATGAATGAACCGATATCCTCCATGTATCGTATCGTTAACCATGTATCGTGATATGTATCGTATAGCTGTTAAAATGAATCGTTACACCCCTAGGACTCCCACACATAATGCTACAGTAAATTCTCGCGGAAACAGATGGCTCATTTTGGGGGTCCTTGACATGACAAAGTTTGAGAACCACTGATATAAGCAGATTCTTCTAAATCCTAACACTTTTCTGAAAAAACTAAAACAAAAAAAAACACTGCTATATCAGTGGTTCTCATACTTTGTCACGTCAAGGAGCTCTAAAATGATGTCACGGCACCCCGTCTTTATATCGTCGTTGTCGGGTGGAAACCTTGTATCTCCAAGTTTCAAATGTGTATGTTCTTTCGCAAAGTAAAGACCTGCTTCATCGTACAAGGCCGTCGCACAAAAGTAGTGAAAACAGCAGATCTACAAGCACACAACGCCTCGCGGTGCGAGGCGTTGTGTGCTTGTAGATCGGCTGTTTTCACTAGTTTAAATCATTTTAAAAATGGAAAATGCAAAACGCACGGTTTTTGGACATACAAGGTTTTCACTCGACAACGTCAATATTTTATATGCTATTAATTACCATCTCAGTCAGGATTTAATTCAGTATTCTTTGGAATCTCATTCAGATCTCAGTCAGATCACCATGGCATAAGCACAGGCAAACAAACACAACTTACTGATTAATTATTGCCATACCTTGTGTTTGTTCATTACGTACTTTTAATGTAGGTCTTTTATATGCTTTATCATGTTTTTATTGAACTGGAGCTTCCGAGCGTAGGATTTTCACATGTATGTACTAGGGCATTCAGGAATAGTGATTTTTAGTATTCGAATTATTCAACCTCAAAGTATTTGAATAGTCGAATATTCAACAGGACTGGCCAAACTGTCAAATATTAAGTAAGCAAGAGGCAGACATTGTGAAAATAGCAGATCTACATGCTCACAACGCCTCACGTTGCGAGGCGATGTGAGCATGTAGATCGGCTATTATTTATCTGTGGAACCGAGTCACATTAAATGTAATACCTACAATTCCAAGTGCTTGTCAGGGTGGGTGTCCCCAGTTCAAATAATTATGTTTATTTTGGGGGTCGCAGCCTAAAAAGGTTTGAGAACCCCTTGTATAGAGCATTAACACATTCATTTGCATTGACAGCTCATTCTTATGACTTCCTATCTAGTTTTATAAACTATATATTTTATTAAAAAAAGAAAAATCTACTTCGGTGAACAACGTTGAATAATGACTTTGATATTCAAATATTCGAATATTTTAATATTTGGTGAATGCCCTAGTACCCAAAGCATCTAAGTGAGAAATAAAGTGAATCTGAATCTGAATCTGAATCTTAGACGTCCTTACCTGTCATTGTGAAGACTCCAATCCAAAGGCTGATGTTGCGTCCCCCTAGTATGGTGACGTGAGTCCTGGAGCCCACACATTTTTTCTCCTCCTTTCTGGATTTCTTAGAGGCCCAGATGCCCATTGCCAGGATCAGAGCATAGAAGACCAACAGTCCTACCAACCCACCTATGTCCAGAGCCATTGTCACACTGTAGACAGACAGACAGACAGACAGACAGACAGACAGACAGACAGACAGACAGACAGACAGACAGACAGACACTTTATTAAAGGGATCACTGGCTAATACAACAAATATGCCTTAATACATTATCATTGTCCTCTATAACTACAATGTAAAATTAAAAACGCCGTAATTATTTTATTTCTTCTAGAAATAGCTAATCTTTCACTCAATAGGGGAAATGCCCGTCGCAAGTTGATGATGTCATAAATGTCATGTGTGATCTATCCCTATGGAATTTATGGCATGCATGTGCAAATAAAAACAAACCTAATACTCCCTATGGTTAATATGAGCATCAAATCAATATTTCAAATGTGTTTTTGCACATGTATGCCATAAATTCCATAGGGATAGATCACCCATGACATTTATGACATCATCAACTTGCGACAGGTATTTCCACTATTGAGTGAAAGATTAGCTATTTCTAGAAGAAATAAAATATTTAAGGTGTTTTTAATTTTACATTGTAGTTATAGAGGATAATTATAATGTATTAAGGCATATTTGTCGTATTAGCCAGGGATCCTTTTAATCCCAAAGGAAATTCTGTTCAACAGTTCTAGTTGCCATACATTCACACATACAAATTGTCAGTAAAAGAAGCAAGAAGAATACATTAAAAAAATAACAACATTACAACAATAGACATAGAATAGAATGCTGTTTCCAGTCTTCAGGCTTTTCCCTGGGGGACTGCCCATAAGTCCGAAGGTTCATTAGTCCGAATTTATTTTTATGGAGAATGGTGTATGTGTGTATGAACAATTATAAATATATAAAACAAAACACAACTAACTACAACATTATATATATTTGCTAACTTACCGTGTCAATAATGCACGCAGCTACAAATGCAGATGGAACAAATAATCAGGTGAACAATATGCACAAGCTGGTGTAGTGGGTTTACGGTATTTACTGCATGTAGAATGATGAGAGCCAGGATGCCTGTGTACAAACTGGTGTCACATATCCTTATGTGACACCAATCCTTAGCCTATAGGACAGAGCAGACCTGAGACACACCCACATACAGGGGCGTCACAAGGGCCCAAGGTGGAAGGGCCCTAGTAACTTAAGCTATTGAAAAATTGCAGATATACAAGCTCACAGCGCGGCAAGCTTGTAGATCTGCTATTTTTGAAAAGTCGTGAAAATGTGTGCAAATCTTTGAATATATGTATTTTTTAAGCAAATATTTGTAACTAAAATTTTGCTTCTGGGGGGTCCCTGGAGCTAAATATTTTGAGATGGGGTCCGTGGCCAAATACATATCATCTTGGGGGTCCTTGACATGAAAAAGTTTGAGCACCACTGACATGGAAACATAGGTTTCTTGCACACATTTTCACAATTTTTCAAAAATAGCAGATCTACAAGCTCGCAGCGCGGCAATCGGCTATTGTTCAATAGTTAACATTCATGGGGGGCCCGCAGTGAATCCTTGTACCCAGGGCCCAGATTTTAGTGTGACGCCCCTGCCCACAGAGAGTCTCCATGCAGAGCTATCCTTTGACCTTTGCACTGGAATACCAGTATAAATAAAGATAAAGAAATACAGATAAAGGCACTATAGGCCAATTATTTGTTTACAAACATTGAGACTGAATGCACAGCTGACTGTATCATGTAATCAATTCCCAACAGATCCCCAAACCTGTTGTTTTGGGGAGCACTGGTTATTCAACCTCCTCTTGTGCTTTGAATAATGTATCATTATAACTTTATAACCATATGATCCATCATGTGCTCTGTACTTTTCTATTACTGTTGTTAGTGTTGTCCTATTTGTAGTATGTTTTGTTTTGGTCTTGTTTTGTTCTGTTGTTGTTGTCCCCTTGTCTTGATGATGTTGTCTTACCTATATGTGAAAGTTCTATGTGTATATGTATAAAATGTATGATGTTTGTCAACCTGTGGGAGCTCCTCGAAAACGAGATGATACATCTCAAGGGGTTATCCTAATAAAGAATTTCTATATATATATATCTTGTGTGCTAGTGAGGTGCTCCCATGGGTGCGCCCTTATCGAGACATATATACTTCATTGCGCAACGGTGTTCCACGTCAACCGAGTAGCTGATATACAAACTCACATCGCGTCACCAATGCAACCCTTCTGAGCTTGGAGGTCTGCGGCTCTGCGCGCGACACCGTCGCAGGACGGAGCATAATTTGGCTTCATGGACTGCAGCTGGGCGAGCAGTAGACGCTCTGGTGATCCAGTGGATCGGGTGGGTGATCAAGAGGAGCGCTCCCTCTGTTCTGATGACGGTGAATAGAGGTGGGGTTTGAAGGACAACTGTTTTGAATCGCTATTATTGTTTACAATCAACAGAAACTAAGGATTATATATTTCAAGAGTGAGAATTTACAGTAAAAATCCTAAGCATTCTTCCTCCACACTGGGAGAAAAACGGCATCTGAAAGTTTGATGGAATGCATTTTTAAACACGAGTGCCATCCATTGCATCCTATGAACGGTGAGGTTCATTTGGTGCCGACCGGCGTGTGCATACTGGTTTATATCAATGTGACGTGGACCATTAAGGCATCTATATGAATGCAGCCTTTACCATTTGTCATGCATTAGGTGCAAGACTTGTCACAAGTAGCCTATGGTGTGTATTGTGGGGGTTTGGGGGCTCTCTGTGCCCACGGAAACAAATGTAAAAGTCCAGTCCTTTGTCCATCAATAGTTGGTTTTATTGAAGAGACGGGGAATAGGCCTAAATATTAGACACATGTAGCTTCCATGGTGAACCCTCCAACAGAACACCTCTCTTTGTTCAACCACAGTATTTATATTCAGTCTTAACATGGGTTTCTACATACTTGTACATATAAATTCATGCAGGGACGTGCTGGCCATTGGGAAAAGCGGGACAACTCCTGAACGGCCGGTTCATTCCCGGCCGGTCCAGGCCGGCCATTAGAAACAAATAAATAAATAAAATGTCGGCCTTCGTTCCATTTTGGGGGCTGGATGGCCAACAAAGTAAATTGTCACTCTGCCCAAATTTGAAACTAGAGAGATCTCTCTCTATAGCGCTCAATGAGGGCCTCTACAACTCTTTTTCCCGGGCTGAATCAGGGGCCCAGCACGTCCCTGCATTCATGTGTGTTGGGTATGCACAAAGTTATGTGTGTGTGCTGCAGCCTAACCTAAACACAGCCTATAGGAGGAGGGAGATGTACCAGGATATGTGTGTGTGTGTGTGTGTGTGTGTGTGTGTGTGTGTGTGTGTGTGTGTGTGTGTGTGTGTGTGTGTGTGACCTGTGCTCCCGGGATTAGGGGCCCAGTGTGTGTGTGTGTGTGTGTGTGTGCTCGGGGCTGCCCTGACTTCCTTCACTGCGTCCATTAATTGAGGCCCAGTCGACAACCTGTCACACTGCACTTCTAGTGGAATGTCCGGCCTGGCAATGTACAGATTGTGATGGGCAGACGTGACTTATGGGGGCTAGTAGTGTTACTGTACATAGTAATAAAGAAATCGCCAGCTTATTGTGTCTAAAAATACATATTCAGCCACTTGTACACACGCCCCCAGCCCACTGAAATCAAAATCGCTAACATAGTAAACTAGAAAAGAAAATTTCCAAGAAATTTTAAGTGTGCCTGCAGCTCGCTAAGTCTGTGCAACCTTGTGTAGCGGTTGGTGTTAGCATTAGCGTTACATTTTTTAACATTAGCATTTTTTGCATAAGCTTTAACATTATGGTTCTTCATGTGACACCACCCACAGCCATTTCGACTAATTAGTGGCGTTTTGGCGCATTTTTGGCCGTTATCACGGGTCGCACTTTAACGACAGTTTTTTGAGAAAAAATTGTTTTGTGAGAAAAAAAAGTTTTTTGAGAAAAAAAACATTTTTGAGAAAAAAAATGTTTTGAGAAAAAAAAAATGTTGACACCAGCCGCGAGTCTGTACGACAAACGGTTCATGAGTTATAGAGGCACTTCCTGTTTGGCGAAGGACACTTCCTGTTACAGAGGGGGCGGGGCTTAATCAATTACAGCTCATCCCTATTGGCCGGAAAAAGACCAAAGTTGTGTGTGCATTTTAAAGTTTAAATCACGTTGCTAGGCAAAAGTATGGCAGAGTTATGTGGCGCCAAAGTTTCTGGGTTTTTTTTCGGAGTCCCCCATTCTAAGTCAATGGGGTTTTTGGGCGTCGTTTTTTGCGAATTACGTCACCATGGTAACACGGATCGGAAAGAAAAGTAATAGCACACCATTCCCGGCCGAGCCGCATATTTTGATGTATATATTGCGGGGGTGGCGTAAATTGCGCGGCAGTTATTACGAGCAGAAATTTGCAAGAACATGACTTACTTACTGACTTAAGTATGGCGGATTACAATAAGTGTTTTGCCATTGCATGGCAGGCACACTTAATTAAAACATTTTAACATCTTCATTAGCTCCTATTGTGAAGTGTTATATATGCGTCATCTTTGCTGTCTGACTGTGTCTTATTCAGGCACGTGCACACATACCGGTAGACATCAAAGCCCCTGCCCTTTTCCCCGTCTTTAAAAAGTGCCCTCTCTAGACCATGAATAAGTACCGAAAATAGCCGACACACGCACGCATGCACGCACGCACGCACGCACGCACGCACGCACGCACGCACGCACGCACACACACACACACACTTTTGTCATGGTACATGTCTAGAGATAGAAAATATGTGATAGCTTTGCACCAGTGGTAGCTTTATGGGTGCTATCATGCATTTTATTTCATAACACTAGGCAAAGATATATGAATATGGGTCAGTGACGTGACGCCCCCAAAAATGTGTTTTTAAAAAAACTTTAAATAGCAGGCATAAAAATGATTTACTTTTGTTCTACTCACTCTCAACTTTATGGAAACACATTTTGTTTTTAGATATTTTATTGGAATCAGACTTTATTCAGCAGTTTGTTGTACTTGTGCCTAAAATCGTCATATGGTGTGACATGACAATAATTGTTCATAAAATGAAAATGGAGTACACCTTTCTTAAGTTACTCACTTTATCAAAGTCCTTTATCATAACTAACCTGTGATCCACTATAGTTTTGTGAAAATTAATTAAATCTGTATTTTTTTTTTCATAATCAACACTCTGTTCACCCATGTTGTTGATCTTTCAACATATTTTAAATTTATTCTGACAAAACTTTCTCTAAAATTACACAAATATTTGTGACTCTTCCTGATACTATTTTCTATGTAATCCATGAAATCTTTTTTGGTTTCATCATTAATAAAGGTATGATTTTTCACTATTTGGAATGTCACACCAAATGATTTAGTGTCACACCGTATGATTATATCTTCATGTGTCAAAGCAAATTGTGTTTTAACCTACCTATTAGTGAGTACTGAACTTTACTGATTGATTAAACAATTACCCAGGAAAAACAGTAACAGTAAAATTGCTTTAACATTAAATAACATGGCCTTAATATTTCGGAACAGGATATTATTGTAGGGCTTTAACATGGGATAACAAAGAATTGTAGTAGAGGGATGATGAGGATGTGCACAGGAATGCTACGCACACCTAAGTCTTCTGCCGGCCCACGGCAGAAGGATCTTAAAGAGACAATAATGTGCATAGCCACACTGGGAGCCAAGGCAACATTTTATTAACACCAATTAGTGGAAACAGAACTCAGCATTCAGGTGAATTGTTTTTTTCCGAAGTCTCCTGAACTTGAACACAGCATTTTGTATTGAAAAAATGTATTTAGGAATCATGACATTACACCACATCTCCACTAGCTAAAGAGTGCTGGGTTGCGCAACTCCGAAAATAGCTGATCTACAAGCTCTCGCAGCACGACACGTTGAGAGCTTGTAGATCAGCTATTTTCGCTATTTTTGTCTCGGGTCCTACCTTAACACTGTCCAGTCCAGTGAGTGAAAGTACAAAAGCATTAGATTAGATTAGACAAGACAAGACAAGACAAGACAAGACAAGACAAGACAAGACAAGACATTTAGAGTAGACTGTATTGTACATCAGCCAGTCATATTTGGTGAGGGTAGCAAACCGGCTGCCTTGTTGCGGTTCTGCTATGCCACAGACAACTTCCTGCTCTTCGTAGAAAATGCAGTCTCGCCCCTTTGGCCAGACAAAACCATTTTTAATTTTTCCAATTTGATTCATGCAGTTTATCTCTAGCCCCTCCTTATTAATGGTAACAATCTGCCCCACACATGGCTTTCCCTCATATTTGATTATGACCAACTGTCCTTGTGTGTATTCATCTGAAGAGGTGTCTGAATCCTCAGCTTAGGCCTCTCCAATAGATGCACTTGTGTCCAGCACCTGAGTAGAAGACCTTCAGGAGGAGACATTTAAATGTCATTTATTTGTCAGGTAGATTGTTCTTAGTAGTAAAATGTAATTACTAGCAGGTGCTCAAGTTTGCCAAGCATATACTCACTGAGCTCCGGAAGCTGTTTTGGGCCTGCAGCTGAGCTGGGAAGGGGGCAGTTCCGCAGACTTAGTCTGCCACCACTTAGTTAAGGAAGAAAAGGAATGAATCGATGACAATGGAATGAAAAGGAATGAATCGATGACAATGGAATGTATAGTTTAAGACGAAGAGAAAATATTGTTTAGATTGAAACAATATGTTAAGGTTTCTGTGAAGGGGTTTCTGCTCTGTCTGATGAATTTGAAGTATCACTGTATGAATCTAAATTAAATTTTATGTAAAAATGTTTAAAACAAATGTTTAAATGGACAAAAGAAACATGGGACTTTGTTATTTATTGTTATATCTGTAGGAAAATACAGTATATATCATATGGTGTGACAATCAAGTCATATGGCGTGACAAGCAGACATGTCACACCATTATGATGAAGTGTCACACCATATTACGTTTTCTGCATTTAGGTTTACCTTGAGGCTACTAGGTACACATTAGCATGCTAACAACATGCTAGCTATAACAAAGCAACCTAGATCTACATGGAATTATGACCAAAACTTCAAATAACTTAAGCTTTTTTTAATGAAAAGGTGTCACACCAACAGACATCCAGAAGTGCCACACTTGTCAAAGTTTCAACAAGATGGCATTTCATGAAAATGTTAAAATCATAACTCACCTCAGACACCTGTCTTGCAGTTGTGCTGGGAGTGCTGAATAGCCTTACAGAAGAAGGACCTCTCTAGCCAATAGGTGTCCAAATAATTGCCTGTTTAATTTTTCCAAGCTAGTGTCACACCAAATGATTTTGGTTTGGGGGACAAAATCTTTTTGATCAGAAATGACTGAAAACATTATGCTTTGACTTTGAAAAGATATAGGCTCACAAATAGACATTTTTGTGAGCCTAAATTCATTTTTAAATGAATTTTAGCAATTATTTTTCTTTTATTCAAGTTCCCACTTTGAGAAACAAGGTCGGGACAATCACACCATATGAGTTTTGCCATGTTTGGTTGAAAATTCTGAAGAAATGAGGAATTAAATGTTTTAATCTTGAGTAAGTTCACATAAAGCTTAATGTCCTGCACAATATTCAGAAGGTTTTTGACAAATATATAATTGTATTTATACATGTTTGACACCGAGGACAGCGAAAACGCTACGTCACGTCACCCACCCATATATGAAATATATCAATATATGAAAACATACTACTTAACCCCCCTATACAAAAGGTTTTTCAACTAGTTCTGGTACCTCTAGTCTAGGCGGAGAAAAGAAAGCTCCACAGTTGTTACTGTGTACGTGTTTGTTTTTTTCGCAACTTTTCTAAGAAATGCAATCAGTTCCTGGAACCTAAGGTGACCACATTGTAAGGGGTTCATTTTGGTGCCTTCACTTTGTCTCTTCTAAGTTCAAAAGGGTGTGAACCATACTGTTCAAATAAAGCACACTTTTCACACAGCTCTTACAGGCAAACCACTTACAGGCAGCAGCCGTTCGCAACTTGTGAAAAAAAAAAAAAAAAAAAACGAACCTAGCCCAACCCTACCCTCCCCTGCCCCTTCTTTGTATATACTGTTTGTTTAGACTTACTGTTTTCTTTTTTGATTTCTTTACATATCTACTGCATAGTACTGTGTTCTATTTGTCTGTCATTCAATGTTATATGAGATACTTTAATGGTTTCCTGTGGAAATAAGCTTAGTCTTTTCATGGATCTCCTTTTAGTAGACCCTGTACCAGTGAACTGTACCGTCATGAAACTGTACCTTTTCCTATGCAAACTTCTAATAAAGTCTTCAATCAATCAATCTACATATACAAAGGTGTGAAGACAACTGGAATGATTATGGCTTGTGCACATTGCACAGGGGACCTGGAGCCAAGGGGGCTAGTGCTCAGCTGTACTGTACACAATCTCCACGGTCTTTCGCATTGTCATCAATTAAAACAAACTGTCTACCATCATGTTGTTGATTTAATGGATGGATATTGATTTTAAATGCTCGACATTCATATGGCTCGGTTGAATGTTGCACTTGACAAGGTAATTGTCAGGACTACAGCCTGAGGTTAAGGTTCTGGGCCTTTTTTTGAGAAAGATTTTTGCCTTGTGTTTTCTGCTCTGACTAATTGTCATCTCTTGTCATTTTAGTGCCGTCACTCCCACTCATCTGCTTATTCCCAGTCAGCCAGTCAGAGTGGAGGTTCACACCTGCACTCCATTCATGTGTCACACTCAGCCCTACTTAAACCCAGTTTGTCTGTTGTTCTGGTTGCCAGATTATATCCTGCAGTTTGTGTGTCCTCAGCTCCCCAGTCCCCAGTGCCACCTGCTTGCTTTTGTTAACTTCCCTCTTCTGACCATTGCATGGATTTTTGACGTCCCTTTTGCCTGCTGGATTTGGATTTGTTTGCCAGGGTTTTTGATATTGTGTTCATGGACTCTTCTACCTGCTTTGAGCTATTAAAACCCTGTTTAACCCTGAACCTGTGTCCGTCCGCTTTTGGGTCAAGAATCTACATCCTGACAGTAAGGTGAAAATGTAGGCTATATTTTCTCATAAAGACAAGGCATTAAAGGAGGTGGTGGCTCGGGTGGGGCTGTGGTGATTTTCTGCACAGGGCCCATTTTCACTTTAATCTGTCCAGGTATACTACGTTTAGTCTTGGCGAGGCAGACATCCCCATGATTTCCTAGGGCAACCATCTCTGGAAAGGGTGTGATACACATGCTCAGTGATGAGCAAGTCCTGTTGGTGTATCAGGTGGTTATACCGATGGTTACTGATGATAAAGGAGGATACTTGAGGACGAGATAGACCAGGATGTGAGAAATAGCATGCTGTGCTTGCCAATCAGGAAGGCTGGGGCCAGGGCAGGGGGATGTGGTGGGTTTACGCTCTGATCCAGAGTATGAGCAGAAGCATACCGATAAGTAGTTGCAAATGATAAATATTGTATAATTTTACACTCATGTTATTATGAATATCAGTTCTTGTGACATGTTAACTAAAATAAATCATGAATAAACTGAACCATGAATGTTCGTCATGTTTTCATTTTTTGCCTTGACCTGGCATTTAACATGTGAGACTGACCTGACATGAAGAAGGAAAAAAAACAGAGGTAACACTTTCTCATAACCTCCAAAAAAAAACTATTAAGTAATACTTTACTAATACATTAGTTAAATATTACTATTACATTACTTAAGCATTTATTAAGCTTCAATTCATGATGAAGTACCATGAATTGATCATTACTTCCTGCTTTAGTAACACTATTAGTTAACAGTGTTACTTAATATATATTAATTCATATGAGCCTACATAGGGGGGTTTGTAGATCTACTTTTTTCTGTAAATTTTATGCCCAGCACGAGTGCTCATATTAGGGGAAGGATATCAAGGATCCAGGGCTAGAGGGGGAAATTGGGACTTGGGAACCAGGCGCAAGGGGCCTTCATTGCTCCACTCGCATCTGACTCTGGGGCCTCGGCCTCGGACCGCAGAGTGGGGACCACCCCCGGGGACCACCTCCAGGGACCCCTGGCAATATGATGACTGTGGACTATATGGCTCTGGAGAAACAGGCGGCCGCCGCTCTGCTCCTATCCGACTTCGGGGACTCGGCCTGGGACTGCAGGTGGCACACGCTCAGGGACCCCCTCCAGGGACCCCTGGAGGTATCGCAGAGCTCTGGGGACCCCCTGGCTGCACCGCGCCGCCTCCTGCTGGAAAAATTACCTCTCCAACGGAGCTGCTCACGGGGGATTCTCAGGGACCACCGCTCCGGGGACCCCCAGGACGGAAGCAAAAGTGGTTGCGCCTAGTGGAGGACCCCTGCAGCCCGCTAAAAAGGCCGTAACTCAGCCCCTGACACTGGTTGGTCCAACTGTTACTTAATAGTTAGTTACTAGTTACTTAATAGTTAGTTAATAGTTACTTAATAGTTAGTTAATAGTTAGGTGGAGTTTGAAGTAAAGTGACACATTATTATTAACTAATGAGGTACTAATGAGGAACTAATACTTACTTGGAGCCCCAAGTAAAGTGACACACTATGCATTATTAAGTAATGTTGAAAGTCATTAAGTAATGAATAAACAAGACAACATTTGCTTCTCAATGATTTATTCTCAATTTATTCAAAAAGGAAAAAAAAGACAAAAAGTTGACCGTAATATCATTGTAAGTACACAAGGCAGCTATTGCAGAACTAACCATTGTAAACCCAAAGAAATATGAAGAATTAAAGGGATATTCCACTTTCAAAAAAACATTTGGTAATTTTATCGTCTAATCAGGCTTTTATGAACACCCTGAACAGTTTTTAATTTACTTCATTCTTTACTTCATTCATTCAGAAATCTGATGTAAATGTTATCAGGCCCTCCAGGCCCAGGTTCTATCCCCACACACCCATTGTAACTTCAAACATTTTAACCATGATAGATTCTTTAAAAACACCCATTATTTTTCTGGTGACTCATACTACCCTCCTAATACGTGAGCAGGCCGTGTTTTTTCAATAACTTTTTTTCATTTATTTGTAATAAAATATTGTATTACATTTTTTTCATTTTCCAGAAGAATTATTAAAAACAAATACGGTGCACACACAAGTAGATAAAACGGTACTTTAAAAAAAACAGACGGAAGGTGGTGAAGCTTGTACAAAAAGGAAGGAGCAAGACCAGCGCTTACATCAAGGCTAAAGTTGACCATAATACCATTGTAAACCAGGAAGCTATTACAGAACTAGCCTAATACCTTTACTTTCTTACTTGGAATCAATATATTACATCAAAAAGATGTAGGCACTCAGAAGTTAAAGGGAGGAACAACCTTTATTTCATTATTCTAAAAAGCCGACATGTTTCGACCAGAAGCTGGTCATCATCAGGGCATACTGAGATATGCCCTGATGCCCAGTAGGTCAAAAGTGTGACATGACGGACAGACTGACTCACTGACAGCCGGTGGATACAACAACTTGAGTATTTAAAATAAAAAATAAAAAGCCGGCAAAAAAGAAAACTGTATTTCCCAAAGTTTTAGGTTTTGATCGATCTATAGATGGGGCCCTTTAATTCTGTATCTGACATTGTTCAGATTGTTTTTTGTGAGGGATGAGGGGAATCAACGTTGCACCATCAGTGTTCCCTGGGTTAGCTCACCTCCCAGTATGCATTGTTTATCTATAGATCTGGGGAACTTTGTCGGGTCGTGGGAATGGAGAATGTGGACCCTCACATACACCTGGGCTCCTCAGTGAATGGGAAGGGATGTGCTGTCCTTTTCTCCATGTGAAGCACTCCAGGGGATGATGGTAGTTGGAATCTTCACCACCTAATAATTAAACCCAAAATACACACTTAGACAAATGACATGTTCCTCCACTAACAAAACAATAATACAATCATTGTTTCAGCATGTAAAATAAATCCTGACAACATTTTGGCTATTACATCTATAAACATAACCAGTAGTTTGTTGAATCAACCCAACAGTTATTAACTCACCGATAATCAATGGCACAGACTGCAAGTCACCTAGCATTAAGAATAAGGATGAAAGTATTGGTATCAAAATGTACTGAAAAGTATCAAGTAAAAAAAAAAGTTTGAAAATAGCCGATCTACAAGCTCACAACGTGTCGCGATACAACACGTTGTGAGCTTGTAGATCGCTATTTTCAAACAGCCACGGTATAAAATAGGGTTACATTTTATGTATGTTTTGTTATATTATACATTTTATCTACAAAGTAATTAGTAACCAAAGTTTTCAAATGAATGTAGTGGAGTAAAAGTACAATATTTAGATCTGAGATGTAGTGGAGTAGAAGTAAAAGTACTGAAAATTGGAAATTCTCAAGTAAAGTACATACTAAGTAAATGTACTTAGTTACTTTACAACACTGCACTTGGCACAGTAACTGTTCGGGAGGTTTGAAAGGACTGTATGAGTACTATGAGTTTGTCACATTCGCCCCCGGGGCGTTGGTAAGAACACAGTTGACAGGAGATTGAAGATGGGTTTTATGGCAGCTTTACTTTGTTATAGGCACAGTCAGGTAGGCAAGGCAGTCAGGTAGAAATACAGGCATGGGTTGCAGACAGCACTGGGTGCTACAGATTAGTGAGTGTGGTTCTGCAGTAAACAGATGGGAGAACAATAGCCAGTATTAGCACAAATACCATACATGCAGTAAATATCCCCACATATCACATTATGGCAATAATATAAAATAGTAGGCATTCATATCCATTAACTGACTGAGATACACAAGTATGTGATTAGATATGACTGAGCTACCATAAACATCCATAGAATACCAGTAACATACAGGCTGCTTAAGGGTCAGGTGTAAACCAGTAACTCTAATAATAATAAAGTAATGATAATAAAGTAGACAAAGGGCCGCCCGCAACGGCGGGACAACACAAAATGGCGGCGCCCATAGAGTATACATGTCCAAACTTACTGACCACAGACAGAACTGAATGACATGCTGGATAAAGTGATTTACCTCTAGTAACATACAGTATGTACATACCAGTCCCAAATACACTCAAATACACACTTTGTATCACAGATACATGCGCTCGGGCACGTAACAAGGACGCTGACATGAAGAGTGATAAATCAATCAATATCAAAAAGACCAGCATCGGAGCCTAAATAACAACACAAACAGGCAGAACTCTAATAAGCATTAACCAATAATTAACTTACGATCGTCAGCAACGCACACAGGCACGTAGTGCTGAATAATACACTTGTAGGCGAGTGAATATATGTGGCTGTTATTCACCGCTACGGACATTGAATGAGAACGTGAACCATAATGCAGCGCGTCTTAAGGTGGCGCAGGTAAACAGCGCTCACCGTTCTTAAGGTGGTAATTATTAAGGTGGCCTTTTTAACAGTAACATTGGTGTGGTCTAAACAGGAAATAATAATGTCAATAAAAGGTACAAAACAAAGATAGGAATAATATTCTATATGATTATACAATCAACTTAAACATAAATCAGTTAGATAAAACAACTACCAATTGATATCAAATGCTCACTACACAGCATTAGTGTAGGCTAGGAAATGGCATAGCTCACAAACATTTCCTTCAAATACAACCAAGGTATAAATTCCTCCTGTCAGCTAACATTTAACCAAAAACATAAGGAACGTGGAAGAGGAGAAAAGTCCTGGTGAGGTAGAAATGTCTCTTGAGCAGGCCTGAGAGTGACTGGCTTCTGTGTGGAAAGTTGAGACTGACTCTAATCAGAATACAGGTGTAGGGAATTAACAGGTGCAGCGAGTTCACCTAATTAGGCCTAGGCTGGGGTTGCCATGGCAATCAATTGGCACAGTACTTTTCCACTGCCATAGTCTTAAGCCTTGTCTACAGCAATCACAGAGCAAATCTCCATTTTCTATTATAATTCAGGCATGGTAATTACTAGTTTCAATGAACATGCCTGAATTATAATAGAAAATGGAGTGAATACAGTTTCTGTTGATTTATAAAGTGCTAAAAACGATCTAAAGGTGCTTTTAAAAATAATACATTTAAGTTCTATGAATGCACTTTGCTCTACTGTCTTCAAGTTGTTTAAAGTGACTATCTATGTACATAGAAGGGAAAACGTTGAAAAAACAAACAAACAGGGTGTCTCACAGGTTTCTGCAAAGGTTAAAATTACCTGGCTCTGTGATTGCCACCCTAAGTGGCCAATCAGTGAGCCTCTGTGCCTTTTAGGTCCATCCCAGTAGTATTCTACTTCCTGTACTATATAATCAGACAACTTCCTGTTTCCTGTCAAAACACATGCTGCATTTCATGTACACGTGCTGACATACAGAGAGAAGTACAATCCTTTGCAATCCGCTTGGTAAGACTAAAAAATTATCTTCCAATTCCAATCATCCACATTCTTAATGTTGTTAGACAACTCCTGGTGTGTATATTGTATCATTTTTTACTTTGTAGAGCAGTGTGTGACCGGGTGTTGCAGATCACTAACCAGACAAGTGATTTGCAGTCTGTGCCATTGAATCCATTGATCAGTGGTGAGTTAGACAATGTGTAACTGTTGGGTTGATTTAACAAACTGATTATTATGTTTATGGATGTTACATGCTGAAACATTGTTTTGTTACTGGAGGAACATTCATTAAGTGTGTATTTTGGGTCTAGTGATTGAAGAGGTACATTTTAGCTCTCACCTGTTGGCACCCAGGGAGAGATATTAAACCTGTTTGAGCCATTAATGCCTCCAAGTTACTGCACAATAACACTCTTTTGGACAAATTATGGTGCACAATACACAATTTACATAATTTCATTGTAAATTAAAGAAGAATTTTATAGAATTAAAATTTTGGTTAAAAAGAACAGTTCATTGATTATTTTAATATATTTTAAAGAAAATAAGTGCTTTGATCACTTTTGAATGATTTTCAGTGTACTTTGACAGTACACGATTACAACAAAAGAAGACCTAATGAAGCTAATTAATCCAAGTTAAAAGGTGTTAATTCATGCCAATTCAGAGATTTTATAACGTGGTTTAAAGTGTGTGTGTGTGTGTGTGTGTGTGTGTGTGTGTGTGTGTGTGTGTGTGTGTGTGTGTGTGTGTGTGTGTGTGTGTGTGTGTGTGTGTGTGTGTGTGTGTGTGTGTGTGTGTGTGTGTGTGTGTGTGAATAACACATGCTATTGGGTCCTCCACCATCATCCCCTGGAGTGCTTTATGTGGAGAAGAGGACAGCGCCCTTCCCATGAGGAGCCCAGGTGTATGTGAGGGTCCACATTCTCCATTCCTCACGACCCAGCAACGTTCCCCAGATCTATAGATTCCCAGTGCATACTGGGTGGTGAGCTAACCCAGGGAACACTGATGGTGCAATGTTGATTCCCCTCCTCCCTCACATACTGTGTAGTAGGACATAAAAACAATCAGAACAATGTAAGATACAGAATTAAAGGGCCCCAACTAGAGGGATCAAAACTTAAATCTTTGGGAAAGACAGTTTTCTTTTTTGCCGTCTTTTTCTTTTCTTTTATTTAAATACTCAAGTTGTTGTATTTTTGCGACCGCCAGGTCTCAGTTACTATCAAAACCTCCACCGGCTGTCAGTCGGTCAGTCTGTCCATCATGTCACACTTTTGCCCTACTCATATCTCCGCCACCCTTGCCCCTATCCATGCCAAACTTTGCACACACACTCCTTGGCATTTCTTACATGGCCCTCTTCTAGTGCCACCATGAGGCTGATTCTTGCAAAACACATTTTTGGACACCTACAGATTTTGCCCTAAAATCACACAAAGCGGTACACAGTATCTCTAAAGTGATGTCATCAACATGGATCTGTCCCATTTCCCATATTCCCTTCCTGATTGGCTACCATTGCCTTCTAAAGTTTGTGTATGCGACCTGACGGTCGATTATCTCCCGATTAGGGAGTATTACTGGTTTCTATGTTGGTTGTAATAAGTGATCACTCAATAATCTGAATTCACTGTTATCTGTGTCATTACTGGTATGCAACACTGTCTCTTAAAACACTAGAATTCTTCTGATACTAGTCCAGTGTTTTTTCTGTGATAAAAAACAAATGTTTTTTCTTTTATTTTTAATAATTCTTCTGGAAAATGAAAAGAATGTAATACAATATTTTATTACAAATAAATGAAAAAAGTATAGAAAAAACACGGCCTGCTCACGTATTAGGAGGGTAGTATGAGTCACCAGAAAAATAATGGGTGTTTTTAAAGAATCTATCATGGTTAAAATGGAGTTTGAAGTTACAATGGGTGTGTGTGGGGAGAGGCCCTGGGCCGGGAGGGCCTAATAACATTTACATCAGATATCGAAATATTGAATGAAGCAAATTAAAAACTGTTCAGGGTGTTCATAAAAGCCTGATTAGACGATAAAATTACCAAAGTTTTTTTGAAAGTGGAATATCCCTTTAATTCTTCATATTTCTTTGGGTTAACAATGGTTAGTTCTATTACGGTCAACTTTTTGTATTTTTTTCCTTTGTGAATAAATTGAGAATAAATCATTGAGAAGCAAATGTTGTCTTGTTTATTCATTACTTAATGACTTTCAACATTACTTAATAATGCATAGTGTCTCACTTTACTTGGGGCTCCAAGTAAGTATTAGTTCCTCATTAGTACCTCATTAGTTAATAATAATAATGTGTCACTTTACTTCAAACTCCACCTAACTATTAACTAACTATTAAGTAACTAGTAACTAACTATTAAGTAACAGTTGGACCAACCAGTGTCAGGGGCTGAGTTACGGCCTTTTTAGCAGGCTGCAGGGGTCCTCCACTAGGCGCAACCACTTTTGCTTCCGTCCTGGGGGTCCCCGGAGCGGTGGTCCCTGAGAATCCCCCGTGAGCAGCTCCGTTGGAGAGGTAATTTTTCCAGCAGGAGGCGGCGCGGTGCAGCCAGGGGGTCCCCAGAGCTCTGCGATACCTCCAGGGGTCCCTGGAGGGGGTCCCTGAGCGTGTGCCACCTGCAGTCCCAGGCCGAGTCCCCGAAGTCGGATAGGAGCAGAGCGGCGGCCGCCTGTTTCTCCAGAGCCATATAGTCCACAGTCATATTGCCAGGGGTCCCTGGAGGTGGTCCCCGGGGGTGGTCCCCACTCTGCGGTCCGAGGCCGAGGCCCCAGAGTCGGATGCGAGTGGAGCAATGAAGGCCCCTTGCGCCTGGTTCCCAAGTCCCAATTTCCCCCTCTAGCCCTGGATCCTTGGTATCCTTCCCCTAATATGAGCACTCGTGCTGGGCATAAAATTTACAGAAAAAAGTAGATCTACAAACCCCCCTATGTAGGCTCATATGAATTAATATATATTAAGTAACACTGTTAACTAATAGTGTTACTAAAGCAGGAAGTAATGATCAATTCATGGTACTTCATCATGAATTGAAGCTTAATAAATGCTTAAGTAATGTCTAAGTAATGTAATAGTAATACTTAACTAATGTGTAAAGTATTACTTACTAGTTTTTTTTGGAGGTTATGAGAAAGTGTTACCAAAACAGACATCATAACTTGATTCTACACATATGAAAACCCTAAAAAACGAAAAAGGTATTACACATCTTTCTATGAAAAGGTCAACCAAAAGTTTCATTTTCAGTAGGTGTGGTCAATTTGGGTACTTCTATTTAACATGGTATTAGCCTACATCTTTAGTTTATTTACAGAATAAATCTTTGTGTTACATATATAATGAAAACAGAAGTATTCTATCTAAGATATTGTGCTTTAACTGTCTGTAGTAGAACAATCTTAAAAACTGTCTGGGCTTTAACCCGATCATCTTTCAATGAGAGGGTCTATAAGACAGAACCATCAGTTTCAAGTTGGATGGTTAATTTGGTGTGGGGTTATAAACAGTGTTAACACACAGAAAACTACCACCGATGCAAGGCTATCACATATTTCCTGGCACCAAATTACCCCAAATCCCTTTGAGAATTATTGCTCCAGATGACTGACTTGACTTTGATGCAATACCTCTTGTCATCAGTTGGTGTCAGACTTAGCCTGACACATGAAATCATACTCTAGTATCCAGCTTACTGTTCAAACTCAATCCATACTTTACAGCAGGGGTCTTCAGAGGGGGATCCTCAGAGTTACTACAGGGGGTACTCCAAATCTTTGAGTGATAGAAAGTTATTTTTCTACTTTTTTATATTAACCACTTGAACCCTATTGTCAATATTCGGAGAACTTTAGCCAAGAATAGCAGATCTAGAAGCTCAAAGCGAGGCATTGTGAGCTTGTAGATCGGCTATTTTCGGCAAAGAGCTTTGGATGTTGAGGGGGAAAAGTACAGAGTGAAAGGTCAAGTTTATTAAGTATTGACAGTTCAAGTGGTTAAATATCTGAAAACACATCGAAATGAATCCAAAATGCTCTGATCATGATGTTGTCAGATGATGAACGGAATGGAATCTATGAAAAGGTTGTGGGCCAATGTGGGGGTCCGTTTTCTCTCGCTCTCACCTAAGGGGTCCTTGGCCTGAAAACGTTGAAGACCCCTACTTTACAATGTTGGATCCCATAGCACAGCAGTTCTCTGGTTTGCAGCTTTGATCTCTGTGGCTGTCACTATCCAGATATTCTCCTGGATGTTATCTTGTTACACTGTGTGGCCCCCATGGCAGGTGGTCCTTGTCACAGAAACTGAACAAGTTACAATAATGGGTATGTTTAACACATGGGCCCATTTGTCTAAAAGTACAGGGCCGTTCATGTTTGACCATTTGCCAAAAGATTAACATCTAACAAAGCTGACAAGTGTATGAATATTTTTATATTCAAGTGCAAATACATTTTGCACAATCATTAATCATTAAAACAAAGTCTGCAGTTGCTTTGACCCATAACCTTCACTCCAGAAGCTTGACTGTTTCACAGTCAGCATGTGGGTAAGACCACTAAATACCTGTTTAGTTTTTTTTTTAATAACAATCCTTGGAAACATCGATTTCACAAAGCTCCCCACAAGTATCTCTGTAAAAGATGACGGAAGCTCATTCCTTTGCAATAATAACATTTTATAATAAATGCTAAAATGCAGTAAAATTTTACAATAAATGGTTGTATAATTAACAAAAACAACAATGCAGTACAAAATTGTACAATGCTTAACAATAGAATCCAAGGAAAAAGTGACTTAACATGCATAATAGAATCCAGCAAGGCTTCAGTGCCTCTCCCTGTGGTCAACATCCACAGGGAAACCATTAGGGTCTAAACAACAATACAATTAAGTGTACAATGCTTAACAATAGAATCCAATGAAAAAGTGACCTAAGATGCATAACGGCATCCAACAAGGCTTCAGTGCCTCTCCCTGTGGTCAACATCCACAGGGAGACCATTAGGAACTAAACCATAATAAAATTAAGTGTAAAATAACCTCATCCAGGCCATTCAGTACAAAACATGATTCTGCTAATTCGCCGTCACGGCATTTGGGGCATGAGGTGTGGTTTTCAATCCATCTTCCGACGCACTGCACGCAACCAATCAGGCTGCGGCAGTGTGGGTCCACAACCGGCTCAGTCATCGGATCTGCAAGAGTCAAACATCAGAACAATTTATGACGTGTTCATGTCAATTTCCACCTCAATACTATGTTCAATGTTATGGTTGTCTACGGAACGCATATTGATTCTATACTGAACCATTACAGGGCGTTTGGTGTTTGGTACTGATCTGAGAACAAATTAAAGAACATGCTGCATGTAAAACAGGCTACTTCAAACCTGAGTTCCAACCAGGACTGGAAAGGGCAGGGCAGATAACACACTTTGCAGTAGGGCATTCACCAAATATTTGAATATTCGAATATTCGAATATCAAAGTCACCATATTTGACGCTGTTCACCACATATTCGCTTTTGTTATTTTATTGTTTTCTCTTTAAAAATATATAGTTTATAAAGCTTGGCTAGATAGGAAGTCATATTATGAATGAGTTGTCAATGCCCCTGGTGGATGAATTTGTTAATGCTCTATACCAGGGGTTCTCAAACATTTTTAGGCTGTGACCCCCAAAATAAACATATTTTAACTGGGGACCCCCACCCTGACAAGCACTTGGAATTGTAGGTATTACATTTAATGTGACTCGGTTCCGCAGATAATATTGTGAAAATAGCCGATCTACATGCTCACAATGTTCGCCTCTTGCTTACTTAATAATATTTAACAGTTTGGCCAGTCCTGTTGAATATTCAACTATTCGAATACTTTGAGGTCGAATAATTCGAATACTAAAAATCACTATTCGTAAATGCCCCACGTTGCAGTGATCTGAATACCAATGACGCTCCTAAATGAAAATGTAGTGTCAACGTGAACAAAATTATTTGATGGCGCAACGGAAAGATGGCGCAACGGAAAGCATCTTTCACCGGCACAATCTGGGTGTCCGTGAGGAGGATGGTGGTTCTCCTGTTGGAGCGGGTATAGTTGACCAGCTCCTGCATCGATGCCTTTCACCTCCGTCAGCCCCTCAGCTACCCGGATCAGCCCCTGTAGCTTTTCTGTTAGGTCCTTGACGCCACTGGGAGAAGGAAAAAACCAAAGGGCCGGGGCCGGACTAACCCCAAGCTTGTAAACAATATATACATTAAAATTTGTAATTGGCCTCACACACAGTGGTGAAGAAAGATTGCCTGTATGAAACATGTTTTGTTCCTAACTGGAACAGGAAACATTTATGCTACCTTCTAAAAGCTTGGGATTACAGTTTTGCACAGAGCCTTACAGAGCCTCTTCACTCCGTTGCTTGCCCTCCACAGAGGCTTCCTCGTTCTGCAGCAGATATATTTGCTTCTCCTGTACAGCAGGGGGGGGGGCTCTTCCACTGAACTCGCAGTAGGAGTTGCGTGTGCGTGTGGACTTCGGCTCCACACCCTTCTTTCAATTCTCGAGGGCCTTCTGACAGGCCCCCATGATTGCAGAAAGCCGGTCTGCCCTCCACTGCAGGGATTTAATTCTATAGGCCGTCTTGTCCTCATCAGATTCCTCGTGTGAGACAAAGTTGGCGTCCGCGCTTGTCAGGTACTGATGGTCTTCTGTAGTTAGGATTTTCTGCCCCACACTGACCCGTTTCTTAAATAGCTGTGTAACAGATGGAAAGAGGAGGTTAGATTTAGCATTTTGCATTGTTTTTGTCCCTCCTAGCCATTGACTGATTTTTCAATTCTAAAGTTATAACACAAGGTGGCACCAAACCCCAACCTGTGACGTAGTAAGGTGAGACTCTTGGAAAGGTCTGGCAGAGGGGCGCATGGTGATTTTCCGATGGCCTTAAAGTCCGAGAGACTTAAAAGCCGAAAGGCTGTTCAAATATGAGAGAGAGAGAGATTTTCAAGCTCACTGAAACTGAAACTATAACATGACGATTTTCAAGCTCACTGAAACTATAACATGCCGCTGTTCACCTGAGAGCGGACACACACACACACACACACACACACACACACACACACACACACACACACACACACACACACACACACACACACACACACAAACACACACACACACACACACACACACACACACACACACACACACACACACACAAAATCAATCAATCAATCAATCAAAAAAGCAGTACAAGTAGGCCAAACCAATTAGTGCAAGAGCCACAGCTGTCCTGGACTCGCTATAACTTTCCAGCTCTGCTCTCCTCCAACTCCAAGTTACATTAAACTTATATGGTTCTCACTCCCAGTAAATGTATGATTAATTCTGTGCATTCTCCATGTTTCCACCTCAAAATGCTGGATTATAATTCTCCATGTTTCCACCTCAAAATGCTGGATTATAATTCTCCATGTTTCCACCGCAAAATGCTGGATTAGTTCTTCAAATGGACCCGACAGGACCTACTACCTCTCTCTCTCTTTCTCTCTGGGACATTGGATTTGGATCTCTGTGCCGTCGGATTTTCAGGCCGTCGGAATATCGAGATTTAGCCGATGGAAAGCACATTTTGAAAATAGTCTGGCAGTAAGTGCCATTTTGCCTAACAGCAAAATGGCCACTGTGTGAATATGGTCTATTACAGTGATACTCAGGCCCTGTCCAGACGACAACGTATTTTTAATCCCCGGGGAGGTAGAGCCACGAACGCACATGGGTGTCCACATGCAAACGCATGCAAACGGAGGACTAGCCGAATAGTTTCCAAAACTCCGGCTGCAGTGCATTTTTGTTACCCGGGCGTATTTCTTTTGCCTTGTGGACACTGTAAACGGAGTGTAAATGGAGCCCTAATGAATGATATTTGTTACTCTTGTCAAATGTCATCTTCATAGATGGTGGTCACTGGTCAGCCACGAACTTACAGTTGCAAAATATAGGCTACCAGTTATGTTCTGAATTTGTTGTCTGTCTCACATAGTTTTCCACCGGCTCAATAAGCCGGATCGATAAGGTGCTCATTATCAATAACGAGATGCAGCCCTCGTCTTGTTAACGGAGCATATCTGACGCGACGCGCCTGCCTCTTCTCTTTGTCAAAGTTTGGATATCAAATGCCAATATCAAATGATTTCAAGCATAATGGAAGACATATGCACGCATGCAGGCATTATTCCAGCCCATTCTCACAGTTGTCTGACGCTTTGAAGGTGAGAATATGTTGATTATTCACGGCATGTGCCTCCTTTTTTAAATTATTTCCACGATCAGCACAAGCACAAAAAGAAAGTCCGTCTGTAGCCTAGTTACTTCTCTCTCTCTCTCTCTCTCTCTCTCTCTCTCTCTCTCTCTCTCTCTGATTGATAGAGTTAGCGCACCACACTCTCTCTCTCAATACAAAGTGATGCTAGCTTGACCACAATGTTCTGATTGATAGAGTTACATTCGTTTAATGCTGAGAGAGAGAGAGAGCACCACACTCGACGATTCCTCTCCTCTCCTGCTCTAGAAATAGTTTGCGAATTTATATTAAATTAATGTTTAAATAGCAATTGTGCATGTTAAAGTGTGAAGATTGTGAAACTTGGACGATGCATAGCCTATACTAAGTATAGATAGATAGCTGCTGCAATGATTCCATGAGAGCAGGGGTACGCGGCCACCCGCTTCGGTGACGCACAGACAGGGATTTATAGCGTTTTGATAATACCGTGTGGACACACATATTTTTCTACACGGGCCCGTGTGGAGGCGTATAGGTTTCAAAACGAAGTCAGAAACGCCCGGGGATTTTTTAGGTATAGACAGGGCCTCAAACTCCGCAATTTTGATTGGCCCACCAGCTTAATGTCCTCAGAGTCAAGTATCCCACAAGCTTTAAACTGAGCAGATTGGACTTTGCGTTCTGGAGATAATGGCCAAAACATCTTCAAACAACCATTTTTTTATTTTAATTAACGGAGTGGGGGTTCTAAAACTTTAGCGATTTAATAGTTAGGACAATTTTAAGATATGTTTTATAAAAAAAAGTTACATAGTATAACTTTAACTACTGCATCATTAGCCATTTGGTAGCTGAACAGTCTGGGTAATCTATTTTAAGTAGATTGTTTGATTTTATTTTATTTTTGCCGTAAGTAGTGAAAATGTCCAGCCACACATTGGGCGCTTGTAGATCTGCTGTTTTCACTAGTTTTTTTTTCTTTAACCCTGCAAAGCCCGAATTAATTTCTACTGGCCAAAAAATAAATAAAAAAAAATCAGATGGTGTTGTAGGAGTCATAATCACACATAATCACAAAATGTAATGTTAAAAAAATAATAATGTTTTTGTAAGGTTTTATAGCCATAAATCATAAATCATGCTCTAATTTGCATTTTGGAGATATTTTTCACAATATTAACATATGCACGTGTTCTAGACATTTTATGATCACGAAAAAAAATATTACAGGCATTTTACTTATGTTTTAGTGAGGAATAGCTTCAGTTAAAAAGTGAGATGTTGTTCGTCCAGACGCTGGAATTTCAACTTCTCTGGGAAGTGTGAATGTCAGTCTCTGTGGGGGGTATTTATATGCAAATATCCTGGCCAATGGCATTGTAATACTAAACAATAGGATTTAATGGTGATGTTAATGTGAAAAAAGAACAGGAAAACTAATTATAACATTTTTTAAAAAATGATTTAAAAAACGTTGCCAAAAAGCAACGCTGGGCCTTGCAGGGTTAACATGCTAGCTAAAAAAAACTGTTTCAATTTGGCTTTATTTGCAAGAGGGCCTCCATGGAGTAGATTCAACGTGAGAAATGGTCCTTCATTTTGGATTATAAATCTAGTTACCTTCCTTGTGGACCCCGTGTTCAAACTGATGCTGGGAGATGGGGTGTTCATTACATGGCGTACTGTATGTACCAGGTTGAATAACTAGTTTAAAACTAGCATTGAGTGTTTACCCACATTTACTGAAGCGGTCTGCCAGTGCCTCCCATAGATTTAAATGTGAGAAATGTTCTTGTGGATTCTAGTCTGGTAACCTTCCTTGTGGACAAACCATGGATTGACATCTAGACCTATTGCACATACAGTATGAAACAGAGCTGCAACCTTTAAATGCATTTTGAGAAGAAATAATGCTATTTGTTCCAAAAGCTTATACCCTGTATACAATGTCAATGCGACAGCTCTGTTTACACAATGCTGTACCCTCTCCAACTGTGTGTTCCCCATTTTCAACAGGTTTTGTTTGTGACACTTGCTTTGGCAATGTAAACAGAGTACAGACCCCTTTGTTCAAACTGAGGAGGGAGGCTGGGAGATGGGTGTCTGATCGTTACATGGCATATGTACCAGGTTGAATAACCAGTTTCAAACTGGCTTCATTTGAATGAGAAAACATGTTTACCCACATTACATTAGTCTGCCTGTACCTTCTCATCGAACACATCGATGCAACAAGCCCCAGCATTGTATCAAGACAATGAAAGCTTGGCACTATATCAAAAGACCCATGACCTATACAGCCATTTGTGGATGTGGATTCTACTCGTCTGGGAGGTTGACACACACACACACACACACACACACACACACACACACACACACACACACATATATATATATATATATGTATATATATATATATATATATATATATATATATATATATATATATATATATATATATATACATACATATATATATATATATTGTTTTACTTTATTTGCAAAATATTTAAAATGGTTCTGTTTACAGCAAAAGAAACCGTTGCATTTTAAACAATAATTCACACAGCAACACAAACAGTTACTTTTCAGGAGATGCACAGGAGAACCTGTGTTAGATTAGATCCAATGTAGTTATTTAGTCTGACATTTCAGTATCAACAGTTAGCGGCGGTTACGTCTGCCTCACTGGAGGACATTATCTTTATTATATGGAAGTAATTTTTAAATGCGTTCCGAACGGCGAGCCCAGCTCTTGTTGCTCGAGCTGCAGTGCTGCGTACACCGACAAGGTTGTTATCGCGCCTGACAGTATCTCTCCATTCTCCAGGAGCACTGTCACTGTCCACCAGTCCGTTGTTCACATACCGTGGCCCTACAGCACTGTCACCGTCAGTGACACAAAGGTAATTGTGTAGAGCAACACACGCCTTGGTTACATCTACAGCCTTTTCGATGTCGACCGCCAAAAATCCTCCACCTTGCCCGAAGAAAAACAAAGGCATTCTCGATGACCTGCCTGTAGTTGAAGATGCGCTCATCACCTGCCAGACTCCTCCCTGTGAAACAAAGAAAAGAAAATATTAGATTATAGTAGATATATTTTATTTCATAACAAAACACAAGCTGCAATACACAAATAGATGCAGTGGTCCTTGAAGGGATTCCAGCTGGTCAGAGAGTTGGTAACCAAATGGACCCTTATAGATCTGTAACCCTTGAGTGTAAAGGGAAACCAAATGGACCTGTCCATTTGGTTTTTCTTAGGTTACGTTTAATTTAATTTCATAATTTACAAGAAATGGACACAATTAGAGAATGTAGAAGAATTGTTATTTTTGATCAATGTTTACCTGTTATGTCTACTAACAAATTAATACAATATGTAATACTGTCGACAAAATTGTATTCAATGATAACAAAATGTTTTTGGATCTGAGCGAAATGTCATCAGACGGTGGTCCATGGCTCAAATGCCGAATAAATAATGGCCTTGATATGAAAAAGATTGAAACCCACTTCAATAGATGAAATATGGGCTCACCTCCATATGGCCTCATCAGTTTAACTTTTATGGGAAAGGCCTCGTCGGCGACGAACACATGTGGTGCGATGACTTCACTCCCTGGTAGCAACGCTGAAGGTGGCAGGGAAGCTGTCCATCGATGAACTGTGTTCCAAAGGCGCTCCTCGAAAAGATGCCAGCGTCACTGTCTCGTCCGTATGCACCGATGTCGACATAGGTGAACTTGTACCTGGCATCACAGGAGGCCACTGTTGACTGGTGCTTGGATCTGGACATGTTTCTCATCTATATCCCCGACACAGTTGGGAAAATTCCAATCGTCCCAGAATTGTGCCTTCAGCCTCAACCACAGTGTGCCCGAAGGGAAAGCAACAAACTCATCCTTCAGTGCCATCCATATTGCTTAGCATACCTCGCGGACAATCGCAAACACCGTTGAAATCCCAAGCATATACGCTGTTGCCACTGACTGATGGCTGTGTCCATGGGCAAGGTACCGGAGCGTGACGCAAAGGCGCTCGGCTGGACTCACAGGGTCGCTGTGGTTTGTAGCATGTTGAATGTACGGCGTCACTCTACGAAGCAGATCGTCAGATTTAGCCACGGACTTCCTAAAGTACCCGTGGTGCCGTTCAAGGTCTAGTTGTCTGATCCGTGGGATGAGTCTAAAAAACTCCCCATCTACGCGTTGTGTTGTATTTAATGGCCTGATATACCCATAGTCCTCTCTCGTCTCCTTCTCATCCTCATCCTTCTTCTCAAAGTCATCATCAACAAAAGCTCCTCTGCAGCATCCAAATCAGCGTCTGACGAATCAGACATGTTTTTCAACAATAACAATAACAGCTACAATAAGCAGCCAGCTTTTAAGCAGTTCCTACTTCCGCCTGGAAGTGTCGTGTTGCATTGCGGGAGATCAACATAGCACTCCCTACTACCATCTAGTGGATACAGTATGTAGATAGGCTTTATTAAACCGTATGTAACACAGAGACCGTACAGAACTATGCATATTGACACAATTACAAAATGAGTTTTTACTAAGTGTGTGTCGATTCCAAATCGAGCATCACTGGTTTGGTTAAACATGGCTGCACTTATCAAGTGACGTTCATCCATTCCCCCATTCGCTCATACAAGGACATGACATATGTGTAAACGGAAGAATGCACAATAATGCTTCCAGCTACCTGTCTGACAAGTCGATAAGACGCTTCTGCCGTCGCCCCAACGTCACAATGCGAAAGTCTCGGCAGAATACGTCTTAATGTAAGGCTAGTTCTAAATGTTGGTTTTGATATACAGTATGTTCGGTTCCCACCCTAATTTAATTGCCCAGCTTTAGCCGGTGGGTGTCTAAGTACAAGAGATGAACCACTCGCCATATTTCTAAAACCTTTCTGTAAAGATATAGCCCACATTAAGTACCAGTGATAGTGAAACCTTTATTATTTTATGTACAGGTACAAAAGAAGAACCTGTTTACAAAAACAATTCTATGCACGCACACGCACACGCACGCACACACACACAAACACACACACACACACACACACACACACACACACACACACACACACACACACACACACACACACACACACACACACACACTTACTTTAAATTAAAAGGAGTAATCAAACAATGTGTCAAAACAAAGAACAATTTACAATTTTAGCAGATGCTCTTAATCAATTTCATTAAGACTGACTTAAAACAAGCGAGGAACACAAGGTAACACATCAAATGCATAGAAATAGTAGTCTATGATCATACAGTAGGTAAACCAAGAACCCATCATCAGCCTAAGCAGTATAATATATAAAAAAAATCACATAAGGGTAATAATAATAATAATAATAATTAAAAAACAAAATGGGCATTGACAGATACAATCATCTTTCCCCTGTTTTACTTGCAGATTATTTGGGGTTACAGCAGAAATATGCAGTTTTCTGCTGACATAAGCAGGAATCATGCAATTTCTTATTTATATAATGTATTTTAATTTTATTTTATGCAGGTGGCTAACAATGCTTCTTAAAGAAATGTTGTGTGTGTGAGACACTTCCTGGGGCTACAATCTGCCTCCAAAACTATAAATTTTATCTGTGAGAAGTTCTCTCATTGGTCGATTAAACTGGGTGCCCATCCAAAATAACAGACCAATCAGGATCTTGTTCTTGTTCAGATTGTTTGACCTGTCTGTCAATCCTTTTAGCTCTGGTCGGCTGGTTCATGCACCAATGAGCTGCTAATGACAGAGCTTCTTACAGATAAAATACTAGTTTTGGAGGTAGACTGCGGTTCCTAGAAGCACCACAGAGACTAGATTGTTTTAGGGAGTATTGTTAGACGCCTGAATATAATAAAATAAAAATAAGCAATTGCATGATTCCTACTTGTGTCAGCAGAAAAATGCTTATGTCTGCTTTAACAACAAATTGTTATATAAAAAGAAAAAAAAGGGGAAAAAAAAGAAAAAAAGAAACAGAACGGTCCACACAGGCAGCTGATGCTCTGTGTAGTATTAATGGTGCAAAGAATCTTGTTTGCATCAAGAGTTAAGGATTGCATTTTAAATCAGTTAAAAAAAGACACACAGGTCAATTAGTAAGAAAGTAAGAACATTGGTGAATGTTTGTATATCACTGAAAACGGCTTAAAAGGGTTTAATTAAGAACACTGAGGAATATTTTTCCTGCTCTGTATCCTTCCTATCTGCGTTGTTCCAGATGAGTTTAATCAAATTGTGCAGTTATATGAGTCCTCGGTGTATACATTTTAGATCACCATTAAACCATATTCACTGCCATACACTGTATGCATATTAGTTCTCAGGGTGTTGGCCTCTCCCACACTCAAAACGCATACAGGCTATTCTCCTGTATGAGTCTGCTTGTGCTGTTTCAGACTATACCTTGCACTGAAGCTTTTGCCACACACTGTACAACAGAAGGGTTTTTCTCCTGTATGAATCCTCATGTGCGCTTTCAGAATACACATTTGGCTAAAGCCTCTGCCACACACTGTACAACAGATGTCTTTTTCTCCTGTATGAGTTATCAGATGTTGTTGAATATTATACCTTGAAGTAAAGCTTTTGCCACACTCTGTACAATAAAATGGACGTTCCCCTGTATGAGTCATCATGTGTCGTTTCAGTTTGTCTTCATGAACAAAGGTTTTGCCACATTTTGTACAACAAAATGGGCGTTGCCCTGTATGAGTCATCATGTGTCGTTGCAGATGTTGATTATTAATATAACCTTTGCCACAAACTGTACAAGTAAAGGACCTTTCCCCCGTATGAGTATTCATGTGTTGTTTGAGACTGCTCTTGTAAGCAAAGCCTTTGCTACAGACTGTACAAATAAAGGACTTTAAAGGCTGTGTATGAATCCTCATGTGCCTTTTTACACTGGTTTCAACCCTAAACATCTTGCCACACTCTGAGCAACTAAAGGGCTTTTCCCCTGTATGAATCCTCATGTGATTTTTCACATGATCTTCTCTACTAAAGCGTGTGCCACACTCTGTACAAGTCAGGCCATTATCCCCTTCATGACTCCTCATGTGATTTTTGAAAGTTTGATCATATCTATAGCTTTTACCACACTCTGAACAACTAAAGGGCTTTTCCCCAGTATGAATCCTCATGTGTATTTCCAGCGAACCAATTTGACTAAAGCCTTTGCCACACTCTGTACAAATGAATCTTTTGGTCCCTGTGTGATTTATCTTGTCTGGAGTTTGTTTAGATGTTTTGTGAACCTGCGACAGCTTGTTGCTCAAAGACGGTCTTTTCCCTTCCACATCACGTGTCTTGTGTGATATCCGTGTGTTTAAAGCTGACTGATCTTCCCTGTTCTCCGCCCACTCATCGCTGTCTTCGGTGTCACATTCAGAAGTGTTTGAAGAGAGGAGCTGGTCATCACTAGTTTGCTGTGATGTTCCACAGACCTCTACATCAGCGTGGGTTTTGATGTCTTCAATTTTGTTTTCATCATCATGACCGTTCACAGCTAGTAAAGCCATCGATGTTTGAGGTAGCTCCTCCTGTTCCTCTTTTATCTGTGGAGGCTCTGGTTCCTCCTCTTTACAGACAGGGAGCTGCAGGAAGTCTAGAGTATGAAAAGAAAAGAAAATATGTTGTATTGCAAATAATCTGGCGATACGATGTGTATGGCAATGCATAGTTCTCATACTGTTATATACAGTATGTGAAATTCTAAGCAAGGCAATATACAGCGGTTTTATTATTTATTAACAATTGCATTAGGATTGGTTAGGTCATATACTGATCATAATTGTTACAACAGCAAAACTGATAAATAGACATAACTCATAAGTGCATTGTATTAATGGCTTCAATAAACATAACATATTGGTGTTGCCCATACTACGTTGTATCATTCCTTTCGTATGTATTAACACCTTTTATCATGTTACAGAATATTTAAAGCTATACTGTGTAAGTTGCTCAACTTGTGGTCAGTAGCTCTATAGTAAACCTCGGTCGCGTCCGCGTCTTTCGGCCGTTTCTCGCCGTGGACCGGTTCTCACACCCCCGCGTCTGCCTCCACCTCGCCGAGATCTATCTTTGGAGGGGTCCCTGGTTCCTGTGCGTTCAGCCATTCCGGAGATACGGACTCCTTCACCCATGCTTCACCGTGCACCCGAGTATAGAGACACACGGGAGACTACAAATATGGCCGCCCTAGCGACCCCACTCCAAGATGCGCTGTGATTGGCCGGCAGTGTATAACCCTCGCTGTGATTGGCCGGTAGTATGATGACGTCATTTTGCCGCGAAATTCTCCCCCCCTCACGGCTCATAGAAAACATATAAAGAGAAGGCTTTTGAAGCTGAAAATAACGGAGTGGGGTTTCTAAAACTTTAGCGATTTAACAGTTAGGACCATTTTAAGATTTGTTTTATAAAAAAAGTTACATGGTATAACTTTAACAAAAAATGTCTTTCTTTAAGATGAACATGTTTTTCAGTTAATACAAAAATGATAAAAAAGTACTAGGTTCATGTTAAAATTTGATGATGATTATTTGCCCCCAAATTAGATATTTAACCATGCCTTGATGTAAAAACACACGAAAATTCATGTCTCTCCCAAAAACATAAAATAGCACGGATTGACAAACCACAATTGTGTTCATACGGTAGGCTACTAGGCTATCCTTGCCATGCAAAGCATACTGTGAACCTACTGTACTTTCTCTCTGAAAGAATATCCGGCCAAGTGAAATAAGGTTAACTTCATAAACACTGTAAGGGTCAGAGCATGGTGTGCATTTATGAATTGTTTAATTGTAATATCAGTTTGACCAATGTGCTGGAAGCATAAGGACATAATTTTAGTAAAACAATGTAATATTTATCTTGATATAACTTTTTATGTGGATCTGCTATTTTCAAAACACTTTTTTACTGATTACAAATCTTGTATATGGCAGTGGCACAAAATAGAAAATCGAAATAAAGTATGAAAGGAGTATTATACTTACTGTGGTCAGGGGGGTGTTGGTCGGGGTCTGGAGAGTTCATCTGGACTCCACACAATGACCTACAATTAAAACAACATTAATTATAAATATAGCTGCAAGCAGCGATAATGTGGCCAAGCAAGAAAAGCTAAATAAAGCAGCAAGGGAAATGAAATCAGGAAAATAAATCAAAGAAAAAAGAAAAATAGAATCAGTGCTCTTCCGAGCACAGGTCTCCGCTAGGTCAGGTAGGTTATTGTGGCCTCCTGGTGGCGCTATAATAGGCCAATGTGAAAAGGTCGCCATGTGTTCTTGGGCCTTTCAGTGCAATCGGACGCTCCATGCATGATTTGAGGCATTTTGTTCCAAAAATGTGTTTAGCAAAAGTTGACCTGCTGGTGACGCTATAACAGTCCAATGTGAAAAGGGTGGCATTTGTTCCTTGACCTATAGGGAATGTGTTTGCAATATTTCACGCACATCGCAGGCTGCGTTCATGATTTGAGGCATTTTGTTCAAAAAGGAGCAATTAGGATTAAATATATTTGACAAATCCGCTGCGATCACATCACTATAGAGATTCTTTGTACTGATTTGTGTTATTTTTAATTAAATCTGAAGGACTAATAAAATAATGTGTTTTACATAAGTCGGCCTCTAGGTGTCTCTCTCTCTCTCTCTCTCTCTCTAGCTTGGTGTGTGTGTTTGTGTGTGTGTGTGTGTGTGTGTGTGTGTGTGTGTGTGTTTGTGTGTGCGTGCGTGCGTGCGTGCGTGTTTGTGTGGGTGCGTTTGTGTGTGTGAGAGAGAGAGAGACAGTTACAAGGTCACTAGCTTACTCCTCTCCCCATCCCTCTGTCCTGCACATTACATAGGATAGGACTTCATGGCTAGTTTATGCTTTTAATAAATGCAACAATTCCTTCCATGCCTGTTTCCATTATGGAAGGATCCAATTCCAACCATGCATGGACCCCCCTCCTAAACTAAAATATGGGTTTGATAGGAACTCTCAACAATCCAGACAATTCATGGATCAGGCAGCATCAGGCAGTACAATGGCTTAGTATCTATGGCTTCCAAGAACGTCACTGGTAAGATGTGCAGTGCAAAGGACAAGGACCAACGCTATTCAAGATGAATGGCCATATAGCAAAGGTTCCCAAACTTTTTTGTCACTCCATCATTTTTTTTTTTTTATCCGAGGCACCCCTAAATTATAATTTTCACTCCTAGCACCTTATATTTATCGTCGCTGGGGTGGAAACCTTGTATTTCCAAAACCGTTATCATCTATAAAATGTACTATAGATGCAACAGTCTTGTATGATGAAGCAGGGCTTTGCTTTACCAAAAGACGTACACATTTGAAAGTTGGAGATATGAGGTTTCTGCCCGACAGTGACGATATTTTAGTGATTATGATGCGAGGAAATCGTTGAGATAATAGCCAGTTTGGTTAGAACTGATTGAAAATAACTTTGTACTTCAAATTTAAAATGATACTAAATAGTTTTTCAAGTGTCCAAATAAATTCCAAATATTATCAAATTAACTCGTGGCACGCCTGGACTGCCGTCGCCGCACCCCAGGGTGCCCTGTCACCAACTTTGAAAACCCCTGCCATATAGCATAATTCCCTCATAGATCTAGACATTCAAGATACATTCTGTATATTTTTGAACCTGCAAAATATGATTATATTAAAATGTGTATACATGAGGCAGTTTTACTTTCTTTTTTTACCTTTGTGTGACAGTCATTGTGACTGTCATTCAACTGCTGCTACACACACTTGAAACTTGAGAGACAGCGATATCCCCTATCAATCTGCTGGGAAACTGTATCATAATGTTGATGTAATTCTACTCCTGCTATACAAACACTTAAAACATATGTATTTTTCCTTTTTTGTTGTTGACGTTGCACAGACTTTTGCCTGCCTCGTGCACATACATTTTGCTGCAGGTGTAATATTTGTATACTGGTCTTTGAGTTGACTGCCCCCCTGCAACATTGCACTACTCCTGATTACTGCTGCTAGCTATTAAACTGTTCATGGTCATGCTCCATACTGTCTTATACTGCATGTCATTTCATGTCACTCTTTGCCAAAATAACGTTTCCTGTCCATTATTACCATGTTACAATAAAGCCTTTTTCTGTCACATTTACCCATACATTTACTCTTAACTCTCCTCTTTATTTAGCCTGAAACCAGACAAATCTACCACTGAAACACATGGATTAAATAATGCTGTACCGTGACTCCAACCAAAGCAGAGAATAGAGCGAACGGGCCAAGCCTTACTGTGATTTTGCAGCAGCTGTGGGCTCCTTCTCTGGAGTGGAGAATCTGTTCTTCTTTGTAGTGTTTGGAATCCCGTTCTTCATGTCAATAACTGCAGAAGAAGTCTCAACCGGGAGTCGGAGAAGCTTCACGTTGTAAGATAGAAGTGTAATACATGATGAGCTCAGTCAACATTCAAGGTGGTGGTACCGTAGTACTCTGGGGAAAGCAGGCAGACAGACAGAGAGAGAGAGTTATCTCCAAAGATAAGAGAGGAATATGCTTGTGTCCAGGGACATGCTGGGCCCCTGTATTCAGCCCGGGAAAAAGAGTTGGAGAGGCCCTCATTGCGCGCTATAGAGAGTGACATCATTTTGTAGGCAGAGGAGAATCTGCCCCCAGATCATTTTCTGTCCCTCGCTATTTTCAACAGATCCGAGACAACATAACGACTAAAGTATAATTCTAACACTTTCCTTTCAACAACAAAGAGAAGAAAAATTTGTAAATAGTAAAAATAGTAAAAAGATTCACGGAAACTGGGGGCAGAAATTCTCCTCTGCCTACAAAATGATGTCATACTTAACAGCCCTTACTCAAAGATTTTCCATTTCAGATCATGACAAGTGACAAGCCAGTGGGCCAATTACTGTACATGAGTTATATTTTGTTGTTGTCGGGTGGAAACCTTGTATGTCCAAAACCGTTTGTTTTATATTTATCATTTTAAAAATGATTTAAACTAGTGAAAACAGCCGATCTACAAGCACACTGTTTTCACTACGTTTGTGCAACGGCCTTGTATGATGAAGCAGGGCTTTGCTTTGCGAAAAGCAAAGTTTCTGCCCGACAGTGACGATTTACTTTGTTGGCCGCCCAGCCCCTAAAATGGACGAAGGCCGACATTTTATTTTTAATTATTTCCTAATGGCCGGCCTGGACCGGCCGAGAATGAACCGGCAGTTCGGGAGTTGTCCCGCTTTTCCCAATGGCCAGCACATCCCTGCTTGTGTCACAGGACAGTCTGTTCCAGGGTCAAAGACAAGACATGCACATTTGGAGGCCGATGGAGGCCATAAAAAAAACAAAAACATAAAAACATAAATATGAATAAATGTATATTTTTTAATAACTCAACTATCCTTTCCCTACCCAGAAACAGTTTGTTATTAAGGTTTAAAGTGTCAAAATGTCATTCAGTATAACTGTCTGGACAATATTTTTGTTGTTGTTGAAATCCATCCTTTAACACTCGGGTGACTGATTTATCAGTCAAATTGACAGGTAAATTCTCTCCCTTTTGGCCAAAGTGAGCAACACCTCCTCCCCTGCTGCCAGCGGGGGTTCTATTGTCTTCCAAATGTGAATTAGCATTTCAATTGACCTCTCAAATGGGGAGCGCAAAAGGTGTGAAATTCTCTCCTTGCTTCTGGGAGGGGTGCCTCTGTTACACCTATTTCCTGTTATATTAACCTGAGTAAAATGTCACGCATTGGGAAGAAGTAAAGGGGGAGTAAAGGACAACAGGAAGACAGGTGATGGGTGACGGGGCCCGAGCATTGTGGCTTGTATACCGGCCCGGGTCTGAATTGTTCCGCTAGTGCTTGGCATAATTGTGCTAGTGTTTACAGCAACACATACATATATGGGCTTCATCAAAGTCAGGGCCGATTCATACTCCAATAAGGAGGGGGGGGGGGGCTTCTCATCTATCTATAAATGCGAGAAGTCTCTGCGTGCGTGTCTGTCTGTCTGTCTGTCTGTCTGTCTGTCTGTCTGTCTGTCTGTGTGTGTGTATGTAATCCGCGTATCTCGAGAACCGTTCGTCCCACCGGCTTCAGATTCGGCACGCGCGTTCCCCGGCCTCGACCCGACCCGACTCGCGGTTTTCCGAAACCGGCGCAAAACGTTCGGAATCTCCTTATGCAGAGCTGATTGTTGACATCAGGCTGTTCCAGAGGAAATCGGCGCAAGCGCTGACTCATTGTGACATCACTTCATAAAAGGCTCTGACATTACGTACGCCACATGAGTCAACACAAAATGCCATGGTTACGTATTGAATGTCATCATTATGACCCGTTCGTCCCACCGGCTTCAGAGCACGCGCGTAAGGTTACCAACCGTCCCGTAAAATACGGGATCGTCCCTTTTTTGGACACTAAAAGACGTGTCCTGTATTGAACTGATACGAGACGCTCTTTGTCCCGTATTTTAAGGTTGGGGGATAAATATGAATGACGGGATGATTTAATTGAGAAATGACAGCGATTCTGCCTGTCAGTGAGCTTCCACTGCTCTCCTCTGTGACAAGTGCTGCATCCCATTGCTGAGTGAGTAAAATGTCACGCATTTGGAAGAAGTAAAGGGGGAGTAAAGGACAACAGGAAGACAGGTGATGGGTGACGGGGCCCGAGCATTGTGGCTCGCATACCGGCCCGGTTCTGAATTGTTCCGCTAGTGCTTGGCATAATTGTGCTAGTGTTTACAGCAACACATACATATATGGGCTTCATCAAAGTCAGGGCCGATTCATACTCCAATAAGGAGGGGGGGGGCTTCTCATCTATCTATAAATGCGAGAAGTCTCTGCGTGCGTGTCTGTCTGTCTGTCTGTCTGTCTGTCTGTGTGTGTGTATGTAATCCGCGTATATCGAGAACCGTTCGTCCCACCGGCTTCAGATTCGGCATGCGCGTTCCCCGGCCTCGACCCGACCCGACTCGCGGTTTTCCAAAACCAGCGCAAAACGTTTGGAATCTCCTTATGCAGAGCTGATTGTTGACATCATGCTGTTCCGGAGGAAATCGGCGCAAGCGCTGACTCATTGTGACATCACTTCATAAAAGGCTCTGACATCACGTACGCCACATGAGTCAACACAAAATGCCATGGTTACGTATTGAATGTCATCAGTATGACCCGTTCGTCCCACCGGCTTCAGAGCACGCGCGTAAGGTTACCAACCGTCCCGTAAAATACGGGATCGTCCCTTTTTTGGACACTGAAAGACGTGTCCCGTATTGAACTGATACGAGATGCTCTTTGTCCCGTATTTTAAGGTTGGGGGATAAATATGAATGACGGGATGATTTAATTGAGAAATGACAGCGATTCTGCCTGTCAGTGAGCTTCCACTGCTCTCCTCTGAGACAAGTGCTGCATCCCATTGTCGATACGAGTGCATGCGAGCGAGCATACGACAGTACTCGGCTCAGAACATTAATGTCTTAAAAAAACGTGTGACAGAATATTGTACTCGGCTCAGAACATTGTATTTAATGTCTTAAAAAAAATCACACCCGTGTGAACTGAGCGGTGGTTTACCCACCTCATAGATCATGTGTACCGATTTTTGTGACATTTGAAGAAAATATGTAGGAAAAGGAGCAAAAATCTATCCTTTTGATGTATATATTGCGGGGGTGGCGTAAATGGTGCGGGACTAGTAGCGTGCCGAAGTTTAGGCTACATACAGACACGGACGGACAGAGACCCACACACACGGCCACGTATAGGAGCGTTGTGACCACCGCTCAAAAACTTGTGACAGAATATTGTGTACAAACAGATTAGACATGAAATCATGATAGGTGATAGCCTAAACAACAAGGTGAAAAAGCAAGCAAGCAAGCAGAAAATAAGCCATGGGATGGTATTCCTGGGAACACTACAGTAGTCTTGTCTGCCAACAAGGGCATTCACAGAGATCTCCATATACTGTATGGGCATAATGTGTTTCCCGGAACCGGCACTGTTTCTGCAGAGATCTCCATATATGGGCATAAATGGACACAGGCAAACAGATGGTCAAAACTGGTCCTATAGAGATCTCCATATATGGGCATAAAATGGACACAGGCAAACAGATGGTCAAAACTGGTCCTATAGAGATCTCCATATATGGGCATAAAATGGACATTGACAGATATCTCCATATATGGGCATAAATGGACACAGGCAAACAGATGGTCAAAACGGATCCTATGACAACAGGTATAATGGGGTTTGCATTAAAGGGCGGCCGAGCTTCTAGTTCATTCAATGCAGCTTCAAGTTCATATTGTCGGCAGTGAAGTAAAGGAAACAACCATAGTTTGGAAGACAGACAAGCCAACATCCAAAATGCTTGTGTGTGGCCGTGTAATCCACAATGCGATGCTCATCGTATAGTGTACTTTTTTACTTTAACTCAGTTCATTTTGAAATTACTGCCCCAGTGCAACTGTTTCAGATGTGTCTTGGTAGTTACGCCGCTGTTGCTCTGTAGCTGTACCCAAAACAATAGATAGTAAGCCTGTGCCATATCATGTTCTGTCATGTATCTGTACCTAACCGATTAAGACCTGGAACCTGGGGGGGGCAAATGTTTTTATAAAAAAAAATTGTAACTCAAATATTTGCTTCTTGAGGGGTATCTGGAACATACACATATATAACATATTTTGAGATGGCCGCAGGGTCGGCGGCCAAATACATGTAATTTTGGGAGTCGTTGACATGAAAAGGTTTGAGAACTGACAAGGAAACATAACCTGACTGCGCCAGATGACGGCAGCAGCGCGTATGCCTGGCTGCATACCGCTCTGCTTACCATCATCTGGGATCGCACGGTCAGACTTGATGTAAGGGGCGGGCCATTTTTTCAAATTCTTTAGCAGGTGATTGGATGGGGCCGTCTCTCTATCACAGTCTGGGATTGTCAACTCCAACCACTCATATTGGCCCGCCCAATATTGGCCCGCCCGCCCGTAGCTGCCGCTGATTCGTCCGGCCCGGGACTTTACGAGCGTTATCAACTCCCCCCGAGAGATCTCAGATGGTAAAGTAGGGCGGTACGCACTACTGCCACCATCTGGCGCAGTCAGGTTAAAGGAAAAATGCTTTAAAAAAAAAAAAAAAACGTAGAAGGATTTCGAAGAATCGGGTCAGAAATATTCAAAGACGCACACATTTTCATGTTATTTTTTTCTTCAAAAATAGCAGATCTACAAGCTACAACTCGGTGCCATGCTGCATAAAATAATGGTTACAGTACTAATGCGTGAAACAGGAAAGCATCTGTTTCATTGTAGCTACTACATACTGTAGCAACACACATTTTTCAGAATTATTATATATCAGGCATTTAGTAGCCTATATTCTTATTTCCGTTATATAGGGTATAAGTACCCGGAAGTTATGCGGGAACGCCTACTGAGTGGCAAAAAAATACTTTCTGGTGGGGGTCTGTGGCCAAATGGATTTGAGTCTCCTTAACATAAAAACAATGTTTGAAAACCACTGGTTTAAAAGTACCATCATTACAACCCACAAAAGCCCAAATAAAAAAGACCACAACCCGATATTCACAAGCCACAGTAAATCAAGCTAAAACCACTCAAATAATCAGGCTTGGCAACGCTGCTCATCAGTTTTTATTCCCATGTGAACACAATACAGGAGGCCTTTTATCAGCCTTGTTTACATTCTCTGCTAGGACACTCCATTCAGACACAACCATAACAATGTTCTGGGTCGCTCGCTATAATCACTGCTGCAGGTTCCCCAGCAGCAACGTTTCACGGTGGCATATAAATGCCATATTCTTGATATTAATATCCCTAGTCCAATGCCTAATAGATCATATTTCAGTGCCTTAACAAAATATAGCCCAAAACACGACATACCGGTACTATACAGTTCTGTAGGTAACATTAGCCAACTTTGAAGCCAGACACATTGTGAGCTTGTAGATCTGCTATTTTCAAAAGAGGTTTATACATTTCAAAAGTTGTGAAATGGGATGGGACATTCTGCTTATGAGTACTTTCTACTTTTGATACTTCAGGTACATTTCTTTTTACCAAACTTTTGCACAAGTACATTTTGAAATGACTGTTTCAGATGTGTCTCGGTAGTTATGCCGCTGGTGCGCTGTACCCAAAACAATAGATAGCAGGCCTGTGCCATGTCATCTTGACACTGTGATATGCCCCTGGTCAGAACATTGTTTGACTGGTCAGTAAAATGTTACTGAACTACAAGTGAAAGTTGATATGGGTACTTGAGTTAACCCATTAATACCGGGAGAGCATTTGTTTCATATGTTTTACTATGAGAACCGTCAAAGCTTGTCCGTGTTTGTCTGGACGTTTACACATGTTTACGGTAGGGATGTGAAAAAAATCGAAAGTCGACTCGAAAATCGACTCAGGCTCACCGCGACTCAAAAAGTATGAGTCGAAAAATCGCTTGTTCAACTCTATGGACTGGATGCGTTTTGTTTACCTCCTGCCTCTGCATTCATGCTTGACACGAAAGCTTACTTGTTAATGGCAGTGTTGCCGTCGTGTGCGATGATAACAAAATACACTACTCGTCGTTAATGCGACACACCCGTGGACGCGGTCGGGGAGAGAGAGCGAGGCAGACACTGCTCCACATTTGATACACTAGCCTGGGGTGCCAGCATGAGCGCTCCCACTACGTTCCATGGACGTTGTCACTCCGCTTCTAGTCTCTAAAGAACAGACTCCATGCTGCTAACGCAAGGAAGAGCAATTATTTATTATAATTATTATTAGGGCTTTGATGCAAGTTCTGATGGGTGCAGCTGCATAAGCTGCATAAGTAATGCGCCGTTGTGCTCTCCTCTCAGCTGCTGCTTAGCGGGAAAAAAAAAGTTAAAAAAGTCGATTGACACGTCGATTTCCGGCCGCGACATGTCGATTCGCCAATAATGCGTCGATTAACATCCCTAGTTTACGGTCTATGGGTTTGGTGCTCTGACATCATGCTCCGATGTCACTGGGAGGCAGGTCAGATTTCACCACAATGATTCTGATATTAGGTGCCCTTCTATATACTAGACGGGGGAATCTGAAAATATTTATCTAACATTGGATCAGAACTCAGCATATGCCAATGTATTTTTTATAGTTTTTCTTTTTTTTAAGTTACCAAGAGGTGATTATTGTGTAACACATATCAACGGTTTTACAGTAGTTTCTTTTTTCTTAGTCTGTAAGCACTCATCTTGAGTCTTAAGACTTAAGACTTTCTCAGCTGCTTTATCTACAATGTCCTGCGTGTATCCTCTCGTTGTAAATATAGTTTTTAAAGTCTCTGTTTGTTCCTGAAGATGATCCGTACTGCAAATGCTCCGGATTCTATAGAACTGGCTAATAGGTAAACTGTTTTTTTAAAGGAGTAGGATGAAATGAATCACTTCTCAATAATGAGTTTCTAAAACAACGTTTTCTATACACATCTGTCTCTCATGAAGAAGACCCCAGCAGGTCGAAATGTCTATTTTTTGCCGCTTGCTAAATAATACAAAATTGGAGCGACCAAGAAAGTGAGTGCGAGCTACCTTCTTTGTTTCCAATATTTATATGTGGACACAAAATGTATGCACAAATAAACCAAAATAAACCAAAACACACCACTACCACTACCAGGGGACACAGACTGAGTAGAGGTGGGTCCTGTGTGACTGCTTTTTTGTGTTGAGTCAGAGTCACCGATCAGGAGAATAAAGAGGGAATGTTTGTGCAGTCGGTAGCGCTGTTACCTCACAGCCAGGAGGTCCTGGGTTTGATTCCAGCTGGGGCCGATGTGGGCGCTGGGGGCGCGTTCTCTCCTCCGCATCATCAGTGCCCACACCCTAGATGGGGTTGGCGAAAGGGCTTTTCTGTGTGCAGTTTGCATGTTCTCCCCGTGTTCCCTAGGATAGGTACCCTCACAAAAACATGCATTAATCCTGGTCTCTATACTGCCTCCCCCTGGCCCGCCAGGGCGCCTGATGGAGGGGAAAGGAACTGGTTGAACGTTCCTTCCATGCTTCTACGTCTTACTGGGAAACTCCCCCCTTTCAGCGGCCTGCTCACTCCTCATGCACTGAAGGAAGCATGAGCTCAGTTCGGGGCCCTCCCCAGGTTAGCAGAGGGAAGGTAGCGCCCAGGATTACAGTTTTAGGCACTGGTTGAAAAATGGTTTACAAAATCTGAGATAAAAATGTAAATGAATATTTTAAAAAGTCTGTTATTGGTTCTCAATATATTTTTCTTTATTATTTGATTTCCAGTTACAAAAGGACCTCTATTACAAAAACAAATGTAGGCTACACACGCACGCACGCACGCACGCACGCACACACACACACACACACACACACACACACACACACACACACACACACACACACACACACACACACACACACACAAAACAAAGTACAATTTAGCAGATGCTTTTAATCCAGAATGAAATACGAGGTAACACATCAAATGCATAGAAATCGTAGTCTAGAATCATACAGTAGGTAAACCAAGACCCCATTAGCAGTCTAAGCAGTATAATATCCAAAAAAAAATCTATAATCTGTAAAGTACATTTAACATTTTACAAATCATCAGCATGGATCACACAATTCAAAATAAAATCTCTACAGACAATTAGAATTAACAGATTAACTTCCCCTTTTTTACTTGGAGATTACAAGGAATTGTTATGCACAACCATATAGATCACTGGTGAAGGACAAACAAAATTAAAAAAAAAAAAAAAAAAAAAATCCACAATAGGCAGCTGCTGCTGCTCTGAGTAGTAGTTAAGGCGTTAAGGATTGCATTATGGTTAATGGTGGTCAATGGTTAAAGAGCTAAGGATTACAATTTAAATCAGTAATAAAAAAAAGACACATAAATCAATTACTGAAATTTGCCTCAGTAAATGCAAAGTACGAAAACATTGGTGAATGTTTGAATATAGATAGATAGATACCATTATTATCCTAAGGGGGGAAATCAGTTGCCCAGAGGCAGCACAGCAGTATAAGGTTATTTACAAGAGAAGAGAAGTAAGAAAAAGATAAAAGAAAAACAGGAACAGAGTACAGTAAAGAGCAAGGTACATCAAGAGAGGGAACAAATTATAATAATAAGGGTAAGGGTAATAATAATAATAATTATATATATATTATATATATATTAACACCTTTCATCATGTTACAGAATATTTAACAAAAAAGATCTTTCTTAAGCCCCAGGGGGGTCCAGGGGAAAAAATCCGCCTAAAATGTATGCCCAAATTGGAACAGTTGTGGACACAAAACTACCATGATTGTGGCTACTCTTGACTCACCAAATGTCAGCTAACCCCTGAAAATCCACAAATGCAGTGTAAAACATCACATTTCTCTGACCAAATTGTCCTGCTGTGATCATTTACCAAGGAAAAGATGATTGAAAAAGACCTCCGCCTATGGAAATGTTGCCTTCTGAATAGTGAATGAGCCTCAAGACCTCATTTAAAACATACATAGTGAATAGAAAAATTGTTCACCAAGGTGTCACCAATTGATAGGCAAAATTGTATGAATATATTGCAAACTATGTAAACTCTACAGATGTTTTAGTGAGAGTAGTGCTGTAATATTAGTAATGTTAAAGTATAGGGTGAAAAATGATAAAAACGAGTAACAATAAGTAGTAATAATACTGTAATAGGAGTAATGTATGGATGAAAAGTACAATGGCAGCTGATTACTATGCTGTAGGACCACTGTAACAATAATCAACAAAGAAATTGTAGTTTGATTTGGTCTCTATTGATTTATTGACATTTATTGACAGCTGTTCAGAGGTCAACACCTTTTGCCCCCACCGGTGCACTACTCCTGATTACTGCTGCTAACTATTAAAATGTTCATGGTCACACATGATACTTTCTTATGTATGTCGTTTCATGTCACTCTTTGCCAAAATAACGTTCCCAGTCCATTATTACCACATTACAATAAAGCCTTTTTCTGTCATTTACCCATACATTTACTCTTAACTCTCCTCTTTATTTAGCCTGAAACCAGACAAATCTACCACTGCAAAAACACACTGATTAAATAATGCTGTACTGCGACTCCAACCAAAGCAGAGAATAGAGGGAACCGGCCAAGCCTTACTGTTATTTTGCAGCAGCTGTGGGCTCCTTCTCTGGAGTGGAGAATCTGTTCTTGTTTGTAGTGTTTGGGATCCCGTTCTTCACGTCAATAACTGCAGAAGAAGTCTCAACCGGGAGTCGGAAAAGCTTCACGTTGTAAGATAGAAGTGTAATACATGATGAGCTCAGTGAACATTCAAGGTGGTGGTACCGTAGTTCTCTGGGGAAAGCAGGCAGACAGAGAGAGAGAGAGAGAGAGAGAGAGAGAGAGAGAGAGAGTTATCTCCAAAGATAAGAGAGGAATATGCTTGTGTCACAAGACAGTCTGTGCCAGGGTCAAAGACAAGACGTGCACATTTAGAGGCCAATGGAGGCCATAAAAAAATAAAAAAATAAAAACATAAATATGAATACATTTATATTTTTCAATAACTCAACTACCCTTCTAATACCAACTCAACTCAACTACCCTTTCCCTACCCAGAACCAGTTTGTTATTCAGGTTTAAAGTGTCAAAATGTCATTCAGTATAACTGTCTGGAAAATCTTTTTGTTGTTGTTGAAATCCATCCTTTAAAAAACAACACCCTTGGCATCAGGGGCGGAGCTTCCGGTTAAGCTGAGTAAGTGGTCGCTTACAGGCCCGGCCGTCAGCCTCCGACTGACTGTCAGTCTCAGTCCAAATGACCGTCAATCTGCCTGACCGTCTGTCAGAGTCCCCCTCGTCTCCCTCCCTCGCAATTGGGTCCCCTTTCTGTAGCGCGCTGCCTTTGTTACACCTATTTCCTGTTATATTAACCTGGGTAAAATGTCACGCATTGGGAAGAAGTAAAGGGGAGTAAAGGACAACAGGAAGACAGGTGACGGGGCCCGAGCATTGTGGCTCGCATACCGGCCCGGTTCTGAATTGTTCCGCTAGTCCTTGGCATAATTGTGCTAGTGTTTACAGCAACACATAGGCCTACATATATGGGCTTCATCAAAGTCAGGGCCGATTCATACTCCAATAAGGTGCCAAACTAATTTCGGTTCGGATCTGTTCAAACTGCAATATGACGTCATTCAGAGCAGCTTCATTCAATGCAGCTTCAAGTTCATATTGTCGGCAGTGAAGCTAAGGAAACAAAGGTAGTTTGGAAGAGACACAAGCCAGCATCCAAAATGCTTGTGGCCGTGTAATCCACAATGCGATGCTCATCGTATAGTGTACTTTTTAACTTTAACTAGGCCTAGAGTTCTCAAATTCTGCCCGAACCCGACCATACCCGAACCCGACCCGACATTTAGGGTATGGTGGGGCCTAAGATGTATGCTAATTACTCTCTTTCTTGCCAACTGCCATCAACCGATATTCACAAGCCACAGTAAATCAAGCTAAAATCACTCAAAGCAGACTTGGCAACGCTGCTCATCAGTTTTTATTCCCATGTGAACACAATACAGGAGGCCTCTTATCAGCCTTGTTTACATTCTCTACTAGGACACTCCATTCACACACAACCATAACAATGTTCTGGGTCGCTATAATCAAATTGCGACCGAAGGTCGCATATACTCTGAAGAAACGTGTCGCTTGAGTGTCCTTCCTTCCATATCCTCTGTGATGTCAGTGTGATGTCAGCGAGTTGTGACGTCACTTCCTGTACAGGGCGGCTACACGAAATGTGGATAACACTATAACTCAGATTTATATATAGCGCTTTTCTAAGTACCCAAAGACGCTTTACATGGGGCAAGAGAAAACTAAAGAGTAAAAACAGCTTTATTAGAAAACACTTTAAAACTAAAGGATAAAACCATTAAAAACAATAGAGATTAAAAAGGACAGTGGAGTGAGTTAGCTGGGGTAAGCAATGTGGAAGAGGTGGGTTTTGAGGGTGGTTTTGAAGGTTTGGAGGGTGGGGGCATCTCTGATGGTTTTGGGGAGTGCATTCCAGAGGGTTGGGGCAGCAAAAGCAAAGGCTCTGTCACCCCAGGTACGGTACGTGGTCTTAGGGACTATGAGGAGATTTGCATCACCAGACCTGAGGGAGCGGGAGGGGACATAGTGATTGAGGAGGTTGGAGAGGTAGGGTGGAGCAAGATTGTTGAGTGCCTTGTAGGTGTTGAGTAAAACTTTGAAATGGATTCTTTGTTTGACCGGGAGCCAGTGGAGGTCACAGAGGACTGGTGTTATGTGGTCTCTGGAACGGGTGCTGGTGAGTAGGCGGGCAGCTGAATTTTGGACGTACTGAAGTTTATTGAGGACTTTGGAGGTGGTGCCATGGAGGATACTATTGCAATAATCAAGACGGGATGTAATGAAGGCATGGATGAGTGTTTCAGCTGCAGAGAATGATAGAGAGGGGCGGAGACGGGCAATGTTTTTGAGGTGGAAAAAGGCAGTTTTGGTGACCTGGTTAACATGGGGGAGGAATGAGAGTGTGGGGTCGAGAATGATGCCAAGGTTACGGACACGGGTGGAGGGTGTAACAATGGAGCCGTCGATGTTCAGTGAAAAGTTCTGGGTAGAGCGGGTGAGGGAGTCTGGACCAAATATGATGATTTCTGATTTGTTACAGTTTAGCTTGAGAAAGTTTTGTTGCATCCATTGTTTAACATCTGTGAGGCAGGCAGTGAGTGTGGAGTGAGTGGTTGCTGTGATGGTTTTGGTGGAGAGGTATAGCTGTGTATCGTCGGCGTAGCAGTGGAACTGAAGACCATGGTGACGGAGGATTTGACCAAGTGGCAGGATGTAGATAATGAAGAGGAGGGGACCCAAAATTGAACCCTGGGGGACACCTTGGGTGACTGGGGTAGTGGAGGAGGTGCAGTTGTTTATGGAGATGAATTGTTGTCGATCGGAGAGGTATGATGTTATCCAGGAAAGGGCAGTGCTTGTGAGACCGAGGGAGGACTGAAGACAGGTGATGAGGATGGAGTGATTGATGGTGTCAAAGGCGGCACTGAGGTCAAGGAGGATGAGGATGGAGAGGAGGCCGTTATCAGCAGATGTGAGAATGTCGTTGGTGACTTTAATGAGAGCGGTTTCGGTGCTGTGTGATGTGCGGAAGCCAGATTGGAATGATTCAAATAGGTTATTGGAGTCCATGTGTGATTTGAGCTGGGATGCAACAGTGCGTTCCAGGATTTTGGAGAGGAAGGGGAGGTTGGAAATGGGCCGGTAGTTGGTGGGTGAGTCGGGGTCAAGTCCAGGTTTTTTCAGAATTGGAGTGATGGCAGCTAGTTTAAGAGCAGGGGGAACGTGGCCTGTGGACAGGGAGATAGTCCAGTCCATCATGTCATATGGGACTACCGTCATAGAAAGTAGCCATTGTTAGGCCAGAGTCAATGGCTGTCTGTCTGACTGTCTATACAGGAAGTGACGTTACATGACATACTTTTTATATATATATGTAAATATGGGGGCGTCTGTGTTAAGAACGTTTCGTTGTCAAGCTCAACGTTGGGCATTTGGAGGTGGCAACGGGGCGGCCAGATAAAGTTATTTAGGCCTGGATCCAACTTTAAGTCGATGTATCAAACCGGTACTCGAAACGTACTTAGAATTTAACATATTTTCTAAAGTAAATATGGGGGCGGCTGTGTTAAGAACGTTTCGTTGTCAAGCTCAACGTTGGGCATTTGGACCTATACGTGGAGAAATGGAGCAAATCTGTTTGGCCTAAACATGGAGATGTGGATAACACTATATATGGAGATAGTCTAGTCCAATATGTCATATGGGACTACCGTCATAGACAGTAGCCATTGTTAATCCGGAGTCAATGGCTGACTGTCTGTACAGGAAGTGATGTCACATGACATACTTTTTATGCCCATATATGAGTCCTAACATGGAGATGTGGATAACACTATATATGGAGATAGTCTAGTCCAATATATCATATGGAACTACCGTCATAGACAGTAGCCATTGTTAGGTCGGAGTCAATGGCTGTCTGTCTGTCTGACTGTCTGTACAGGAAGTGATGTCACATGACATACTTATTATGCCCATATATGAGTCCTTTCCTACCACATCTCCATGTTTAGGCAAACTCCACACAGAAAGGCCCTATCGCCAACCCAACCTAGGGTGTGAGCGATAGGGCCTTTCTGTGTGGAGTTTGCATGTTCTCCCCGTGTCTCCTAGGGTTGATACCCTCACAAAAACATGAACAAACTCCCCCCAGAATGACAACAACTAGAATCGTCAGAGAAACGCTGTGGTTGGCCAGATGGTCAAGAATTGGCGCGACCTCGCCCTTTAGGGCGAGGTTGCATGTCACCCTGAGGTCGCATTCCACCCTCAGGTGTCTTACTAGTAGATCATATTTCAGTGCCTTAACAAAATATAGCCCATACATACTATACAGTTCTTTAGTCAACTTTGAAGCCAGACACATTGTGAGCTTGTAGATCTGGTCAGAACATTGTTTGACTTGTCAGTAAAATGTTACTGAACTACAAGTGAAAGTTGATATGGGTACTTGAGTTAACCCATTAATACCGGGCGAGCATTTGTTTCATATGTTTTACTATGAGAACCGTCACAGCTTGTCCATGTTTGTCTGGACGTGTACACATGTTTACGGTCTATGGGTTTGGTGCTCTGACATCATGCTCTGATGTCACTGTGATGCAGGGGAAAACTGTGGTTCCCCTGACACATGTGGGCACAAGACCCACAGCGTCTATTCCCATCAGGTAAATCATCGAAAAAGGTATGCATTTTCTTGGGAAGCAGGTCAGATTTCACCACAATGTCTCTGATATTAGGTGCCCTTCTATATACTAGACAGGGGGGAATCTGAAAAGATTTATCTAACATTGGATCAGAACTCAGCAGATGCCAATGTTTTTTTTTTTAAGTTACCAAGAGGTGATTATTGTGTAACACATATCAACGGTTTTACAGTAGTTTATTTTTTCTTAGTCTGTAAGCACTCATCTTGAGTCTTAAGACTAACTTTCTCAGCTGCTTTATCTACAATGTCCTGCGTGTATCCTCTCGTTGTAAATATAGTTTTTAAAGTCTCTGTCTGTTCCTGAAATGACTTATCCGTACTGCAAATCCTCCGGATTCTATAGAACTGGCTAATAGGTAAACTGTTTTTTTTTAAAGGATGAAATGAATCACTTCTCAATAATGAGTTTCTAAAAACAAAGTTTTCCATACACATCTGTTTCGAATGTACCATTCACTCTTGTGAAGAAGACCCCAGCAGGTCGAAACGTCTATTTTTTGCCGCTTGCTAAATAATACAAAATTGGAGCGACCAAGAAAGTGAGTGCGAGCTACCTTCTTTGTTTCCAATATTTATATGTGGACACAAAATGTATGCACAAATAAACCAAAATAAACCAAAACACACCACTACCACTACCACTACCACAGACTGAGTAGAGGTGGGTCCTGTGTGACTGCTTTTTTGTGTTGAGTCAGAGTCACTGATCAGGAGAATAAAGAGGGAATGTTTGTGCAGTCGGTAGCGCTGTTACCTCACAGCCAGGAGGTCCTGGGTTTGATTCCAGCTGGGGCCGCTGTGGGCGCTGGGGGCGTGTTCTCTCCTCCGCATCATCAGCGCCCACACCCATAGGTGGGGTTGGCGAAAGGGCTTTTCTGTGTGCAGTTTGCATGTTCTCCCCGTGTTCCCTAGGATAGGTACCCTCACAAAAACATGCATTAATCCTGGTCTCTATACTGCCTCCCCCTGGCCCGCCAGGGCGCCTGATGGAGGGGAAAGGAACTGGTTGAACGTTCCTTCCATGCTTCTACGTCTTACTGGGAAACTCCCCCCTTTCAGCGGCCTGCTCACTCCTCATGCACTGAAGGAAGCATGAGCTCAGTTCGGGGCCCTCCCCAGGTTAGCAGAGGGAAGGTAGCGCCCAGGATTACAGTTTAGGCACTGGTTGAAAAATGGTTTACAAAATCGTGAGATAAAAATCTAAATGAACATGAACAAGTCTGTTATTGGTTCTAAATATATTTGTCTTTATTATTTGATTTCCAGTTACAAAAGGACCTCTATTACAAAAACAAATGTAGGCTACACACGCACACACGCACGCACGCACACACACACACACACACACACACACACACACACACACACACACACACACACACACACACACACAAAACAAAGTACAATTTAGCAGATGCTTTTAAATCCAGAATGAAATACGTGGTAACACATCAAATGCATAGAAATCGTAGTCTAGGATCACACAGTAGGTAAACCTAGAACCCATTAGCAGTCTAAGCAGTATAATATCCAAAAAAAAAATCTATAATCTGTAAAGTACATTTAACATTTTACAAATCATCAGCATGGAACACACAATTCAAAATAAAATCTCTACAGACAATTAGAATTAACAGATTAACTTCCCCTTTTTTACTTGGAGTTTACAAGGAATTGTTATGCACAACCATATAGATCACTGGTGAAGGACAAAAAGAAAAAAAAGATAGTCCACAATAGCTGCTGCTGCTCTGAGTAGTAGTTAAGGAGTTAAGGATTGCATTGTGGTTAATGGTGGCCATTGGTTAAAGAGCTAAGGATTACAATTTAAATTGGTAATAAAAAAGACACCTAAATCTCTATGTACAGTATAGAGATTACATTGAATTACAGAGCTGAGCTTGTTGTTTTACATGTGAATGAGGCATTACTATAGTTTGCTCAAACTCAAACAAGTTATCGATAGCCAAATGCAAAATCTCCTATCTGCAAATGTCATGCTTTTTGGATTTCACTTGAAATGAGGACAACATGCTATGCTGCACATGGTCAGTCTGTCTGCAAGATCGTTCTGGCCCTCATTTTCGTGAAAACATGACATTTGACAGGTTTGGAAAAGTGGCAAAATGTTGAAGCACAAAACCTCCTATTTGTTTGTTGCATGCATGTTGTCGACTGCAGATAGGAGGTTTTTACCTAGAAATAGTAGATTTCGGTAGTTTTGGTGTTGAACACACAAGTGAATTTTTCAGAGGTTTTGCATTTTGGCCATCGTTATGAGTCCCCGATGTATAACATTTCGATCACCCATTAAACCATAGTCACTGCCATACACTGTACGAATAAAGGGATTTCCCCCATCAGTTCTCAGGGCGTTGGCCTCTGACACACTCAAAACGCATACCGGCTATTCTCCTGTATGAGTCTGCTTGTGCAGTTTCAGGCCACCCCTTCGACTGAAGCTTTTGCCACATACTGTACAACAGAAGGGTTTTTCTCTTGTATAAGATTCAAGTGTTGTTTCAGGTAGGCTTCACAAAGAAAGCTTTTTCCACACTCTGTACAATAGAATGGGCGTTCCCCTGTATGAATCATCATGTGCTGTTTCAGATTACCCATTTGGCTAAAGCCTCTGCCACACACTATACAGCAAAAGGGTTTTTCTCCTGTATGAATCATCATGTGCTGTTTCAGATGACTTAATAGACTAAAGCGTTTGCCACAGTCTGAACAATTATACGTCTTTTCCCCTGTATGAGTCATCATGTGTCGTTTCAGTTTGTATTCGTAAACAAAGCTTTTGCCACATTCTGTACAACAAAATGGGCGTTGCCCTGTATGAGTCATCATGTGTCGTTGCAGATGTTGATTATTAATGTAGCCTTTGCTACAAACTGTACAAGTAAAGGACCTTTCCCCCGTATGAGTATTCATGTGTTGTTTGAGACTGCTCTTGTAAGCAAAGCCTTTGCTACAGACTGTACAAATAAAGGACCTTTCCCCCGTATGAGTATTCATGTGTTGTTTGAGACTGCTCTTGTAAGCAAAGCCTTTGCTACAGACTGTACAACTAAGGGTCTTTAAGGGCTGTGTATGAATCCTCATGTGCCTTTTTACACTGGTTTCAAACCTAAACATCTTGCCACACTCCGAACAACTAAAGGGCTTTTCCCCTGTATGAGTCATCATATGATTTTTCAGAGTCACATCACTGCTAAAGCGTGTGCCACACTCTGTACAAGTCAGGGTATTATCCCCTTTATGACTCCTCATGTGATTTTTGAAAGTCTGATCACAACTATACCTTTTGCCACACTCTGAACAACTAAAGGGCTTGTCCCCTGTATGAATCCTAATGTGTTGTTTGAGACTGCTCTTTGTCTTAAATGTTTTGCTACATATTTTACAACTGAAAGGACTTTCCCCAGTATGAATCCTCATGTGTATTTCCAGCGAATCAATTTGACTAAAGCCTTTGCCACACTCTGTACAAATGAATCTTTTGATCCCTGTGTGATTTCTCAGGTCTGGAGTTTGTTTAGATGTTTTGTGAACCTGCGACAGTTTGTTGCTCGAAGAAGGTCTTTGCCCTTCCACATCACGTGTCTTGTGTGATATCCGTGTGTTTAAAGCTGACTGATCTTCCCTGTTCTCCACCCACTCATCGCTGTCTTCGGTGTCACATTCAGAAGTGTTTGAAGAGAGGAGCTGGTCATCACTAGTTTGCTGTGATGTTCCACAGACCTCTACATCAGCGTGGGTTTTGATGTCTTCAATTTTGTTTTCATCATCATAACCGTTCACAGCTAGTAAAGTCAACGATGTTTGAGGTATCTCCTCCTGTTCCTCTTTTATCTGTGGAGGCTCTGGTTCCTCCTCTTTACAGACAGGGAGCTGCAGGAAGTCTAGAGTATGAAAAGAAAAAAAGATATATTGTATTGCAAATAATCTGGCGATACGATATGTATCGCAATGCATAGTTCTCATACTGCTATATACAGTATGTGAAATTCTAAGCAAGGCAATATACAGCGGTTTTATTATGTATTAACAATTGCATTAGGATTGGTTAGGTCATATACTGATCATAATTATTACAACAGCAAAACTGATAAATAGACATAACTCAAAAGTGCATTGTATTGATGGCTTCAATAAACATAACATATTGGTGTTGCCCATACTACGTTGTATCATTCCTTTCGTATGTATTAACACCTTTTATCATGTTACAGAATATTTAAAAAAAAAGATCTTTCTTTATGATGAACATGTTTTTCAGTTAATACAAAAATGATTAAAAAAAATACTAGGTTCATGTTAAAATTTGATGATGATTATTTGCCCCAAATTAGATATTTAACCATGCCTTGATGTAAAAACACGAAAATTCATGTCTCTCCCAAAAACATAAAATAGCACGGATTGACAAACCACAAATGCGTTCATACGGTAGGCTACTAGGCTATCCTTGCCATGCAAAGCATACTGTGAACCTACTGTACTTTCTCTCTGAAAGAATATCCGGCCAAGTGAAATAAGGTTAACTTCATAAACACTGTAAGGGTCAGAGCATGGTGTGCATTTATGAATTGTTTAATTGTAATATCAGTTTGACCAATGTGCTGGAAGCATAAGGACATAATTTTTGTAAAACAATGTAATATTTATCTTGATATAACTTTTTATGTGGATCTGCTATTTTCAAAACACTTTTTTACTGATTACAAATCTTGTATATGGCAGTGGCACAAAATAGAAAATCTAAATAAAGTATGAAAGGAGTATTAAACTTACTGTGGTCAGGGGGGTGTTGGTCGGGGTCTGGAGAGTTCATCTGGACTCCACACAATGACCTACAATTAAAACAACATTAATTATAAGTATAGCTGCAAGCAGCGATAATGTGGCCAAGCAAGAAAAAGCTAAATAAAGCAGCAAGGGAAATGAAAGCAGGAAAATAAATCAAAGAAAAAAGAAAAATAGAATCAGTGCTCTTCCGAGCACAGGTATCCGCTAGGTCAGGTAGGTTATTGTGGCCTCCTGGTGGCGCTATAATAGGCCAATGTGAAAAGGTCGCCATGTGTTCTTGGGCCTTTCAGTGCAATTCAGTGCAAAAAAAGGGTGGCATTTGTTCCTTGACCTATAGGGAATGTGTTTGCAATATTTCACGCACATCGCAGGCTGCGTTCATGATTTGAGGCATTTTGTTCAAAAAGGAGCAATTAGGATTAAATATATTTGACAAATCCGCCGCGATCACATCACTATAGAGATTCTTTGTACTGATTTGTGTTATTTTTAATTAAATCTGAAGGACTAATAAAATAATGTGTTTTACATAAGTCGGCCTCTAGGTGTCTCTCTCTCTCTCTCTCTCTCTAGCTTGGTGTGTGTGTTTGTGTGTGTGTGTGTGTGTGTGTGTGTGTGTGTGTGTGTTTGTGTGTGCGTGCGTGCGTGCGTGCGTGTTTGTGTGGGTGCGTTTGTGTGTGTGTGAGAGAGAGAGAGACAGTTACAAGGTCACTAGCTTACTCCTCTCCCCATCCCTCTGTCCTGCACATTACATAGGATAGGACTTCATGGCTAGTTTATGCTTTTAATAAATGCAACAATTCCTTCCATGCCTGTTTCCATTATGGAAGGATCCAATTCCAATCATTCATGGACCCCCCTCCTAAACTAAAATCTCTGTTTGACAGGAACTCTCAACAATCCAGACAATTCATGGACCAGGTAGCATCAGGCAGTACAATGGCTTAGTATCTATGGCTTCCAAGAACGTCACTGGTAAGATGTGCAGTGCAAAGGACAAGGACCAACGCTATTCAAGATGAATGGCCATATAGCAAAGGTTCCCAAACTTTTTTGTCACTCCATCATTTTTTTTTTTATCCGAGGCACCCCTAAATTATAATTTTCACTCCTAGCACATTATATTTATCGTCGCTGGGGTGGAAACCTTGTATTTCCAAAACCGTTATCATCTATAAAATGTACTATAGATGCAACAGTCTTGTATGATGAAGCAGGGCTTTGCTTTACCAAAAGACGTACACATTTGAAAGTTGGAGATATGAGGTTTCTGCCCCGACAGTGACGATATTTTAGTGATTATGATGCGAGGAAATCGTTGAGATAATAGCCAGTTTGGTTAGAACTGACTGAAAATAACTTTGTACTTCAAATTTAAAATGATACTAAATAGTTTTTCAAGTGTCCAAATAAATTCCAAATATTATCAAATTAACTCGTGGCACCCCTGGACTGCCGTCGTGGCACCCCAGGATGCCCCGTCACCAACTTTCAAAACCCCTGCCATATAGCATAATTCCCTCATATATCTAGACATTCAAGATACATTCTGTATATTCCTGCACAATATGATTATATTAAACTGTGTATACATGAGACAGCTAATTATCTTTCTTTTTACTTTCTTTTTCTTTTTTTCTTTTTTTTTACCTTTGTGTGACAGTCATTGTGAGATTTGTGACTGTCATTCAACTCCTGCTGCACACACTTGAAACTTGAGAGACAGCAATATCCCCAATTAATCTGCTGGGAAACTGTACTCATAATGTTGATGTAATTCTACTCCTGCTATACAAACAATTAAAACATATGTATTTTTCCTTTTTGTTGTTGATGTTGCACAGACTTTTGCCTGCCTCGTGCACTTGCATTTTGCTGCAAGTGTATATGTATACTGGTCTTTGAGTTTACTGCCCCCTGCAACATTGCAATACTCCTGATTACTGCTGCTAACTATTAAAATGTTCATGGTCACACATACTGTCTTATGTATGTCGTTTCATGTCACTCTTTGCCAAAACAACGTTCCCTGTCCATTATTACCACATTACAATAAAGCCTTCATTTACTCTTAACTCTCCTCTTTATTTAGCCTGAAACCAGACAAATCTACCACTGCAAAAACACATGGATTAGATAATGCTGTACCGTGACTCCAACCAAAGCAGAGAATAGAGGGAACCGGCCAAGCCTTACTGTGATTTTGCAGCAGCTGTGCGCTCCTTCTCTGGAGTGGAGAATCTGTTTGTAGTGTTTGGAATCCCGTTCTTCAAGTCAATAACTGCAGAAGAAGTCTCAACCGGGAGTCGGAGAAACTTCACGTTGTAAAATATAAGTGTAATACATGATGAACTCAGTGAACATTCAAGGTGGTGGTACCGTAGTTCTCTGGGGAAAGCAGGCAGACAGAGAGAGAGAGAGAGAGAGAGAGAGAGAGAGGGAGAGTTATCTCCAAAGATAAGAGAGGAATATGCTTGTGTCACAGGACAGGGTCAAAGACAAGACGTGCACACTTGGAGGCCGATGGAGTCCATAAAAAAATAAAAAAGTAAAAACATAAATATGAATAAATGTATATTTTTTAATAACTCAACTACCCTTCTACTACCAACTCAACTCAACTAACCTTTCCCTACCCAGAAACAGTTTGTTACTCATGTTTAAAGTGTCAAAATGTCATTCAGTATAACTGTCTGGACAATCTTTTGTTGTTGTTGAAATCCATCCTTTAACACTCGGGTGACTGAAAAACAAATCACTTCCACTCTGACTGCATTTATCAGTCCGGTAAATTCTCTCCCTTTTGGCCCAGGAGAGCAACACCTCCTCCCCTGCTGCCGGCAGGGGTTCTATTGTCTTCCAAATGTGAATTAGCATTTCAATTGACATCTCAAATGGGGAGCGCAAAAGTTGTGAAATTATCTCCTTGCTTTTGGGAGGGGGAGGAATGTGTGAGACCTGTCTTTATGACCGATAACTAACAGTCAGAGTGGTACATAATGGTATATTATTTCATACTTAGGAAATGTTTCAGAAGGGGAAAAAAACAAGAACATTTGTCTTGAGTATTTAGGAAAAGTCATGGAAGGGGACATCTCTGAGACCTTCACGGGGAGAGTTAAAGGGGGAGTAAAGGACAACAGGAAGACAGGTAACGGGTGACGGGGCCCGAGCATTGTGGCTCGCATACCGGCCCGGTTCTGAATTGTTCCGCTAGTGCTTGGCATAATTGTGCTAGTGTTTACAGCAACACATACATATATGGGCTTCATCAAAGTCAGGGCCGATTCATACTCCAATAAGGATCAAAACTTATTTCGGTTCGGCTCTGTTCAAACTGCAATATGACGTCATTCAGAGGTTCGGGGGGGGGGGCTTCTCATTCATTCAATGCAGCTTCAAGTTCATATTGTCGGCATTGAAGCTAAGGAAACAAAGGTAGTTTGGAAGAGACACAAGCCAACATCCAAAATGCTTGTGGCCGTGTAATCCACAATGCGATGCTCATCGTATAGTGTACGTTTTTTTACTTTAACTCAGTTCATTTTGAAATGACTCGGGCCCCAGTGCAACTGTTTCAGATGTGTCTTGGTAGTTAGTGAGCTTGTATATCTGCTATTTAATAGTTAAAGCATAAAATAATGGTTACAGTACTAATGCGTGAAACAGGAAAGCATCTGTTTCATTAAAGCTACTACATATTGTAGCAACACACACTTTTCAGAATTATTACTGTATATATCATATATTCCGTATAGGGTATGTACGTGACATCATCATCATACCTGGAAGTTATGCGGGAACGCCTACTGAGTGGCAAAAAAATACTTTCTGGATCCCAACGATAATGCATACGTCCAGAGGCCAATGGACTACACTTTTCTGAGCCTAATTATTCTAAAAACTACAGATTACAGAAAAAAATAAAAAACACTGAATGTTGAAAGCTCAGTTTTTGTATAATTGAGGTCAGAAAAAAGAAAATATGTAATAATAAAGGCCCATTCCCACTGGGCCAGATAAACAGATAAAAATATCTGTTTCTCCATTTAGGTGGATGGTAAGATACAGATTTTCTGAATCTTACTTGAATGGAGAAACAGATATTTGTATCTGTTTATCTGGCCCAGTGGGAATGGGCCTTAATAATTGTATGTCATGTGACCTTTAAGTATTTTCAGGTGGGGGTCTCTGTGGCCAAATGGATTTGAGTCTCCTTAACATAAAAAACTATTTTTGAAAACCACTGGTTTAAAACTAAAAGCCCAAATAAAAAAGACCACAACCCGATATTCACAAGCCACAGTAAATCAAGCTAAAATCACTCGAATAAGCAGGCTTGGCAATTAACGCTGCTCATCAGTTTTTATTCCCATGTGAACACAATACAGAAGGCCTCTTATCAGCCTTGTTTACATTCTCTGCTAGGACACTCCATTCATAGACAACCATAACAATGTTCTGGGTCGCTATAATAACTGCTGCAGGTTCCCCAGCAGCAACGTTTCACCATGGCATATAAATGCCATATTCTTGATATTAATATCGCTAGTCCAATGCCTAATCATATTTCAATGCCTTCATGACAAAACACGGCATACTATACAGTTCTGTAGGTAACTTTAGCCAACTTTGAAGCCAGACACATTACATTGTGAGCTTGTAGATCTGCTATTTTCAAAAGAGGTTTATACATTTCAAAAGTTGTGAAATGGGACGGGACGGGACATTCTGCATGATGAGTACTTTCTACTTTTGATCCTTCAGGTACATTTTGATACCAAAACGTTTGCACTTTCACTCAAGTACATTTTGAAATGACTGTTTCAGATGTGTCTCGATAGTTATGCCGCTGGTACGCTGTACCCAAAACAATAGATAGTAGGCCTGTACCATGTCATCTTGACAATGTGATATTCCCCTGGTCAGAACATTGTTTGACTGGTCAGTAAAATGTTACTGAACTACAAGTGAAAGTTGATATGGGTACTTGAGTTAACCCATTAATACCGGGAGAGCATTTGTTTCATATGTTTTACCATGAGAACCGTCAAAGCTTGTCCGTGTTTGTCTGGACGTGTACACATGTTTACGGTCTATGGGTTTGGTGCTCTGACATCATGCTCTGATGTCACTGTGATGCAGGGGAAAACTGTGGTTCCCCTGACACATCTGGGCACAAGACCCACAGCGTCTATTCCCATCAGGTAAATCATCGAAAAAGGTATGCATTTTCTTGGGAAGCAGGTCAGATTTCACCACAATGTCTCTGTTATTAGGTGCCTTTCTATATACTAGACATTGATTGATTGATTGAAGAATTTATTAGAAGTTTGCAATAGAAAAAAGTACAGTTTCATGACAGTACAAATCACTGGTACAAGGTCAACTAAAAGGAGATCCTAGAAAGCCGAGGCTTATTTCCACAGGAACCACACTTTAAGTATCTCATATAACATTGAAAGACAGACGGATAGAACATAGTACTTTATCTAGGATAATATCAGTTTCAAAAGCATAACATCAAATACAAAAGGCAGAATACAAAGAAAAGGGGGGGGGGGGGGGGAGCATGGGGGCTTAGTCTATTTACAAGTCACGGGTAGCTGCTGTCTGAAGGTGACTTTTCATACCAATTTTGAAGGAGGCTAGGGATTTGCTCTCCTTTAGGGCTTGTGGAAGGGCGTTCCACATGTTGATGGTATAGCAGGAGAACGAGTTAGCGCCTTGTTTAGTGTTAAATCTACGCTGATGATGATTAGTGGAGCTGCCTCTGGTGTTATGATCGTGAACATCCTTGACCTTTAAGAAGTAGTTTGTCAGGTACATGGGAATCTTGGAGGTGTAGTGTATCTTGTACACCAGGCCCATTGCAAGATGCTGTACTCTGTCAGCTACTTTGAGCCACCCCACGCTTTCGTGGTGATGCTCGGTAAGGTGGGTCAGAGGAGGGAGACCAAGCACAACCCTAATTAGTTTGTTTTGGGCTGTTTGGAGCTTTAGCTTTAAGGCAGCTGGGGCGTCGCGATACAAGACAAGGACAGGGGGGAATCTGAAAAGATTTATCTAACATTGGATCAGAACTCAGCAGATGCCAATGTTTTTATTTGTTTTAAGTTACCAAGAGGTGAGTATTGTGTAACACAACAACGGTTGTACAGTAGTTTCTTTTTTCTTAGTCTGTAAGCACTCATCTTGAGTCTTAAGACTAACTTTCTCAGCTGCTTTATCTACAATGTCCTGCGTGTATCCTCTCGTTGTAAACATAGTTTTTAAAGTCTCTGTCTGTTCCTGAAATGACTTATCCGTACTGCAAATCCTCCGGATTCTATAGAACTGGCTAATAGGTAAACTGTTTTTTTAAAGGAGTAGGATGAAATGAATCACTTCTCAATAATGAGTTTATATAACAAGCTTTTCTATACACATCTGTTTGGAATGTACCATTCTCTCTCGTGAAGAAGACCCCAGCAGGTCGAAACGTCTATTTTTTAGCTGCTTGCTAAATAATAAAAAAATGGAGCGACCAAGAAAGTGAGTGCGAGCTACCTTCTTTCTTTCCAATATTTATATGTGGACACAAAATGTATGCACAAATAAACCAAAATAAACCAAAACACACCACTACCACTACCAGGGGACACAGACTGAGTAGAGGTGGGTCCTGTGTGACTGCTTTTTTGTGTTGAGTCAGAGTCACCGATCAGGAGAATAAAGAGGGAATGTTTGTGCAGTCGGTAGCGCTGTTACCTCACAGCCAGGAGGTCCTGGGTTTGATTCCAGCTGGGGCCGCTGGGGGCGTGTTCTCTCCTCCGCATCATCAGCGCCCACACCCTAGGTGGGGTTGGCGAAAGGGCTTTTCTGTGTGCAGTTTGCATGTTCTCCCCATGTTCCCTAGGATAGGTACCCTCACAAAAATATGCACTAATCCTGGTCTCTATACTGCCTCCCCCTGGCCCGCCGGGGCGCCTGATGGAGGGGAAAGGAACTGGTTGAACGTTCCTTCCATGCTTTTACGTCCTACTGGGAAACTCCCCCCTTTCAGTGGCCTGTTCACTCCTCATGCACTGAAGGAAGCATGAGCTTAGTTCGGGGCCCTCCCCAGGTTAGCAGAGGGAAGGTAGCGCACAGGATTACAGTTTAGGCACTGGTTGAAAAATGGTTTACAAAATCGTGAGATAAAAATGTAAATGAATATTTTAAAAAGTCTGTTATTGGTTCTAAATATATTTTTCTTTATTATTTGATTTCCAGTTACAAAAGGACCTCTATTACAAAAACAAATGTAGGCTACACACACACACACACACACACACACACACACACACACACACACACACACACACAAAACAAAGTACAATTTAGCAGATGCTTTTAATCCAGAATGAAATACGAGGTAACACATCAAATGCATAGAAATCGTAGTCTAGAATCATACAGTAGGTAAACCAAGACCCCATTAGCAGTCTAAGCAGTATAATATCCAAAAGAAATCTATAATCTGTAAAGTACATTTAACATTTTACAAATCATCAGCATGGATCACACAATTCAAAATAAAATGTCTACAGACAATTAGAATTAACAGATTAACTTCCCCTTTTTTACTTGGAGATTACAAGGAATTGTTATGCACAACCATTATAGATCACTGGTAAAGGACAAAAAAAAAAAAAAAAAAAAAAAAAAAGTCCACAATAGGCAGCTGCTGCTGCTCTGAGTAGTAGTTAAGGAGTTAAGGATTGCATTATGGTTAATGGTGGTCAATGGTTAAAGAGCTAAGGATTACAATTTAAATCAGTAATAAAAAAAATAAAAAAAAATGATAGGGTGTCATGGTGGTGGAGTGGAAGGACGTGCATGAGTGAGCTCTGCACAAGAGCCGTCTGTCTATAATATTCTGAACTGGAATGATTTCAGTTTGCATTTTTATAAACCAGCATTTAATACTCTAAACGAAATATCTCAACAGTGGACCGAGTGTGAACTCTAAGAGGCATTATTTTAATAATAGCCTAGCGTGTGTGTGTGACTAATCACTCCACACCCACGCAGTCTGAAGTGAGTGTTTGTAGCGCGTGCGGCTCATCTCAAGAACAATGTCTGCAGGTGAAATCACAATGGAAAGAATCTTGCAAGCAATCCAGAGCAGCGAAAAAAAAGTGATGGCTCAACTCGATTTAGTATAGGCGGGGGGGGGGGGGGGGGGGGGGGACTGACACGGACGGACGGACGGACGGACGGAGGGTTTTGTTTTTTTGGTTATAGGCCTACAGGCCCTAAAACAAATAACTTCTTTTTTTTTCCTTTTTTCTTCTTCCTCCTTGTTTTTTCTTTCTTTTGAGATAATATATGGTGGACAAATTGGGAGTGTAGGCCCTAAAAACGAATGATTACAATTTTATTATTATTATTATTAGTTTTTTTCTTGTTTGTTTTTTGTTTTCCCTTTATTTATCCTCAACATCATATTATTTCGAAATCTGGGGAGGGAGATGGGAGGAAGAGGATTGGGAGGGGGGAAAAAATATATATATAACAGGCTTATGGGCCTCCAAACACGATGTAAAAAAAAAAGAAAAAAAAAAAAAAAAGGGATAGAAAAGGCCTATTAATTGAATGAGTGCTTGATATGGCCTGTCTGCTATATACCGGTAGTTTTGGGGAAATAAGAAACTTTATCTTATTTATTATTCCAACTACATTATTTAGCTTATTTTCTCTCGCATAGTAGATTAATTAGACAATCTTGGTCATGGGAATGGACTAACAGTGCTCATAAATAGGTCAAATATTCATTGTTCTAATTATAAGTCATTTTTCTAAAAAAATTAAAGCTGTAGTCTATTTTTTTTCTCTCTTTTTTTCTTCTTTTTTCCACTCTCTCTCTCTCTCTCTCTCTCTCTCTCTCTCTCTCTCTCTCTCTCTCTCTTTCTGTCTCTACTTAATTGCATGATTCTAGGCGAACAATTAACTGTACAGAATATTCTAACATTATTTGAATGGTAGGATGCCTACTTATTTCATTTTATTAGGCTAAAGACAAATTAATTCATTATTTTAAATTGGTTAAACATTAAATTCCAAAGGCTTTTGGGAACATTATTGATGCATTATTGATCTCTTAGAGCAATACAAATGTTAATTTTTATTTATTATCATTATTATTATTTATTTTGTTCTCACCTCAATAATGTAAGAGATTTAGTTATTTAATTCTTACACCTTTGAAAGACAAACATCATTATTTTATTAGGTCAGTTATAGCGGTAAATGCAATTCATCTTGATTTTCGTTTTGGCAGGTTATAATAATTAAAGGAAAAAAAATAAACTGGATAATAACAGTTCTGGTTAAGTATTTTTCGTTTGTTTGAAATGACAGACACTGGCTCCTTCCTATAGGGATTTAAGTAATGGTTAGGCAGGATGCAGGTCAACTAGCCTTGTGTTGGGCCTATTACTGTTTGAGTGGGTGGGGGGAGGGGGGTGGATGTTTCACGTGCCCAATATGGGTAGTTATTAGTGTTTTATGTTTGTCTTTTTCTGTATGTCATAGTGTGATTGAGTTTGTTTTTTGCCAGCAAGCCAACAACCTGTGAAATTAATAAATATGTGGTGGTTAAAATATACTCCTTACTAAAATACTCACTTAAGAACTTATGACACCTAAAAACTCTATTTTAACTTGTTCCTGGAACATTAAAGGGTGCAATCATCCCATAAAAAGAAAGAAAATGTTAACTTTTTTGAAGAAAGAGAAAGTATCGATTGGGATGTTACAAGAGACCCATTTAACAAACCTGGAACATGCTAAATTTAAGAGAGACTGGGTTGGACAGGTGTTTTCTTCATCTTATAATAGTAGAAGCAGGGGGGTCGCCATCTTAATTCATAAAAACCTACCTCTAAAAGTGGAATATTATGAATCTGATCCAGATGGTTGTTATATATTTTTATATGGGACTTTGTATGGTGAAATGGTAAGCATACTGAATGTGTATGCAGCTCCAAATATTCAATTGAATCTGTTTACTAAACTAACCTCCCTACTGACGAAGTATAGCTGCCTTAATACTATCTGTGGTGGTGATTGGAATTCTGTCCAAGATGGAAAATGGGATAAACAACCTACTGCTACCTCAACCATACCAAGCCCTAGACAAAAAGCTATATGTCAAATGTTAAACGAGGTTGGTTTGACAGATATTTGGCGCTTGCTAAACCCAAACAATAGAGATTACACATTTTACTCCAACCCACATAAGTCATACAGCAGGCTGGACTATTTTCTTGTCCCACGAACATCTGTAGAGCTTGTGGAGAAATGCTATATTGGCTCTATCCATATATCAGATCATGCTCCTGTATTTTTAGTTAGTTCAATCTCTAGTAATGCACAGAAATATAGTTGGAAATGTAATAGGTCAATAATATCTGATCCTGATTTTTGTCTAATGGCTCAAAGGGAACTAGAGATGTTCATTCAAGTGAATGACAATGAGGATACAGACCCATCAAACTTATGGGAAACTACTAAAGCTTTTCTAAGGGGTATAATTATATCATATTGTGCAACTAAAAAGAAAAGAAAAAAGAGCAGAGACGCCTCGAAATACAACTACACGAGGCTGAATTAGAACATAAACGTAGTGGAGGAGAAACCATCTGGTATAAAATCGTGAGAACTAGAACTGCCCTGAATACACTCTTGTCTCAAAATGCAGAAAAGGCTTTGTTCAAACAAAAACATAAGATTTATGAGCATGCTAATAGAGCTGGCCGATATTTGTCCAAATTAATAAGTAACACAACTATGAATAATTCAATTCAATTCGAGATAAGAAGGGTACGCTACAATACAGAACACATGAAATTGCTAAAGCCTTTAACGATTTTTATTCATCTTTATATACTTCAGAGTCAATGGGTTCCAACGTATTAAACTGCCTAAGGTTTCAGCAGAGGATAAGCATAAGGCAGACCTAGATATAACTAGCAATGAAATTGAAAAGGTGATAGATACCCTGGCATCTGGAAAAGCTTGTGGGCCCGATGGTCTTCCACCAGAGATATATAAAACCTTTAACCCCTTAACGCCTAATGGTGCAAATTTGATACATATTAAATGGAGGCACCTGCAGGCACAAGTGAACTACATATCCCATCACTGACTGTTGATAAGTCATCAGGGAGTGTTGTTTGATCATTGAAAATGCTAGGTCGCCATCTAGTGTTCGGTGGTGGAATTGCACAGCCTCACAATCCAGGAAGTCCAAACATTTTCTCCACATGGACAAGCAGCTCCTCATTTGGACAAAATTCACCCCTTTTGAGGTAAGTTGGGTGAAAATAAAAATACATTCTAGCTTTGTGAACCTCTCAGCTGCTTATATATCAAAATAGATTACATGTGACATCAAGTATTATCCTGATGTGAGCCGATTTTATTATGATGCAAATATGACGCACTAGGCACAAGGGGGATGAAATGAATGAATGGATGAATGGTAATGTATTGAGGTGCAATATTGTAGAAATTCCAATTGCTGTGCCTATACTTCAAATGTTTTGAAGAATATAAGTATAAGTTTCCTTATAAGATTGTAAATCTGATGTTTGGCTCATTAATCAATAATGAATGACAGCTGTAATGAAAAAAACAACAACTTTTTCCTTTCAATTTTCCTTTCAAACAATATTGGACTTTTTTTTCTCACAGTTTTTCCACTTATACAATCACAAGTCCCCCCCTTCTCCCATGGTCCACCAACCCTGCACCCCCCCCCCCCCCCCCCCCCCTCCCCCTTTTGTTATTACAATAACAAATGCAGGTACTGAAATATGGACTATGACTAACTGTAACTGTATGTGCAGAGCAAGTGTGCAACATTGAATTTGGAAATAAATGTGTACAATCTTGCATGTTTATCCTTTGGATCGTGTCTGCTATGCTATATTTATAAATGAAATCAATCTATCAACCAAAACAGGGGAAGAAACCAGTGACAGCAGTGACCAAGACAGCAGTGATGGTACTGGTGCCGGCCTTGCTCGACGTGACTTACCGAACCAGTGTTTGAACCTGCGATCCTGAGGAAGACTGCATCCATGTTTGAATGCAGAAACAAACATTGTCTGACTCCCTCTCTCTGGTGTCCTACTGTCTGTCTCTCCTACACTGTCTCCCTCTCAGCTGCCCTACTGTCTGTCTTTCCTACACTGTCTCCCTCTTAGTTGTCCTACTATCTGTCTCTCCTACACTGTCTCCCTCTTAGCTCTCCTACTGTCTGTCTCTCTTACACTGTCTCCCTCTCAGCTGTCCTATACTGTCTGTCTCTCCTACACTGTCTCTCTCAGCTGTCCTATACTGTCTGTCTCTCCTACACTGTCTCCCTCTAAGCTGTCCTATACTGTCTTTCTCTCCTACACTGTCTCCCTCTCAGCTGTCCTATACTGTCTGTCTCTCCTACACTGTCTCCCTCTAAGCTGTCCTATACTGTCTGTCTCTCCTACACGGATCCCTCTCAGCTGTCCTACTGTCTGTCTCTCCTACACTGTCTCTCTCTAAGCTGTCCTACTGTCTGTCTCTCCTACACTGTCTCTCTCTCAGCTGTCCTACTGTCTGTCTCTCCTACACTGATCCCTCTCAGATGTCCTATACTGTCTGTCTCTCCTACACTGTCTCTCTCAGCTGTCCTACTGTCTGTCTCTCCTGCACGGATCCCTCTCAGCTGTCCTACTCTCTGTCTCTCCTACACTGTCTCCCTCTCAGCTGTCCTACTGTCTGTCTGTCTCTCCTACACTGTCTCTCTCTCAGCTGTCCTACTGTCTGTCTCTCCTGCACTGTCTCCCTCTCAGCTGTCCTACTGTCTGTCTGTCTGTCTGTCTGTCTGTCTGTCTGTCTGTCTGTCTGTCTGTCTGTCTGTCTGTCTGTCTGTCTGTCTGTCTGTCTCTCCTACACTGTCTCTCTCTCAGCTGCCCTACTGTCTGTCTCTCCTACACTGATCCCTCTGAGCTGTCCTATACTGTCTGTCTCTCCTACACTGATCCCTCTCAGCTGTCTTACTGTCTCTCTCCTACACTGTCTCTCTCTCAGCTGTCCTACTGTCTGTCTCTCCTACACTGATCCCTCTCAGCTGCCCTATACTGTCTGTCTCTCCTACACTGTCTCCCTCTCAGCTGTCCTACTGTCTGTCTGTCTCTCCTACACTGTCTCCCTCTCAGCTGCCCTATACTGTCTGTCTCTCCTACACTGTCTCTCTCTCTCAGCTGTCCTACTGTCTGTCTCTCCTACACTGATCCCTCTCAGCTGTCCTATACTGTCTGTCTCTCCTACACTCTCTCTCTCAGCTGTCCTACTGTCTGTCTCTCCTGCACTGTCTCCCTCTGAGCTGTCCTATACTGTCTGTCTCTCCTACACTGATCCCTCTCAGCTGTCTTACTGTCTGTCTCTCCTACACTGTCTCTCTCTCAGCTGTCCTACTGTCTGTCTCTCCTACACTGTCTCCCTCTCAGCTGCCCTATACTGTCTGTCTCTCCTACACTGTCTCTCTCTCAGCTGTCCTACTGTCTGTCTCTCCTACACTGATCCCTCTCAGCTGTCCTATACTGTCTGTCTCTCCTACACTCTCTCTCTCAGCTGTCCTACTGTCTGTCTCTCCTGCACTGTCTCCCTCTGAGCTGTCCTATACTGTCTGTCTCTCCTACACTGATCCCTCTCAGCTGTCTTACTGTCTGTCTCTCCTACACTGTCTCTCTCTCAGCTGTCCTACGGTCTGTCTCTCCTACACTGATCCCTCTCAGCTGCCCTATACTGTCTGTCTCTCCTACACTGTCTCTCTCTCAGCTGTCCTACTGTCTGTCTCTCCTGCACTGTCTCCCTCTGAGCTGTCCTATACTGTCTGTCTCTCCTAAACTGATCCCTCTCAGCTGTCCTACTGTCTGTCTCTCCTACACTGTCTCCCTCTCAGCTGTCCTACTGTCTGTCTCTCCTACACTGTCTCCCTCTCAGCTGCCCTATACTGTCTGTCTCTCCTACACTGTCTCTCTCTCAGCTGTCCTACTGTCTGTCTCTCCTACACTGTCTCCCTCTCAGCTATCCTACTGTCTGTCTCTCCTACACTGTCTCCCTCTCAGCTGTCCTACTGTTTGTCACGGCCAAGTGCTCTGATTTATATTTATACAAACCCGAAGTGAGGGAACATATATTATAAAGTTCAATAAAAAAAACGGTGCTATACCGATTATGCCTGGTGATGCAAATATGACACATATTACAATTTCCCCGAAGTGAGGGAACATATATTATATGATATTATATATATTTTTTATTATATTTGTATTTTTTGTATATATTTTTGTATAGTTCAATAAAAAAACTGTGCTATACTGATTATGCCTGATTGTGCCTGGTGATGCAAATATGACACATATTACAATTTCTGTTTATTTGATGTGCTATATTAAAATTGACAATTGAAATCTTCTTTCACATCTGTTTGATAGCCAAAACACACAGAATTATTTTTTTTGTACTTTTAGAAATTAATTCAGGCGTCAAGGGGTTAAAAGTATTTTCTCTCCTCTTTTAGTCAGAATGTTTAAACATTCTTTATCAATTAACAAACTTCCCCGATCATTGCAGATGGCTACTATTAATGTAATATTAAAGGAAAACAAAGATCCTGTAGACCCGGCATCTTATAGGCCAATAAGTATTCAAAACACAGACTGTAAGATTTTAGCAAAATTTCTCGCAAATATAATTAATCAGATAATCCCTAAAATTGTTAGAAACGACCAGACTGGCTTTAAGCATAAAGCCAGATACAAAAAAAAACATAGATAAATAGGTAAAACATAGATACATATTAGGAATAGCTCTGTATGCCGCACGGCTCTCCATTTTGCAAAAATGGTTAGATGAGGACCCCCCTGATATTAAATTATGGTATGAAAAACTTATGTCAATACTACCAATGGAAAGGTTATCATATGTATTAAGAGGCACACTCGCTGACTTTGTTAGGGACTGGTCGCCGTTTGCAAGATATTTAAAAGATGAATGGAAAAAAGTAATATGCATGGGAATGATGAATACCTGAGTATATTCTGGGAGTAGACCTGACTACCACAATGTATGTTTTATTGTAAATAGGGCTGGGACTTCGATTGATTGAGCTCAATTAATTGAATGCAGACTGCTTTCTTTTATTTTTATTTTTTATTTTTATTTCTGAATCCCAGCCCTAACGGCAAAGGCTGAAACAATTGTTGGATGCTGGCATGTTATTGTTATTGTTGGATTTTAGTTATTGTTGTTTTGATTATGTCCTTGTTATGTGTACACATAAATGTCTTTAAAATGAATAAAAAAATATTTAAAGAGTAATAAAAAAAAGACACATAAATCAAGTACTGAAATTTGCCTCAGTAAATGCAAAGTAAGAAAACATTGGTGAATGTTTGAATATAGATAGATAGATAGATAGATAGATAGATAGATAGATAGATAGATAGATAGATAGATACCATTATTATCCTAAGGGGGGAAATCAGTTGCCCAGAGGCAGCACAGCAGTATAAGGTTATTTACAAGAGAAGTAAGACAACGATAAAAGAAAAACAGGAACAGAGTACAGTAAAGAGCAAGGTACATCAAGAGAGGGAACAAATAATAATAATAATAATATATATATATATATATATATGTTACAGTACGTTTGGGTAACTCAGTACGTTCATTGTAAGAGCGCTTGTTTTGTCGTTCACCACACACCAATCACCACCAGATGGCGATGACAGCCATTCACTAGTGAAGGCGCTGACGTCACTCGTTTGCGACTCTCTTTCTTTATTTACTAGCCTAGCTCGGCAGTGTTTAGCCATTAGCTTACTATGAGCTAGGGAGCGCTCCATTGTAGTCACTTGGACAGGGCGTTTATCGTGGGCTTGCCCAGGCCTTACGGCCTGGGCATAAATATAACGATTGCATTCACCACAGCTTCGTAACCCGCTCTTCGCGACCACTCGCGCCTGCGGCGCTCGGGGGCGAAGAGCAGGACCAAGGTCCGCTGGCCTTCGCGCCGCTTGCAATGTCGTGGACAATCGAGCGGCTCCGCCTGGAGGACGTTGTTTTGGCTCAAAGCGACCGCTTGTTCCGCCCCGTGCCGCACAACGAGTGCTCCGTTTCTCGACGTACTGTTTCTCTATCAAACCGTGACATATATATATATATATATATATAGCACAACTATCAAAATAGTACAGTGTCCAAATCAAAAGTGACCATAGCAGTCAATGCTAGTTAGTGAATATCACTGAAAACGGCCTAAACAGTTTTTGTTAAGAACACTGAGGACTATGTATCCTGCTTTGTATCCTCATGCTCCATTCCATACATGTGAATAAGGCATTACTATAGTTTGCTCAAACTCAAACAAGTTATCGATGGCCAAAATGCTAAACCTTCTATCTGCAAATGTCATGCTTTTTGGATTTCGCTTGAAATGAGGACAACAGGCTATGATGCACATGGTCAGTCTGTCTGCAAGATCGTTCTACCCCTCATTTTGTAAAAAAAAAAAAAAGAAATCATGTGACTAAAACATGACATTTGACAGGTTTGGAAAAGTGGCAAAATGTTGAAGCACAAAACCTCCTATTTGCTTGTTGCATGCATGTTGTCTACTGCAGAAGGGATGTTTTTACCTGGAAATAGTAGAAATAGTAGATACGAGGTTTTGGTGTTGAACACACAAGTGCATTTTTCAGATGGGAGGTTTTGCATTTTGGCCAGTCCCCGATGTATAACATTAAGATCACCGATTAAACCATAGTCACTGCCATACACTGTACGAATAAAGGGATTTTCCCCCGTTAGTTCTCAGGGTGTTGGCCTCTGACACACTCAAAATGCATACCGGCTATTCTCCTGTATGAGTCTGCTTGTGCAGTTTCAGACCACCCCTTCGACTGAAGCTTTTGCCACATACTGTACAACAGAAGGGTTTTTCTCTTGTATGAGATATCAAGTGAAGAGTTCATTTGCAAAAACAGATAACTCCGTTTTTATTAATGTTCACAAATCCAGTTTTTTTATTGTGCACTCAAAGTAATATCAATCAAACTGAAGTTGGGTGGATTTGACTAAGTAAAAATGACTTAACAAAATAGATCATAACATAATAATAGTATCATAACAAATGTAACTTTATTAGAAAATAGTTTTTCTTTTAATTTAAACTCATTTTTTTGGCAAAAACAGATAACTCCAACAGTCGTTTTTTATCAAAAACAGATAACTCCACAATTGATGTTTCACCATTGAATTTTGCCATATCGAGGACGCAAAAAGGATATCCAGAATTTTACAGGAGAGCAAAAACAAAGTTTTGACAACATACTTAAGTAGTCTGTACTTTTATAGGGGCCACATGTAGCCACCAGGGGGCACAATAGGGGACAACTCAGGGGCCCCTAGGGTGCTAAAGGTCCACCGTTGCTCCAATCTGCACCAAACTTGGCACAACCACTGTTCAGGGGTCTACCATGACAATAGTCACACCAGGGGCCACCTCACAGGCCACACCAGGGGCCCCAGTGTACCATATCAAGGGCCCCCGGGGGCCCCAGGGTGCCAAAGGCACACCATTGCTCCAATCTGCATCAAACTTAGCATGAACACTGTTTAAGGGTCTGCCATGACAATAGTCACACAAAGGGCTAAACCAGGGGCCCCAGTGTACCATATCAGGGGCCCCCGGGGGCCCCGGGGTGCCAAAGGCACACCATTGCTCCAATCTGCATCAAACTTAGCATGAACACTGTTTAAAGGTCTGCCATGACAATAGTCACACAAAGGGCTAAACCAGGGGCCCCAGTGTGCCATATCAGTGGCCCCTGGGGTCCCCAGGTGCCAAAGGCGCACTGCTGCTCTGATCTGCACCAAATATGGCACAAACACTGTCCATGGGTCTACCATGACAATAGTCACACCAGGGGCCACCTCACAGGCCTCATCAAGGGCCCCTGTATATCAGGGGCCACTGGGAGCCACACGCCACATGGGGCCACATGGTAGACCCCTGAACATTGTTTGAGAAAATGTTGGTGCATAATGGGGCAACAGTGCGTCTATGGCACCCAGAGGCCCCTGGGGGCCACACATGGCCCCTGAGAGCCACACATGGCCCCTGGTGTGACTTTCCTCATGGCAGACCCCTGAACAGTGTTTGAGACACTTTTGGTGCATAATGGGGCAACAGTGTGCATAATGGGGCAACAGTGCGCCTATGGCACCCAGAGGCCCCTGGGGGCCACACATGGCCCCTGGGAGCCACACATGGCCCCTGGTGTGACTATCTTCATGGCAGACCCCTGGAACAGTGTTTGAGACAAGTTTGGTGCATAATGGGGCAACAGTGTGCCTATGGCACCCAGAGGCCCCTGGGGGCCACACATGGCCCCTGGGAGCCACACATGGCCCCTGGTGTGACTATCCTCATGGCAGACCCCTGAACAGTGTTTGAGACACTTTTGGTGCATAATGGTGGCAACAGTGTGCATAATGGGGCAACAGTGCGCCTATGGCACCCAGAGGCCCCTGGGAGCCACACATGGCCCCTCGGAGCCACACATGGCCCCTGGTGTGACTATCTTCATGACAGACCCCTGGAACAGTCTTTGAGAGAAGTTTGGTGCAAAACGGGGCAACAGTGCACCTGTGGCACCCAGAGGCACCTGGGAGCCACACATGGCCCCTGGGGGCCACACATGGCCCCTGGTTTGACTATCCTCATGGCAGACCCCTGAACAATGTTTGAGACAAGTTTGGTGCATAATGGGGCACCATCTTGGATCACATGGTCTAAACACGCTGCCCAATGGATTTATCTGTTTCTGCAAACAAAGAGCTATGTCACTTGTCTGTTTTTGCTACAAAACCTGATCTTTGAGGGCGTTTAGAATGGGATATATCTGCCTTAAGAACAAAATTGATTTTATATTCTAATAAAACTCTAACTGTTATTTACAATAGTCATCTCATTTTTTTCCAAAATGGCTTTTATCTGTTTTTGCAAATGAACTCTTCAAGTGTTGTTTCAGGTAGGCTTCACAAAAAAAGCTTTTGCCAAACTCTGGACAGTAAAATTGGCATTCCCCTGTATGAATCATCATGTGCTGTTTCAGATTACCCATTTGGCTAAAGCCTCTGCCACACACTATACAGCAGAAAGTTTTTTTCTCCTGTATGAGTCATCATGTGTTTCTGAAGACTAGACAGTGAATCAAAGCCTTTGCTGCACTCTGCACAACAACATGGGGTTTTCCCTGTATGAGTTATCATGTGTCGTTTCAGTTTGTCTTCATGAACAGAGGTTTTTCCACACTCTGTGGGCATTCCCAGGGGCGTCACAAGGGGTAGGAAAGTGGGACTGAGTTACTAGGGCCCAAGGTGGAGGGGCCCTAGTAACTTTAGCTATTGAAAAATAGCAGATATACAAGCTCACAGCGCGGCACCGAGTGCCGCGCTGCGAGCTTGTAGATCTGCTATTTTTGAAAAGTCGTGAAAATGTGCGCAAATCTTTGAATATATGTATTTTTTAAGTGAACATTTGTAACTCAAATTTTGCTTCTGGGGGGTCCCTGGAACTAAATATTTTGAGATGGGGGGGGTCCTTCACATGAAAAAGTTTGAGCATCACTGACATGGAAACATAGGTTTCTTGGCACACATTTTCACGATTTTTCAAAAATAGCAGATCTACAAGCTTGCAGTGAGCTTGTATATCTGCTATTTTTCAATAGTTAACATTCATGGGGGGCCCGCAGTGAATCCTTGTACCCAGGGCCCAGAATTTGGTGTGACGCCCCTGGGCGTTCCCCTGTATGAATCATCATGTGCTGTTTCAGATTACCCATTTGGCTAAAGCCTCTGCCACACACTGTACAGCAGAAGGGTTTTTCTCCTGTATGAGTCATCATGTGTCGTTTCAGTTTGTCTTCATGAACAAAGGTTTTGCCACAATCTGTACAACAAAATGGGCGTTGCCCTGTATGAGTCATCATGTGTCGTTGCAGATGTTGATTATTAATATAGCATTTGCCACAAACTGTACAAGTAAAGGACCTTTCCCCCGTATGAGTATTCATGTGTTGTTTGAGACTGCTCTTGTAAGCAAAGCCTTTGCTACAGACTGTACAAATAAAGGACTTTAAAGGCTGTGTATGAATCCTCATGTGCCTTTTTACACTGGTTTCAAACCTAAACATCTTGCCACACTCTGAGCAACTAAAGGGCTTTTCCCCTGTATGAATCCTCATGTGATTTTTCAGAGTTTCATCACTGCTAAAGCGTGTGCCACACTCTGAACAACTAAAGGGCTTTTCCCCTGTATGAATCCTAATGTGTTTTTTGAGACTGCTCTTTGTCTTAAATGTTTTGCGACATATTTTACAACTGAAAGGACTTTCCCCAGTATGAATCCTCATGTGTATTTCCAGCGAACCAATTTGACTAAAGCCTTTGCCACACTCTGTACAAATGAATCTTTTGATCCCTGTGTGATTTCTCATGTCTGGAGTTTGTTTAGATGTTTTGTGAACCTGCGACAGTTTGTTGCTCGAAGAAGGTCTTTGCCCTTCCACATCACGTGTCTTGTGTGATATCCGTGTGTTTAAAGCTGACTGATCTTCCCTGTTCTCCGCCCACTCATCGCTGTCTTGGGTGTCACATTCAGAAGTGTTTGAAGAGAGGACCTGGTCATCACTAGTTTGCTGTGATGTTCCACAGACCTCTACATCAGCGTGGGTTTTGATGTCTTCAATTTTGTTTTCATCATCATAAACGTTCACAGCTAGTAAAGTCAACGTTGACCCACCAGACTCCACTGGTTTTTGAAGTAGCTCCTCCTGTTCCTCTTTTATCTGTGGAGGCTCTGGTTCCTCCTCTTTACAGACAGGGAGCTGCAGGAAGTCTAGAGTATGAAAAAAACAAAAACAATAACAGGGTATAATTAGAGCTGTGCATTGCAAATCTATCTATCTATCTGGAATATCCAATTATAATATCAGTTGGGCCATCTTGTTTTATTACAGGTTATTCAAATATTTTTGGCTGTGAGGATGATACGTTTTCAGTTGTTTTCAAATAGCAGATCCACAGGCTAGCAATGTGGCGCAAAGCAACAAATGTGAGCTCGTAGTTCTGCTGTTTATTTTCATTTGGATACCAGCCTCATTTCTCTTTTGGGTTCTGGTATAGACAGTTTTACCGTACTGAACCACATCCAATCAAATGTGCGGTTCTATGGGGTTCACTGCCACAAAATATTCAGTATATCTGTCACAATACAAATATTATCATGCTATAACTTGTTAAAATCTTGTTATTTAGATCTGCTAGTTTCAAAATGTACAATCCTAGGAGTGGCACAAAATCAACAGAACACCAAAATAAAGTTTGAAAGGTGTATTACATTTACCATGGTAAGGGATGTGTTGGTCTGGGTCTGGAGAGTGCATCTGGACTCTAAACTCTGACCTACAATTAAAACAAAATTAATAATAATCATTTCATCTCACAGTTATAATTAAAATGCCCACGACATGGCCAGCACACGAGCAATCCAATTAGTGGGATCTCTGAGACCCCAATCCATTATTGTAAAATTAATCAACTCTGAGTTACAGACTCAATAAGGGTCCGTTTGGTTCCTAAGTATCGTTTAGCCGGGGACCCCCTGTAACTCCCTCAAGGACCCCTGGGGGTCCCCGGACCACACTTTGAGAACCACTGCTCTTGTGAGCAATCGTATTGGCACAAGACATACAGTACAAAAATCTTGCTTACTTGCTTTACTTACTCCTCTCCCCATCCCTCATTTCTGCCAGCCAGCTATGAACGCACTGTGTGTCTGTCTGTATGTGTGTGTGTGTGTGTGTGCGCAGGGTTGTTAGGGTTACTTTTAAAAAGGAATCCCCTACAGTTACAAGTTACTTTGCAAAAAAGTGTAGTCAGTAACGTAATCCGATTACCACAATTTAAAAAGTAACTACTGGTTACTTTCAGTTACTTTTGGATTACTTTTAAGCAAAACTCGATTTATTATGACTGATAACAGTATTATCATAAAATATCTAATTTTGAAGATTTGCATACTGGATAACACCACTTGTACACATACTGTAATTCACACAAAATACTGCATGTTCAGAAAATAGGTTAGATCAGGCTCTCAACCTTATTTTTTTACCAGTACCACTCAAGACAATATTTTTCTCTCCAAGTACCACCATATGATGTTAAAATACAGTAGTGTACACCTTCCCCATCCTATTCATAGGCATGCAGGCACAGTACACACAGAAGGCAAAAGTATACCTACAAACAAAATAAAGAAAAACGACTTAATAGCTTTATATGCAAATGACTGGTACTCTCTTTCTAAGCAATGGCCAAATGTTTAATGTCCATATATACTGTATACTGTACATAGAGTAGGCATATATAAGAAATATGTATATTAAGGTGCTGTACTGTTAATTTCCAATTCCAAGCATTCACTTGTGACGTCGGCCGCCTCTCAATGCAAACAACCAACCTCTGTCACTGACATACTCTTGCTGAGAACGACCAGCATCCGTTCTCCCATCAAAAAAAATAAAAAATAAAATCATGTTTTACTCATAACAATCCATAGCCAGCCTCGATACAAGACTGACCTATGACTGTCTTGATCCAAGGCTAAACAAGCGAAGCTTAAACCAGCGCCCACCAAGTTCACCACTTTTTCATGTCAAGGACCCCCAAATGGACACTTATTAGCCAATGGACCCCCATTTATTCTATCTCTGACCCCAATTTATATTGTAAAATCAATGTTAATTTTAACTCTCACTGTACACAGTGAGAGTTACAGACCCATGGTCCATTTGTTTCCAAACTAGCATTTAGCTGGGGGTGCATTTAAATTGTGTACACTCTACAGACCCATAAGGGTCCATTTGGTTCCTAACTATCAATTAGCTGGGGACTCCCTGAGCTGGAACTCCCTCAAGGACCCATGTAGGTCCCCGGACCCCACTTTGAGAACCAATGGCTTAAACAAGCCACCTTTAGCCTGAAGCTAACACTAGCCAGATGCTATGGGAAACTTTATAAGGACAGCCTTTCGCTTACCGTTGTAGAAACAGCATGTGTAAGCCTTCATCGATCATATCAGTATCTCCTTCTGTCTTGTGTGCAGTTTTCCTTTCAGATGGATTGTTGTAAATATTCCATAAATCGTCCCCGAACCTATTTGTTAGTGTTAAACTTATCAGTGCTGCCATTGTAATTAAAGGCAGAAACAGCGTTCCAAAATAAGATTATTAGCTTTTATTTCCCAACAGAAAACGAATAAATGCCCAGTGTTTTCAACCAACCTCTCCACGTAACGCTCAGAGTAAAAACAACAACAACGTGTTACAATGGACCCGGTATCCCAGCCAATCACAGAGAGGGATACGTCAAATAGTAGTCATTGATTGGCTGAGAGACGTTCCGGGTGGAAATGGTGTCAGCAGACCTACAAATTCACAATGCGACACGTTGTGAGCTTGTATATCTGCTATTTTCGATGCGCACCACCGTCTTACGACTGAACATAGCATAACATGCTGCTGTTCCCTGAAGCGATGCTGTGACAATGTGTACTGGTATTTCTACTTGAGTATTTTATTGTTTGGTGTTTTTATAACTTATTTGTAAAATTCATGAGGGGAGGGGGAGAATGGAATCCACCATGATGTAACCCCCGTCATTCACCTCCGTTACTGTAATCCAGATTACACATTTTAAAATGTAACCTAGGACTTTACAAGTTACACGTTTTTTGTAATCTGATTACGTAACGGCGTTACATGTAATCCGTTACTTAACAACCCTGTTGCTGCCCAAGACGTTTCCATCTTCTCCAACTCCATTCAAAATGGAGGATTTACTGTGGAGCTGCCTACCATTATTACCCCATTAAACATGCAACTAAACACCATTCACAAAATGATCAATTAAGACAATTTGCACTGGAATATATTAAACCCTGGATGTTCTCTGAATACCCCCTGTTGCGAAACATTAGGGTCAATGATTAAATTATAGTAGAACTTTTAGCTAAACGAGGCCCACAACCTATAATATAGTCTACTACTCTATTCATTGCCTACATGATATTAAACCCTTATTGGCTCAGCATTTTGAATTTGTAATCAATTAGGATAAAAACTTACCCTTCCAATTCATTAGTTCCTGTGCAACCTTATTGCAGTCAATCTTTTTCAAAATATCCAGTGTAACTTCCACAGCATTGTCCTCAGTGAAAGTTTGAACTAATATTTCAGCAATCTCTGTTCTACTCTTATTCTCAATTGCGTTTCGTCAAATGCGTGGTTCTTCTCTACGATCAAGCAAAGCACTGCAGAATTTCTCCAGATCAGTCTTCCCCAGATCCTCAAGGGCGTCAAAGATTGCCTCTCTAGCTGTTTTAGCAGCCATGTCCAAATGTAATCTCCTTGACAACCTTTGACAAAATGAACTGTGATTAGACAGCAGATTAAATGGCAGACATGTCAAGCAGTGAACGAGTGCAATGTCAGACAGACAGTTTTTTATCAATACGGAAATGCGTAACACATGTTGTAAGTGGTGTTTTAGTTTCAGACTTTTCTTTTAAGGAGCTGTAGAGCTGCTGTCTGTTGCAAAACACAACCGAGACAAACCATAAGCATTACATCACAACCACATAATTATGACTTCCTGTTTGACATAGAAGGACCAACTCTACTCTCAGTAGCTACTTCCTTTTCTTGTGAGTGTGTGCGTGCGTGCGTGCGTGCGTGCGTGCGTGTGTGCTGTGTGGCCAGGCGTGCCTTCGGCCTTCAAGTGTAATGACTTGACAAATGCAACTTCAACACAATGAATAGTCGCATTTTGACAGAAATGCTTTTGAATGAAAAAGTAAAATACTATTAACCCCCACTATCTTAAAACACAACATTATATGTACATAGAAATGTGTAAAACATGTTGTAGGCATGTATAAGACTGTCCTTCTAAGGTGTTACAGCATCCATGTGTAAATGAGCTGTTCAGGAGACCAGTGGGAACAGAGTACAGCTAATGCTTTTTATATTTATATTGGTTGTGCACCGTGTCAATAATTACTTGCCTGGCCCAAGCCCATAGACCCGCCCACTCTCTGAGCGGACTGGTTCTCTTGGTCTGGTGTTGTCATATGACACTAAAGTTTCTCTGGTTTAGGCAGAACCAAGCCAATGAGAGTCGGAGCCTCGGAGGAGGGGGTGGGTCTAACTTTTGAAAATCAACAGGAACAGTGGAGGGAGGGGGAGCTCAGCCAAAGCTCTTAATTGGGAAATTAAGAGCAAACTGCAGCCTGCAGGCTGTGTGTGACAGTGTGTGCTCTGCTTAACCGGAGCCAACGACTGTTTTAAACTGCTTATTTCTAAAGGTAAGGTTTATTCTGCTACTTTCCGATTTTTTCCAATCATGTTCTCTTGATAATCTGATCAGTCTTTTACATTTTTGACATTCAGAAATTGCCCTAGTTGGGCTGAGAAAACATCTTGCATTAGGTGCTAATATTGCTGCCTCCATGTGTGTTTACACAAGTCATAGTTTTGTCTTTATTAATTTAACTAGAATGTATTTGTAATCAGACATGATGCCAGAAGAAAGTCAAGCACAAAATCACCACTCATCAGTGGACATACACTATAATAACCAAGTGCTAATCCTTTGTAACTCAGTGTGTTCATATAGCTAGCCTGGCTATAACCAAATTAACCCTAGCTAGCAGGCTATATAGTCTAAATTCTCAGATTAAATAATTTGTTCAGTAGCCAGGGAACATATTAATTGTAGACCTGATACAGTTTATTATTTACAATGTACTTCTTCCCTCCAGCCACTGTCAGGACTATAGTGGCAGTGTTGTACTCACAACCAAGAAGACTTAGCCTAGCTGCAGCTAGACATCCCCACACATGTCAAAACAATGAGTTAGTTAGCTGCATTAGTACATAGGTTGGCCCCAGGCCAAAGAAGACTAACCTTCTTGACCAACCACAGCCCTATATGTATACCAATACCAATATACCTGTCAAGGCCTGTGTCATGATATATAATTAAAAGGTTCAGTACTTGTTTTAAAGTACTGGTCTTTCTTTTTATCTACACTAGACCTTACCCGTTCGAAGATATGTGCTCCAAAATATGTGCAGAGTGTGGGTTGTGGGGAAAGTTACTGTGGTGCGTGCGTGAGAATATGTGGGAGCATCATAATGTAAGGAGCAGCTCATGGAGGAGTGTATATTTATGATGCAAATAATTTAACAGCAAATTTAGGTGAATAGAAGTATGAATGCGCTTGCTCCACATAGTTTTTTCATACCCGTTGGAAGATGAGACACACATCAAACGCACCTGGTAAAAGAGAGAGAGAGAGAGAGAGAGAGAGAGAGAGAGAGAGAATGCACACTCCTAACTGTGAGAGAGGGGTGTGTGTGTGTGGGGCTACAGATCCCATGGCCTGGAGGAACGGACCGTAACCATGACAACAGGCAAAGAAAACGCTAATAAACAGCTTTAATTTGGGAGAAATGAAATTCGGGCTCCGTCACCGTTGGTATAATGCTAATGGCCAATACCATGTGAACTTTGGGATCAGTTGCTGAAGCGAGTGAATAGATAAACGTAGATAAGCGTGAGCGTTAGAGCGTTAGAGCGTGAGTGTGTGAGTGTGTGAGTGAGTGAGTTTGGTGGTTTATCTGATTATCTGAATTTCTGTTGAACCGTGCAACCATTAACAATAAGGAGAAGTATATTGGAATGAGTTTTATTTCCTCCAGTTTTCATTCTAAACATGTACAGGGAGGTGATACGGAGACATGATACGTATGGGTGTCTGCTTTAGTGTGAAAGCAGGTGTCATCATAATACACATTTGACATTTCTCCCTTCTTGCAGGGGATCTCCCAGATCCAGATGTCATGGCAGCCGGTGATGTATTAAAAGACTGCAGTCCACAACCGGGCATATAGGCCTATGTAACGTTCTGCACGGGCTTCGGGTCCACTGTCCCCTGTGATGTCGCACACCTGCTGGACTCTCCCCTGTCCTCTGTACGGTGCTCTGACCTCTGGGTGCTGTGTTGTCCCCTGGGACAGACGTCTCTGCACAGCCATCCAAGGCAGCACAACCCCGCTCTTGAGCTCGCTTGTAAACTGGCTCCCGAGGTTTTGAACCTTTGCCTAGAAGTGTGAAAAATATCGACACAATTTAGTGATACATTTTAGGTCCAAAAGATATCACATTATTTTTAATGAGTTTTATGGGGAAATAGATTATTTGCTTCTTTGTGTATTTCAAATAAGATTATTTGCTTCTTTGTGTATTTGAAATACAATATAATGTATATGTTAAAGGTATAGGATACGTGATATTTTTTGATAAAACTAAAGGGTCTTTGTGTGAAGTTTAAAGCTCAAATTAATAAAGCTCAGGTCTCTCCAGCAGTCCAGCTCTATAATCACCAGAAAATACAATAGCAGGTAGGTTTCCAATTTCACAAGAGTATACATTTAACAGCTTACATTTTCTAGTGTTCCAAAATAGGTATCCCATTCTTAAAATGCATTTTGTGTTTACTAAACAGCTGGAGAGAGTGGGAGAACCCCTGCTACTGAACAAACACTAGAATTTTAACAAAGCAATATGACTTTGCTCAACTTAAACATAAAAGGTTAATGTGACTGACCACTCATCCAATGGCTTTTTGACTGCTTGCTATGTCTATAAATGTCTTGATGAATTTGAAACATAAGATCACAATGGAAACATGTCCTCTGGGTTATTTTGTAAAATAAATTGTATATTAACGCTTCCAGTGCCAGCCCCTAGATGGCGCCGTTAGAATGCCAGACTTTCTCCCATAGGGGACTGCATTAGCATCCGTGGGCTCACGTTGCAGTGACGCGCGTGCTCACGTTCGTGCACGTCATGGAAAGGTCCCGGATGATGATGCTACAGAATAGCTATTCGCATGTTGTCATTTTAAAGATAATTTTTCGGCGATTTTGCCGTAAATAAACCTCGGCGCGCATCCCTAAAAACACAATCCAGAGATATGGCCCTTCAAAGATGTGGTTTTTCATTGGATTCGGCGGCGATTCACGGCGCCGTTCGCGGCTAACGGCCGGCTTGGCGGCCCCCGGATTTGGAACACTGGATTTTAAATTTAGGCTGAGGCTTCAGAAGGCCTCGGATCATTTTATTCATTTCATTAAAAAAGCCGAACATGTTCGGGATAGGCATACTGGACTACGTTCCGGAAGCGGCGCCGAACATTCGGTGAACATTGGGGGGCTCAAAAATGTATTTTAAACCATTTTTAATGGAATATATCGTCGGACCATGTAAAATGGCTAGCTGGCTAGCGTAGGACGAGCCAGGACCACCCACGGCTCTACAAGCAGCTCAGGGTAAGTAAAATAATAATAAAAAAGTTGTATTGGACTGAAATAAAGCCGAACATGTTCGGGATAGGCACTGTATGTCAAATAATGCAGATTGCAGTGCTTGGTCAAGAACTCACGAAAAGTATTGGCTCAGGGAGGACAGGACACCACCACCGCCATGCAGCCCTGCCCAGTGCCTGGAGGTCTACAAAGAAACCATCAAATAGCTTACTTGTCTATCATTTACCTTTTCAGAAATGAAATGTGCATAAACATGAATGCATCAAGTCATGTTATTTCCTAATTTTCTCTTATGTCACAGGTTCATTTGGTTCTAGACACAAGCTAGAGCAGTGGTTCTCAAACTTTTCATGTCGCTCTGTAATGCGTTCACTGTATAATTATGTACAGTAGGCTATTCAATAAATCAATCAGGAGATTAGAGTCGGCATGGTGAGTGAGTATGTACATTAGTGGAAAAATATACATGAAAAACTAAATGTATTTGCCACTACAGTCCTGACAGTGGCTGGAGGGAAGAAGTACATTGTAAATAATAAACTGTATCAGGTCTACAATTAATATGTTCCCTGGCTACTAAACAAATTATTTAATCAGAAAATGTAGACTATATAGCTAGGGTTATGTTGGTTATAGCCAGGCTAGCTATATGAACACACTGAGTTACAAAGGATTATCACTTGGTTATAATAGATTTCCACTGATGAGTGGTGATTTTGTGCTTGACTTTCTTATGTCATCATGTCTGATTACAAATACATTCTAGTTAAATGAATAAATACAAAACTGCCTGCTATCACCACACTGTAAACACACAGGCAGACAGCAATGTTAGCAGATAATGCTAGATGTTTTCTCAGCCCAAACTAAGGCAAAAATGTAAAAGGCTCATCAGATTATCAAGAGAACATGATGGTAAAAAATCGGAAAGTAGCAGAATAAACCTTACCTTAAGAAATAAGCTGTTGTGGGCAAGTTAAAACAGTAGTTGGCTTGGTTGAGGCTCTGTTTACCAGGTCGCGTTTTCCCTGCATGGGGGGGGGGGGGGGGGGGGAGGGGGGGGGAGGGGGGGGAGGGGGGGGGGCGGAAGTGATGTAGCGTCACGTGAGCCAGAGCACTAAGCGTAGCTGTGACAAAAGCCAATCGCTCCCTTTGAACTTCAAAGGGGGTTGAGCACACCTCGTTAGTGAATGTTTTTGTGTAAACACAAGTCAAACACAACCCCTGCCACCAGATCTCTTGTGACTGGGAATTTCAAATTTCAAATCCCCTCCCCTTTGAAATCTCTTGTCAATGGGACAATGTCAGACTCAAGCTCTAGCGCAGTCTGAAATCAGGCTAGAGAATTACCAATCTATAAGCTCACATGGCACTGTGCTCATTGTGTCCTTGTAGATGTGCTATTCTCTGGACAGAACCGGCGTGGGACCAAGGATATAAAATCACCCGTCCCTTAAACCAACAGTGAGTGGGCGTGTGCAGAAACATATTTGACGGGCTGAAGGACGATGTCCCATTAATCCTACGGAGGTTAAGGTTTGGGTTAAGGTTAGGTTTAGCACCAGGTTAACATTCACCAGGTTAGCATTCACCAGCGTTGGCAGGTTAGCATTCACCAGTGTCGGCAGGTGAGCATTTCACAAGGTTAGCATTCACAGGTTAGCATTCACCAGTGTCGGACTATCGAACGTCGGAATAACGTTACGCATCCCTGAAGGGTAAGACAAAAAATAAAATAAAACACTGTGGGTGAGGATCAGAACAACCATGAGCAGAAACATGTTGGACCGGTTCAACCAGTACATATCAGACCACTAATAGCTCAGTGGTTCTCAACCTGTGGCCCAGGGGGGTCCTCAGATTAACTTAATGTGCAACATTTAAAGACTTGAGACGCAGTGTGTGAAAGTGGGCATCACTTCCTGTTCCCCTTAGCTGTTTCTTTCTGACTGGTTGCTGTGCTACTGCACACCTGAATTTCTGCATGGTGATTACATGGTGCTTGTTCAGTGATTTGAATCAGCTGTGTAGAGAGGTGAAGTGAAGCACACATTTTTTCCCCCAGTAAGCCTGTTGGGAAACTTGTGTTATTATGCACATTTCTTAAGTGACAATTTAAGGACTTTTATTACCTCTAAAATAACAAATCAAACCAAATTGTCAAATAGAAGCAGACATTGTGAAAATAACAGATCTACATGCTCACAACGCCTCACAACGCATGTAGAGTCTATTTTCACAATAGAACCGTGCTATACAAAATGTAATACCTCAACTCTTAAAATATGATTATTTTGGGGGTCACAGCCTGAAAAGGTTGAGAACCACTGCTGTAGCTTACTGTAGAGTAAAGGTTTTCATGTGTTTAACCAAACACAAAAATTCCAAAGACCCGTACAGGGTTGCATCCGTGTTTTATTCTGGTCAATCAGCTATAGGCCTAATCCATTGGTTCGAGAGTCTATAACCTCCGCAGGGTTCCTACGGTCATGATATTCCTGGAAATATTTTTTGGGAAAAAAAGAAAAAAAAAAGTTAAAGGGGAGAACCACCCATTTTCAACAATGAACTATGTCAACAATATACCTTTGAGTTGTTATGTGGAAATAAGAAAAAAGTCCCCCCCCCCCCCTTCTGTGTTGCCTAGAACTGGAGGATTGATTTCGGGGTTTGTATTGCAAAGTACATCGTAATGATGTCAAGTTTTGGAATGTATCAAATGTTTTATAAAATATAGTTTTTCTCTAAAATTAAAAATGAACTTTGTAACATGTAGTGCTGCGCTGCACGAGCTGCATGAGTGTGGCCTAATGTATACAGGATGTCATGTGACCAAAATAATAGATATTCAAGCTAACAATATGTTGTTAGCTTGTAGATATGTTGTTCGCTTGAGTCTGTCTTGTGGCTTTGATAGCACATGGGTGTGCATTGTAAAATAAAGTAAAATAAAGTTTTGTTTTATGAAAATAAATTACTTCTTTCCTCTACGCTCTTTACTGTATACGGGTCAATTTTGACCGGTAACACCAGAGATGTATGAAAAAGATAAAAATATGTATTTTTGGAAGTGTGTCACAATATTAGTCTATGATAGCCAGATAACATCATTATCCATTGTCTTCATTATAGAACATGCAATGATTGAAATGTAACACTTTTATGATTGAAAACAAGCGATATTGAAAGATGACACCCTAACCTAAACCTTTTTTTATTTATTTTGGGCTGAATTAAATCACGTGTAAAATGTGACCTGTTAACACAGAACGTGTCTTACACAATGCAAGGGTTAAAATGCTGATGACAGCACTTGATCAAGTTTCATGTAGCCCTACAGTACATATTTCCTTTTCTCAGTTCACTTTTTGCTGGAAACATCTGGTCAGATGATTTGTGGTTTTGAACGGATATTTGCAAGTTCCTTGTCCTTACCAGAAATGTGCAGTTTCTGTTAAAGGGACAAATACATTGTTAAAATATTGCCGACTGCACTTGACCCTGCTTCAGGCAGAGATTTCACTTCCTTCTTTCTTTGACGTGAGAGTAGAGAGTGTGTGTGTGTGTGGGGGGCACTGTAACTGAGTGCTTTACCATCAGCCTACTTTGTTAGCGAGTCGCCGTGTCACGCGTTTTTTACACACAGCAGCTTTAACACACACACACACACACACACACACACACACACACACACACACACACACACACACACACACACACACACACACACACACATAAGTGTGTGTGTGTGTGTGTGTGTGTGTGTGTGTGTGTGTGTGTGTGTGTGTGTGTGTGTGTGTGTGTGTGCGTGTGCGTGTGTGTGTGCGCGTGCGTGCGTGTGTGGCACAGTGACTCACTGCCTCAGCCTGATGGCCTCAAAACTCTAGTATCTCCCTTGGTCCATTGGGATGTCCCTTTGGTCTTTCACGTGGTAGACCAGAGTTTGAATCCCGGATGTTACACAAACATATACTGTGTAAATGTAAATGCTGCTTTATGACTAAAGCCAATCTTTCATAATGACAAGCCAAGTGACAAATTATGAATCACCATTTTAGATATGATTTTATTGCAGACAATTTAGTTTAGCAGGTGAATGTCCATTGTATAATATAGTGAGAATGCATTACAGTACATAAGAAAAATGAAGAATTGAAACAAATATAATATAGCAAAAAGATATAGTCATATTGTCACTGTTTGTGTCAGGCAAAAGAAACAGAGATAGCAGATCTACAAGTCAGGTTCTGAACAGCCTCCTCATGGAGTTTAACAGTTGTATTGTGTGTTTTAACTGTCCACAGAGGACAGAGCAGATGTGCTTGTATATGTTTTATTTGTTTCTCCCCATCGGGATCAAACTACCGGTACTTCCTGTCTCTATGCATATTGCAAAAGGTTTCTACCAACAACATTATACAGGAAACCAGACTACAAATAACAAATACAACATCATAATATGATCCACTGGTACAAACCACATCATGGTTTGTACCATGATGTACAAACCATGGTACAAACCAGATTGGTCGAGTGGTGCCAGAGATAAACTGGTCACTGAAGCACACATGGCGACTTTTTATCGCCTCTGCAGGATGGTTGCAGTATGGCAGGGAGTTTCTGAGTGCTGAAGGAAAGCTGACTGAGTTCTGCTGAAAGGTATTGGTGTCTTAATATAGCTGTGGGGGTGTCTTGAAAAGCTGCGGGAGTGTGCTGCAGGAAAGCGTTAGGAGTGCCACCTCCCATTGGCAACTCCCGGACCCCGGACAACTGGTGGGGCCCCCTTGTGGGGCCCCCTTGTGCTACTTGACAGATTCTGATATATTGCAGGATAACATAAAGACTGGAAGCATCTTGGTATCAAAATGTTTGTCATTGAGTTCCAAAGACAGTTAAGGAAAAACAACATTACTTTTACGTAAACTCGCTCACAGATATTGCTCAAAGTGTCAAACAGTAGGGGCTATTATGGGCTGCATTAACCTTTTCATTTGAATCCAATATGGGCACCCTCATGAAGCATTGTCATGGAACACAGTATGTCCCCTCACAAACATGTCTGTTGTGGAGGGAATTGCCAGAAATGCCAAGCAACATGAAAAGGTTCAATCTGTACTTCATATGCTTGCCGTTGCAAAGTTATGTGAAAATCTAATCAACTGCCTCTGGTCTTCTTTGATTCTTTTTATTTTATGGAGTTCTGGTATCACTGTCAAAACTATGGCAGATTAAAGAAGAGACACTTTTAGATCTTGATGAATTAGAAACAAAATCCAATCTACAAGCTGTTTCTGGATTCCTACGTCTCCATGTAAACTGCTTTAATCCTGGATATTTCTCTCTCCATACATCATATAGTTGGAAGTTTTTGCAAAGACAACCAATTACCTCGGCTGCCTTACCATAATACACTGATGAGTGAGTTGTAGGTGGGCTTTTATCAATTTTCAAATTCAAGACAGTATTCCAATCCCCACCTATAATTATGTTGTGTATATCAATACCAGTAAGCCAGCTGGACAGCTCATTTAAAAGAAAAGATCCTGTCTGCACACACATTAGGGGAATAAATATTCAGAAATGAATATACTTTATCTGCAATCTTACAATTGACACGTATTTTTCTCCCAAGGTCATCCTTAAACTCTTGCAGGTCAATTCACCCTTTGTTAGACTCCTGGTTGGTCCCTGACTGACCAACCAGCAGGCTCTATCTGCCTTGTCCCGCCCTGGTTCTGCCTTTTTTATGTTGAATTAGCTAAAACATAATTTTTGGAGAAATAAAAACATTTAAAAACATGCTGATTTACTATGCTGCCACTGAGCAGCTCCAATTGACTGAAACAAAGTTTGAAATTAGAATTGAGCCCACAGAATAACAATATGAAGCAACTGAATTAACATGGCAGTGGATGGAATGTCCCACTGAATGTCCCACCAAGACAAAGCAACCAATGGGTGTGGAGAGGGGCAGGACAATGGGCGGGACTTGACAAAGGGTGAATTTAGGGTCAAATAGAATACTTACACCCCTGCTGTGGTTTGTCCCAGTATTATGCACAGCTTTTCCTTTCCATTCCTTATTCACTTTTTCAATTAGATCATTAGTAAGATATGTTTCTTGTAACATTACAATGTTTGCATGTTGTTTTCTGATCCAAGAAAAGAGTTGGGATCTTTTGTCATTATTTCGAATCCCCCTAACCAGAGACGTGCTGGGCCCCTGATTCAGCCCGGGAAAAAGAGTTGGAGAGGCCCTCATTGCGCGCTATAGAGAGAGATCTCTCTCTATAACGCTGCTGCTACTCAAAGATTTGTGACAAAGTGACAAGCCAGTGGGCCAATTATTACATGAGTTATATTTCGTCATTGTCGGGTGGAAACCTTGTATGTCCAAAACCGTTTGTTTTGTATTTATCATTTAAAAAATGATTTAAACTAGGGTTAGGGTTAGGGTTAGGGTTAGGTAAAACAACCGATCTACAAGCACACAACGCCTCGCACCTGTAGATCTGCTGTTTTCACTGCTTTTGTGCGACAGCCTTGTATGATGATGAAGCAGGGCTTTGCTTTGCGAAAAAAATTACAAATTTGAAACTTGGAGATACAAGGTTTCTGCCCGACAGTGACTATTTACTTTTTTGGCCGCCCAGCCCCCAAAATGGAACAAAGGCCGACATTTTATTTTACTTTTTTTCCTAATAGCCGACCTGGACCGGCCCGGGAATGAACCGGCCTTTCGGGAGTTGTCCCTGCACCTAACATTCAGGGAGAGGACACACAGTCTGTCCATATTCAAGTGAAAAAAGTTATACCCTCATTGAATATCTATGTTAAAAAAGCATTATTAAAATGTGTGTTATATGTATATGTATGTTATTTCCACAATAATCTATTTTTACCCTCTTTAATCATGGGAGGAGTCCTCCAAACTTGGTTGAATTCTCGGCTCCATTCCTCAGCTTTCTCCTGGCTCCCTCTCCATCCATTCTTGTTTCACCCTCTGGGTCTGTATTTGGAGCCGCAATGAGGTCTTCTGTACTATCAGACTCAGCACCTTTTTCCTGAGAGGTGATTTTTTCCATCTCAGAGTCCACTGCTTTCAGTTCAGCTGACCCTGTAATCTGAGAAGTGATGTTCTCCATCTCAGAGTCCACTGTTTTCGGTTCAGCTGACCCTGTAGTCTGAGAGGTGATGTTCTCCATCTCAAAGTCCACAGTTAAATCCGGTTATTTCTTTTGGACGATTTAAAAAAAAATAAGAAAATCGTCAAATCGATTTTCACTTCAATTAGGGTAATTCTGGAATGGATCTCACTCATTAGAGCCTTTATGCGTAGTGCAGAGACTGGCCAGCTCAGAGCTCACCTCATAAATGATTGATATTTAGGAACCAAATAGACTGAAAGTGTTTGCTAATGGGATCAAATTAATTAGGTCCTATTTGATCAAAGTAAAACATAATATAGTATTCAAATTATGCAGGAACACCACTCGTGTAAGGTTTTGCTTACACGTCCAGGAACATGATTACTTAAAGCACACAATACCACTTATAGTGACCTACAGTATAATGCATTATTACAATGTTTATATACATTCATACATCATAACAATATAGCTGTAAGCAGCGATAATGGGGCCAAGCTATAGACAAAAAATTAAATAAAAATAAAAATAAAACTATAAGCAATATGCAATGTAAGCCATAGAAACATGGAAGATTGAACTTGAGTGGAAGCCTCACCAACCCTGACCCACCTCCATCCACTTTCACCCACTTCTATGCAAACCCACCCACTTTCACCCATCTGCACCCACTTTAACCCACCCTCACCCACCTCTACTCCTTATTACACAATTACACTATTACTTCAGGCTTGGCCCCTAATAAAATACTATATATATATATATATATATATATATATATATATATATATATATATATATATGTGTGTGTGTGTGTGTGTGTGTGTGTGTGTGTGTGTGTGTGTGTGTGTGTGTGTGTGTGTGTGTGTGTTTTGTTATTTTACAAGTAGTTAACACGTTGCAGTCCGAAATAGAATGGTGGTTGGTAGATTAGCCGTGAAATTTCTATTATTGTATTGTGATCTGAGACATAATATTATGTTTATAAACATGACCCCGCAGCCCCTCCATCTTGAACAGCGCCGCTGTTTTTTCTTTTTTTTTTCCCCCCAGGCCAGTAACTCACCATGATTTTCTCGATCTCCGTTGGGATAGAATGGGGGTTTTGGCCGATCGTCGATGTCCCCGTGCGTTTCGCGTGCGCGATCCTTTCACGTAAATGTCCCCGCAAATAGTCCATGTGTGACTGAAGAACAGAACTGAAAAGTTTCGCTAGCATAGCCCCAAGCATGGCTGCAGGAGGAGCTCGAGTGTGTAGACAGTAAACGGATGGGTGGAAGGTGCCTTGGAGAAGGAGAGGCGCTGACGTCACCTCTGCTTCATGCACGGTCTGCATGAGCCATCAGTGCACGAGTGGTGACTAGGGAAGGTTAGACGATCGCCGATTTTCGGATCAAAAGCTTTTATTCCGGTTTTAAAGACAAAGTCCGGGAATAGACGGCCTGGCTGAGAGTCCCTGGGGGGATGTGCGATATAGTACGGTTTTAACATTAAGGGGCCCCCCTTGGCTTAGAAGGTGTTAAAATAGGCCTGTCAAATTTTACCCGGGACCACTGAAGTAATATCCTATGGTGGTAATTTTTGACCGGGAACACTAAGGGTGTGGAATGAATATTTTATGATGTCTGTTTGCTTCTGTTAATATCTAACTTTTGACCGTGTACAGTAAGACAGTCAAAGGTGGCCGGATCTTACTGAAACCTTACCCAGATATTATGTAGTAATATATCTAAACATAAACACATACAGGCTTGCAGCATGTGTGATCATGTGAAAGTTTGTATTTGTCCATTACTGCTAATCCCCTCTAGAAGGCAGCATTGTCCCTCACTGAAACTCTATGTGTAGTAATACCACAGATATAAAAAGCTAGATGCCTCCCTCATGGCGCGACTGGTAAAACAGGACTGGCGGAACTGTGGAAGGCACTCTGCCCCTTGCAGTGGGAAAGAGGGAGTCCTGCATCTGATTGGCCTGATCTGACGCACAAGGAAGCGTCCTTCAGAATTCCGGAAGCTTGACAGTCCTCTTAAAGGACATTTTTTTTTCTTTTTTTTAAACAAGGGTTCATATTTTAGATTGTAATTAAAGAATATAAAGGTGAGTGTTAAAATGATTTCATTTACTTCTTTCTATTGTTTCAGAGATACTTATTTCAGTGGTTGGGGGCATGTGTACAAGTGGCTAAATATGTCTTTTTACACAGAATAAGCCCCTTCCAAGATACAACGCAACCTTTCATGGTTGGATGTGACTTATGGAAGTGTTACAGTAAATAGCAATAAAGAAGCTGCTGGCTTATTGTGTCTAAAAAGACATATTTAGCCACTTGTACGCATGCCCCCATGCGTACGCATGCCCCACATTTTAGTTGTCCTTTAACGCCCCAGAGCTGGAGGAGGCATCTACCTTTATATGTCTATGAGTAATGCAACCTGATTCTATCCCAGATCTGAACCCGGGTTTCCTGTGCAAGCGCTGGAATCTTTACCATTGGGCTAATAAGAGGGTTAGTCAATATTAAAATTACACAGTCGGGGCGCCCGCTGGCCTGGTGGTCAAGGCGCATACCACATACTAGGCTATGATGCCTGCTGGCGTTGCCGGTTCCATTCCCGATCCGGATGACCTTTGCCGCATGTCATTCCCTATCTCTCTCCCCATTTCCTGTCAGTCTACTGTCCTATCAATAAAGGCATAAAAAGCCCAAAAACAAATCTTAAAAAAAAAAAAAATTACAGTCGGCAGAATCAGACAGCCTTCATATACTTTTTACATAAGGTTCTGCAACGCAGCAGAGCAGGTGGGTACACCAATATTTACAAACATTTCACTTGCACTGTTGCATCGTGGCACTTCATTATATGCAACATTGAGTTTTTGCATTCTGGTCTTTTTGTAGCGCCGCCACAAATGGGCAGTATACATAGGTGTGCAAAAAGCTTTAAAAAGTGTGGACTTCACAGAAGCTGAACACATGCTAAACTTATGTACAATCATTGCGACCAAAGATCGCCTTATTGGCGTCGCCTCATTATACCCTGAGAAATCTTGTAGCTTGTCTGACTGTCAGTATTGTCTGACTGACAGTACAGGAAGCGATGTCATGTGATGTCAGTGAGTCACAGTGATGTGGTACAGAATGACTCATATATGGGCATAAAGGAAGGCCCACTTAAAAACCCACGAAAAAACATACCAAATCACCAAGAATAGCCGATCTAGAAGGTCAAAACGCAAAAAAATAGACAATGCTGGTGTTTTACACAGTGACACTGAGTATCAGTGTTACTCTGTACAAAGACTTGCTACAGTATGCAGACTAGTGCTTGCTCTGCTATCATATAGTTAATATTACTGTATAGAGATTTTTGCATTTTAATCAGAAACAATCTAACAACAAATAGTTAATATGATGGTGGAGCAAGCACTGCACAGATAGCAAGTCTTTGTACACAGTAAGGTTGCAACCTAACTACCATGAATATTGTGGATACACCCTTCTATTTAATCCTTTTGGGGATATTGATGTTGTCATCTGCCCATTTGTCAATTTGGTAAAAAATAAATTGGTTGAATAGAACTCATACTTTGGGACCATCGTTCCATTGTTCACAATGGTTTGTAATGCAGGCTGCTTTATAGAGACCGCGGTGTGAATATGGTCTATAGTTAAGTGTTATGGAATTAGTATTTTCCTTTTCTTATACTCTGTCTGTAGGCATTTGATGGGTTTGTCTTATTGTTGTATTTCATAGTAAACTTACGGTAATGCAAAAAACGAAACAAAAAAGAACTAAAGAAAATATTTACTCATTACTCAATAAATGTTCCTAAAAATAAATAAAAAGCTTGGGGTTGACGTTGCCCAACACAGTGTGCAGAACAGAAATGGCGTAACAGATAGGCTCTGATACCCGTTTTATCTGAGTCCCAGGTTTAATTCCCAAACCCACCTTTATCTTTGCTGCAAGCTAGTCACTCCCCGACTCTTTAGCTGTTTCCTTTTTCTCTCACAGTGCTATTGAATAAAGGCAGGACAAAATAATAAAAGTAGGTGACATAATATTAAGGTGTCACATGTGTTTCCGGTTCAAATGTGCTGCCAAACAACATTATGGGCAAATGAACCAGAGCCGAAATTGAGTTGTAAAATGTAATACTTCAGGACCACGAAAGTACCGTTGTTTTTGGTTGAGATTGGTACATTTCCTGAGGCAATCTGCCCAGACCATGCATGTCACATGTGTCTTCTTTTTTATGTTTTTACTAAAAAAAAAACACCTGCAATGTAGTGCATTTCAAACTACGTTGCAGTGCACATCATGGGGTGATCACTGCTTGCCTCCTGTGAATTGTTTTATTTGTATTTTTGTTTATTTTATTTTTATTTTGTTGCTGAGTGAGGTCAGCAGACAAAGTGACGTGAGTGAGATGAAAAAAAAACCTGAGTGAAATGTGCCAATGTCAACCAGAAACCATCAGAATTGATAGAAAGACATTCCCACATTAAGACCAGGGAGATGTTCTGCTCTACGTGGACCAATTCTGCTCAGAAAGCCGTGCTTTTAGAACATTGGTCCTCGCACGGTCTGCAGACATCTTCTGATGCTGTTAGCCAATTGGGGTCGGGTTTAGCAGGGTGTATACATCTCAGGTCTCCACCTCTGGGGTCACCTGGGGTTGGGGTCGCGGGTTGTGGCTCGGGCAAATCATCAGTAGTAGCGGGTAAGTCTACATCCTCTCTCTTCACTCCGTTTACATTCCTTAAACCTATGGCATCCCCATGCTCCCTCAAGACACCAAGGAGGTCCCAGGAACGAGGCAGCACGTGGCGGGCGAAGACCAGACGTGCCAGCAAAGAGGATGAGACAATGACGAGCAAGGTTAGCAACATTACCAACGTCCTGAAGGGAAACCTCTGGATGATCTCCCCTGTTAGCTCATCCTCCGCCCAACCGGGGAACAGCAGGACAGGGGGGAGGTGGAGGATCGGCACCCCACTTAGAAGTCTCAGCAAGGTCCCCAGGACGAGGCCGGCAGCTGCGCCGTAACCATTGGCGCGGCTACAATGCAGGACACAGACGATCTGGGGGAATATCACGCAGATCTGCAGGTCTGAAATCAGCAGCCAGAGGGACAGGACACCTTCCCCGGAGAAGGCCAGGCCTGTGCCAGCCACGCCTGCCAGCAGAACACTTATGCGGATCACCCATGCACACTCCCTGTCTGGTGCCTGGAGAGGGAATGGAAAAAGATTCATTAAATAAGTTGTCACTTCAGTGATGGTGAAAGATGATATAGCCTATGTATGCATCATCTTTGCTGTCTGACTGTGTCTTATTCAGGCACGTGCACACATAGACATCAAAGCCCCTGCCCTTTTACCCGTCTTTAAAAAGTGCCCTCTCCAGACCATGAATAAGTACCAACAATAGGTGTCGCACGCACGCACGCACGCACACACACATACACGCTACAGCATGTAATATGCTTTACAATCACAGCCACACTTTCCTCACACACACACATGCCCGTGCACGCACGCACGCACACACACACACACACACACACACACACACACACACACACACACACACACACACACACACACACACACACACACACACACACACCGTCACACACACACACACACACACACACACACACACACACACACACACACACACACACACACACACATACACACACACACACACACACACACACACACACACACAGGGTATATACAGTAGCTTCATGAAATGAACTGCTCAAATGCACCAATCGCTTCAAAGAGGGTTTGATTTTTATTGGCTCTCTGACTTCTTACTCGTAGACACCTACAGACTGCACGTACACGAAGACACAAACACCAGTACGCGCACACACACACACACACACACACACACACACACACACACATGCATAGAGTCACAGTAAATGGTTACGTACCTAAGGACACACAAAGACACACAAACACAAACGTGCACATGAGCTCATTCGCAGAGACACTTAATACTGTACACAGTTTCAAACCTGTTTCCGGAGAAGGTTCTTGTAGATATTATGAGTGAACAGGGAGGCAACAGCAAGCAGGACTGAGTCCATTGAAGACATGACAGCGGCACTTATGGCTCCGATACCCAACACTGACACCCAGTATGGGGTGAAGTTTTGCACGGCCAGCGGCAGCACATTCCCTGCCTCCCCACGCTCAAACGGAGGTGGAAGTCCGTATTGTGTCTGGTTCCAGTCTGAAAAGATCAACTTCCACACGTTTGTGTCTGAAGCCCCTTGTCCACCACGGGGTGGAACCAGAACTTTCCAGAACCTGAACCTACCGTATTAGCCCGAATATTATACGACTCTGATTATAAGACAATTCCTATTTTTCAATTATCATTTTTGGAAAAAAATATGTTGAAGACAAAATATTATATATTGTATATATTATAAGTTATTTGTAAAGAAAACCTTTTTATTTTAAATTATTATAGGAAAGCTCAGGGGAAATCTCACTTTTGCGAACGCCCGTCATTTCGACCGGAGGGTTAGCGACTCACTCCACGGAGGTTAAGGTTAGGGTGAGGGTTAGAGTCCGATGTCGAAAAGATGACATGTAGTAACAGCGACACGCTCCCAAAGCTCATACAGAGATAACATGCATTAACCCATTTAGGCCTAACCTATAGTTATGCCTAAATCAGAACGCGAGAACAACGCACACACACGCGCCCCGGTAAGTTCAATGCCAAAGCCATCTGACTTTGCCAAACGGGAGGTGAAATGAGCCGCGGGGTCTAAATGTCGCTGCACAATATGTAGACAGTGTACGGTAATTACCGTAGGAGTTCGCGGGGCTGTGAGGAGAGCAGGGAAAGGTCCTGAAAGATACATAACGTTGAGGATGTGTTTTATAGAATAAAATATCGTGTTATATTCGGTATAATACAGTATTTTTTGTTATTGTTTCCATAGCTCACAACCCGGGTTCTGAGAACCTTTTTTAGATCCTACTCTTGATGTACAGTAGTACTAAACTTGAGTTCTGGGAACCTATGGAAGGGGCCAGGAGCGCTGCTGCTCTTTTTCATGGGACCTCCCGGTTAGGTCTGGTTATATGGAAACGTAAGCAGAACTTGGTCCCGGAACTTCACAGGTTCTTGAAAGTTCTTAGTTCTGGAAAGTTATGGTTCTTGTATTTATCATTGATCGTCACGATGACAACAATTAGGAAACGTAGATACTCATTCTTTAACAGTGTGTGCAATGTGTGCGTTCACAACGTACCTGCAGTGGAAGCCACTGCTCCTATGATGATGGAGGGAATTCCCAAGATGAGACAGGGCAGAGCTGCGGCCAAGCTGGTGATCTGAGCCTGAGCATTTGATGCAGCCGAAAGGATCCTCTGGTAGAAGGCCTGGTAGCACAGTCCTCCCAGAGTCTTCAGCATGCACACACGCACACGCGCACGCACGCACGCAAGCGCGCACGCACCACACCGCACGCGCGCACGCACGCACGCACGCACGCACGCACGCACGCACACACACACACACACACACACTAGGGCATTAACTTGTGATGTAACTTGTAGCTTGTCTTGTGATTTTTGCAAGTCGACTCGACTCAGTAAAAAACTTGAGTTGATGTCGACTTTATCGTTTGATGACGGCATCACATCACACACGACCCCCCCCAATTATTTTAGGGGGTCCCCAAATGATTAACTTAATGTGAAACATTGTTTTCTCACTCAACTGTAAACAAACCAACATAAAGTTTAAGTGTATAGAGGGTATCTGCACATTTCTAAAGTGCCAATTTAAGGACTTTTTAATACCTATAAAATGGCAAATTAAACATTGTCCAAAATGTCAAATATATAGCGGCAGAAATTGTGAAAATAGGCGATCTACATGCTCACGAGGCGTTGTGAGCATGTAGATCGGCTATTTTCACAATAGATTTTTTTTTTTTTTTCAACTTCGACTTTCTCTGGTGGGAGTCGACTTGTGTAATGAAGTCGACTGAGTCGACTTGTCGACTTTTTCGTTAATGTCCTACTTTACAGTCACTAGACCTGTGCCCGTCGGGCACCGACCTACTCGGAATGATGCAAGTGGGGAGGATTCAAATAGGAAATGCATGCCCCCACCCTGTTACTGATCAAGTTAAGGGATTTAACTAGGCTAAAGTTGTGAGTGTTCCTACCTCCTGGCATCTGTTGTTCTGCTGAACACGCTATAAGTATAGCCTATCTATTGCACCCGCATCAAACTTCATGCACTGAATGTATTGCTTTTTGTAAATTAATTTAAGATGAGAGAGCCCTTTAACACAGTATCATTATATTAGAGATGGTGTGGCATACTGATTGCTGATCCAAATTGACTTCAAATCCTTGAAAGATAAGAAAGAGTACTCTTTACACTTGGCCATAAGCCTATTTAAAATAATAGCAGTAATATCAGGCCTAAACACTAAGGCGCTGAACCAGTGAGTGCACACATGGATTACACAATAATAATTATACAAAAAACAGATACTAAAAAAGCAACAACGAACCAACGATAATAATTCATCTATCCATTTTCCAGCATCCTCCATCTTCAGCTCACCCAACCAGGAAAGGTTGGGTGTAAGCGTGACATTAGATGATGATGATGATGATGATGATGATGATGGTGATCATGATGGGTTGAGAAGCAGGAAGGGAACACAGAGCCACTAGAAAGAAAGAAAAGAAAAGTAAAAACTGCAGCAATGTGATTAGAGGAGTGATTTTATTTAGGTACAGTTATTGCATTAAACATAATATTTTAGTCTTGTCCTTATTAGGCAAATCAAAACTGGGTAGTATAAATTAGGGCAAACATATATATGTCTTATATCAAAACATGAGTATATTTCTAGTAGTCGCTTCCAAGTCCTGTGGTAAGTACTGGTGGGAGCTGATGGCAGGTGTTGCACTCCACCTCAGCATTCCGTCCCCCACCGGTCTAGCACATTGGCTGATATAGACCAGGGGTTCGCAAACTTTTTTGTCTCAGGGCACCCCATAAATATTTTTTTAATCCGAGGCACCCCTACATTATAATTTTCACTCCCAGCACCTTATATTTATAGCATATCGTCGTTGCCGGGTGGAAACCTAGTATGTCCAAAACCGTTCGTTTTGTATTTATCATCTATGAAAAGGCAAAAACTCCACGCACACTGTCTTCCAATGCAAAAAGGGGAATTTAATAAAGTAATGCAACGTTTCGGTATTTAAACCTTCATCAGGCAAACTTTTGTACAGAGTGTGAGAGATCTTTTTTAAAAGGCTGACAGACCTATGGTGGACCAATCAGGACGCACCAACATTATGACATCACATTTTTAAGGTGATATACTCTCAAAAGAGAAACAAAATTCCATACATCTGTGCATTAATACCATATTCAACATTTTAAAAAACATGACAGTACATAGTAAGGGCAAAATGCCAAATATGAAGTATGAATAGTACAAAAATCATGTTAATTAATCAACAAAATAATAAAGGCAAAAAAGCAGGTGGAACCATCATGAAAAACTGTCCCTGTAAAAAAGAGAGGAGGGAAACAGTTTAAAATATAACCAGGTCAGCTTAAAATAGAAATAACCAGCATAAGTAGAAAAATACAAATTGACACCATAATTAAAAACGTATCAAGATAAGAACGAATCAAAGCATGACATTTAGCAGTAATTCATCATTCAGGCCTTTTGGTGCCAAAGTTTGCAAACTAAAAATCCAATATGCTTCACGTCTTTTAAGCAGCAGGTCATGATCGCCACCTCTGCGTGGCGGATCGACCTTTTCAATGCCGCAAAAACGAAGTGTTGAGATGTCATGCTTATGATCGTTGAAGTGTACAGCCACTGGGTAATCCCTATCATTTCTACGTATAGAGCTTTTGTGTTCACTAATCCTTAATTTTAGTTTTCTAGTGGTTTTGCCCACATAGGCTAAACCACAAGGGCAAAGCAACATGTACACAACATGAGTAGAGGCACAGGTTATGACACTTTTAATCGGGAACAGTTTGTTTGAATGAGGATGGCGAAATGTTTCAGTTTTATATGTGTTATTACATTGCGCACAGCTACCACACCGATAATTGCCATTTGGAAGTGGAGCTAAGAGCCTCTGGCTGGGCTGGGCAGGAGAAGATCTCTGATCAGCATGAACCAATCTGTCTTTCAAATTCTGTCCACGTTTGTACACAAAAAGAGGCTCGTGTACAAAAGTAGGGGCCAGAGCAGGGTCGGATGTCAAAAGATGCCAGTGTTTTTTAAAAACTGGTTTTATGACTCCCGAGTGAGGAGAGAAAGTGGTGATGCATGTTACTGAAAACTTTTTCTCTTTTCTCTCACTTTTTCTTAATAGGTCTGCCCGTGGTTTTTTAAGTGCCATATCACATGCTTTTTTAATCCAATCAGCAGGGTAACCCCGCTGAATAAATCTACTGTAGCTGTCATGTCATCAGCTTTCTGGATATAGTCCTCAGTAGAGGTACAGACTCTCCTCAACCTAAAGAACTGGCTTTTTGGAAGCCCTCTCTTAAGAGGAGTGGGATGAAAACTGCTTGCCAACAATAAAGTATTTTTATCTGTTTCTTTTCGATACAAGGTGGTAACTAAAATATTGTTTTCTTTTATGATCCACATATCGAGAAAATGCACTTTTTGCGCACTGCAATCCATGGTAAACTGTAAGTGGCTGTTAAAACTGTTCAATAATTTGTAAAACTCTTGCAGTTCATCAAAAGAGCCTTGATACAGACAGAATACGTCATCAATGTATCTATACCACTTCAGTATTTTGGGCAAGTGTGCATTTAGTGCTGGGTTAAACACGTAGTTTTTCTCAAAAAACCCCACATACAAATTTGCATAGTTTGGGGCACAAATAGAACCCATGCTTGTCCCCGACATCTGTAGGTAAAAATCACCATTAAAATTGAAGTAATTCTTTTTCATTACCCAATTTGTGAGTTCAATGATGAACTCGTTAGGGGGAATAGAGTTAGTGTCGCGATTATTAAGATAAAAGCCTAAAGCCTCTACACCACCCTCATGGGGTATGTTTGTGTAGAGGCTGGCAACATCAAAGGTAACCAAAAACACATCGTCTGGCAAGTCAGTTAAACATGAAATCTTATTCATAAAATCAGTAGAGTCTCGAATATATGCTGGTAAAGAATGAACATAAGGTTTAATAAAGGAGTCAACAAATTCAGACAATGGGGCCAACAATGAGTTAGTCTGGGCTATAATAGGGCGACCAGGGGGGTCGATTAATGATTTATGTATTTTAGGTAGGGTGTACATGACTGGACGGACAGGATGCTGACAATATAAAAAACCATGTTGAGCTTTAGTGATCCAGCCTTTAATTTTGGCATCTTCTAAAAATAAACGTACTTCTTGTTGAAACAACAAAGTGGGATCACTCTTAAGTTTTTTATAAACATTAGTATTGGACAATTGAGACATGATTTCTGCTTCATATTTGTCTGCCGATTTAATTACAATATCCTTGTCATTAATCAATTCATTCAATGCAGTCTTTTCATTGTCCGTTAGGTTTTTTTTTTACGTGAAAAGGCTGGTTGATTTTTTTCATTATGTCTTGCCTTTATTATTTTGTTGATTAATTAACATGATTTTTGTACTATTCATACTTCATATTTGACATTTTGCCCTTACTATGTACTGTCATGTTTTTTAAAATGTTGAATATGGTATTAATGCACAGATGTATGGAATTTTGTTTCTCTTTTGAGAGTATATCACCTTAAAAATGTGATGTCATAATGTTGGTGCGTCCTGATTGGTCCACCATAGGTCTGTCAGCCTTTTAAAAAAGATCTCTCACACTCTGTACAAAAGTTTGCCTGATGAAGGTTTAAATACCGAAACGTTGCATTACTTTATTAAATTCCCCTTTTTGCATTGGAAGACAGTGTGCGTGGAGTTTTTGCCTTTTCAGTTCGCAGACCATTGTTTGGTCTCTCCTCGACGGCACCTGTCGCTGTAGGTGTGCAAAAGCCTTTCGTTTCATTGATTCAAGCCAAAACCAGTTTTTTGGTCTCTACTTTTGGCACCCTACTCTTTTGCAAGTTGTTTGGAGCTATTTTGCAATGATGACCTCCTTTCAAGATATTAACGCGCTTACTCAGAACCGCGCGACTACGTTTGAATTCTCCAGTCAGGACGCCGAGAGAATCCTAATTCCGAACACTATAATGGAAATGTCTGTCTCCTCTGACGACCTAAAAGCCAAACTAGAGAGACTCTATAAAAAAGAAACACGTCTCCTGTTGCACGGCTCGACTTTAAGTGAATACTGGAGAAACAAAAAGATCCCAAAAGGTTTACGCATGCAAAAAGCTCCAACTATTGGGAATTCAGATGAACAATTCGTTCATAAATGGGGAGAGATCCTTAATAAATGTTCCCTGGACCTCATGCTGCTCATCATAGAATACGTATCTTCTGAAGCAGACGAGGTAAAGAAACTAATCCAGGAACAAGAAGATATTCTTAAACATAAAAGTGGAGTCGACTTTTCAACAATGGATAAGTCCATAAAAGACTCTTTACAGCAATACAAAGACTATTTGCTTGCACGCAAGATTAAGAAATATAAACGTGACACCGAAGACTATCTGAGAAATGAAGTCTACGAATGGCAAAAGAAAGGACAAGCCGTGACTGACTCGGCGCCGACTCAACCCTCCCAGCCCTCCAGGCCTGGAGATGCGCAATTACGCACGAGCGCCCCAGCATCCAGTCATGGATCCAGACCGCCCTCAGGGACCTCTTCCTACCGGAGAGTCTACCCTTCAAGAGGACACGTTTCCACGGATAGCGACTATACCTTCGACAGTGATTCCTCCAGTGGTCCTGCACCGGCGGGTACCCCTTTTTTAGACGCGCGCCGCGGCCGCGTCCGGGGCCGCGGGAACGGAGGCCAAAGAAGAAATGCAGGCGGGGGAGGCGGTTACCAAAAGAGCAACCGGCCCTGGACCCGCAGCTACACAAAGACACGGTAATCAACATCTCTTCAAAAGAACTGTCCAAAGATCAACTGTCACTGCTCTCCAAGGGCCTTTCTTTTGTTCCCACAAGTGGAGTCAATGTATTTGGCTTAAAAGTGGACTTGTTTAAATGTTTCAGACAAATTAAACTGAGACATTTATTTTCAAATAAAACGGACAGCAGTGCCATACCAGGCGCCACCGCTACCTCCTTTAGACAAAAAAGTACTTTCTGCCCTAATACTTTCAATGCTTCTATCAATACTTTTTGCAGGGTAGTCGAACAAGACATAATGAAAAAAATCAACCAGCCTTTTCACGTCAAAAAAAAACGGACAATGAAAAGACTGCATTGAATGAATTGATTAATGACAAGGATATTGTAATTAAATCGGCAGATAAAGGCGGGGGTATTTGCATTCAAGACAAAGACAAATATGAAGCAGAAATCATGTCTCAATTGTCCAATACTAATGTTTATAAAAAACTTAAGAGTGATCCCACTTTGTTGTTTCAACAAGAAGTACGTTTATTTTTAGAAGATGCCAAAATTAAAGGCTGGATCACTAAAGCTCAACATGGTTTTTTATATTGTCAGCATCCTGTCCGTCCAGTCATGTACACCCTACCTAAAATACATAAATCATTAATCGACCCCCCTGGTCGCCCTATTATAGCCCAGACTAACTCATTGTTGGCCCCATTGTCTGAATTTGTTGACTCCTTTATTAAACCTTATGTTCATTCTTTACCAGCATATATTCGAGACTCTACTGATTTTATGAATAAGATTTCATGTTTAACTGACTTGCCAGACGATGTGTTTTTGGTTACCTTTGATGTTGCCAGCCTCTACACAAACATACCCCATGAGGGTGGTGTAGAGGCTTTAGGCTTTTATCTTAATAATCGCGACACTAACTCTATTCCCCCTAACGAGTTCATCATTGAACTCACAAATTGGGTAATGAAAAAGAATTACTTCAATTTTAATGGTGATTTTTACCTACAGATGTCGGGGACAAGCATGGGTTCTATTTGTGCCCCAAACTATGCAAATTTGTATGTGGGGTTTTTTGAGAAAAACTACGTGTTTAACCCAGCACTAAATGCACACTTGCCCAAAATACTGAAGTGGTATAGATACATTGATGACGTATTCTGTCTGTATCAAGGCTCTTTTGATGAACTGCAAGAGTTTTACAAATTATTGAACAGTTTTAACAGCCACTTACAGTTTACCATGGATTGCAGTGCGCAAAAAGTGCATTTTCTCGATATGTGGATCATAAAAGAAAACAATATTTTAGTTACCACCTTGTATCGAAAAGAAACAGATAAAAATACTTTATTGTTGGCAAGCAGTTTTCATCCCACTCCTCTTAAGAGAGGGCTTCCAAAAAGCCAGTTCTTTAGGTTGAGGAGAGTCTGTACCTCTACTGAGGACTATATCCAGAAAGCTGATGACATGACAGCTACAGTAGATTTATTCAGCGGGGTTACCCTGCTGATTGGATTAAAAAAGCATGTGATATGGCACTTAAAAAACCACGGGCAGACCTATTAAGAAAAAGTGAGAGAAAAGAGAAAAAGTTTTCAGTAACATGCATCACCACTTTCTCTCCTCACTTGGGAGTCATAAAACCAGTTTTTAAAAAACACTGGCATCTTTTGACATCCGACCCTGCTCTGGCCCCTACTTTTGTACACGAGCCTCTTTTTGTGTACAAACGTGGACAGAATTTGAAAGACAGATTGGTTCATGCTGATCAGAGATCTTCTCCTGCCCAGCCCAGCCAGAGGCTCTTAGCTCCACTTCCAAATGGCAATTATCGGTGTGGTAGCTGTGCGCAATGTAATAACACATATAAAACTGAAACATTTCGCCATCCTCATTCAAACAAACTGTTCCCGATTAAAAGTGTCATAACCTGTGCCTCTACTCATGTTGTGTACATGTTGCTTTGCCCTTGTGGTTTAGCCTATGTGGGCAAAACCACTAGAAAACTAAAATTAAGGATTAGTGAACACAAAAGCTCTATACGTAGAAATGATAGGGATTACCCAGTGGCTGTACACTTCAACGATCATAAGCATGACATCTCAACACTTCGTTTTTGCGGCATTGAAAAGGTCGATCCGCCACGCAGAGGTGGCGATCATGACCTGCTGCTTAAAAGACGTGAAGCATATTGGATTTTTAGTTTGCAAACTTTGGCACCAAAAGGCCTGAATGATGAATTACTGCTAAATGTCATGCTTTGATTCGTTCTTATCTTGATACGTTTTTAATTATGGTGTCAATTTGTATTTTTCTACTTATGCTGGTTATTTCTATTTTAAGCTGACCTGGTTATATTTTAAACTGTTTCCCTCCTCTCTTTTTTACAGGGACAGTTTTTCATGATGGTTCCACCTGCTTTTTTGCCTTTATTATTTTGTTGATTAATTAACATGATTTTTGTACTATTCATACTTCATATTTGGCATTTTTCCCTTACTATGTACTGTCATGTTTTTTAAAATGTTGAATATGGTATTAATGCACAGATGTATGGAATTTTGTTTCTCTTTTGAGAGTATATCACCTTAAAAATGTGATGTCATAATGTTGGTGCGTCCTGATTGGTCCACCATAGGTCTGTCAGCCTTTTAAAAAAGATCTCTCACACTCTGTACAAAAGTTTGCCTGATGAAGGTTTAAATACCGAAACGTTGCATTACTTTATTAAATTCCCCTTTTTGCATTGGAAGACAGTGTGCGTGGAGTTTTTGCCTTTTCAGTTCGCCGACCATTGTTTGGTCTCTCCTCGACGGCACCTGTCGCTGTAGGTGTGCAAAAGCCTTTCGTTTCATCGTATTTATCATCTATAAAATGTACTAAACTAGTGAGAACAGCAGATCTACAAGCACACAACATCGCGAGGCGTTGTGTGCTTGTAGATCGGCTGTTTTCACTAGTTTGTGCGACAGCCTTGTATGATGAAGCAGGGCTTTGCTTTACCAAAATACGTACACATTTGAAACTTGGAGATACAAGGTTTCTGCCTGACAGTGACAATATTTTAGTGATTATGTTGCGAGGAAAACGTTGTGGTTAGAACTGACTGAAAATAACTTGATACTTAAATTCCAAATATTATCAAATGATCTTGCGGCACCCCTGGACTGCCGTCACGGCACACCAGGGTGCCCCGTCACCCACTTTGAAAACATATGATATAGATATATGATATAGATAATAAGCCTCTCCAACATACATTAGACCCCCACATGAAGTTGACTGTTGAGGCTGTTTGCAATAAGTAGTATTCACCATGCTGATGAAGATGATCACGAGCTGGATGACATCCGTGTAGGCAACCGAATAAAACCCTCCCAGTAGTGTGTAGATGACAGCAACGGCTGCAGAAATGATGATGGCGTAGGACGAAGGAAGATCAAGGACCACACTGACTGTCCCACCTGTAAAAATGCACAATACATCAGTGTTTGAATGGTTGAATGTACCATTGTAAAGTCATGTACGTTCCGTTGTTTTGGGTTGAGATTGGCACATTTCCTGGGGCAATCTGCCCAGATCATGCATGTCACACATGTCTTCTTTTTATTTTTTTTTCTACGCTCAAAAAGCACCTGCAATGTGCATTTGAAACTACATTGCAGTGCACATCATGGGGTGATCACTGCTTGCCTCCTGTAAATTGTTTTATTTTTATTTGTGTTTATTTTATTTTTATTTCGTTGCTGAGTGAGGTCAGAAGACAAAGTGACATGAGTGAGATGAAAAAACCTGAGTGGAATGTGCCAATGTCAACCAGAAACATCAGTATATACCTCGTAAAGATATTCTCATAGTGTTTCATTCTAATGTGGGACACAAGGTTAAAAAAAGGTTATAGATTTTGGGCAGTTTGGGGGTGTTGATGATGCTCCCTAAACACAGCCAAGACTAATTCAGTAGCAGTAACACCACCCAGTAGTGGTGTGTGCACTCGTGTTTGCATTAAAATAAAGCATCGCCTAAGTTGTGTGCCAAAATAGGGCCCTTGCACCTTCAGGATCATTGGAGTTCTCACATGGCCACCAGTTGCCAGTATTGCCATGGCAACACTACTTTTCCAGGTGGTATTGCCTGGCAACACCACACTTTGCCCCAGATCATATGGCATTTTATCATTTTAGTGATTTTAACAATTTTGATTTGCATTCATGCCCCCCAGGTTGGGGGCATGCATGCAAGTGGCTAATGTAATTATGTATTTTTAGACACAATAAGCCCATTCCCAAGATGCACCGCAATGTTTCATGGGCAGATATGACTTATGGGGGCTGGTGTAAATAGTAACACAAAATTGCCGGCATATTTTGTCTAAAAAGACATATATAGCCACTTGTACGCATGCCCCCACCCACTAAAATCCAAATACTAAAATCGCTAAAACAATAGAAAGCAGTAAATGAAAACATTTTAACACTCATCTTTTCTTTTCTCTAATTACAATCTAAAATATGAACCTATGTTCTAAAAAAAGAAAGTTGTCCTTTAAAAGAAAGCACTATATTGGTAAGTCATACAACGTGCAGCGCTTTGCGTTCATACCCTGCATGGCATGCTGTGTTAGGCGTGTGCAGGGACGTGCTGGGCCCCTGATTCAGCCTGGAAAAAAAGAGTTGGAGAGGCCCTCATTTCGCGCTATAGAGAGAGATCTCTCTCTATAGCGCTGCTGCTACTCAAAGATTTGCCATTTCAGATCATGACAAGTGACAAGCCAGTGGGCCAATTACATGAGTTATATTTCGTCGTTGTCGGGTGGAAACCTTGTATGTCCAAAACCGTTTGTTTTGTATTTATCATTTAAAAAATGATTTAAACTAGTGAAAACAGGAGATCTACAAGCACACAACGCCTCGCGGTGCGAGGCGTTGTGTGCTTGTAGATCTGCTGTTTTCACTACTTTTGTGCGACGGCCTTGTATGATGAACCAGGGCTTTGAAATTTGAAACTTGGAGATACAAGGTTTCTGCCCGACAGTGACGATTTACTTTATTGGCTGCCCAGCCCCCAAAATGGAACGAAGGCAGACATTTTATTTTTAATTTTTTCCCCGAACGGCCGGGAATGAACCGGCCGTTCGGGAGTTGTCCCGCTTTTCCCAATGGCCAGCACGTCCCTGGGCCTGTGTAATGTTGTATGGTTGGACATTGGGCAGTGTTGTTTTCTGTGAGAATCTGACAGCTGCAGACAGTGTGTGGTGCAGTGAGGGAGGGCCGTGATGACCGGTTATAATAATCGCAAAGCACTTATTATAGTAATTCTGATTGTGTCTAATAAACAATGTTGTTGTCTATCGATACATGTGAACATTATGCATGCCATCTGCTGGTGTTTAAGACATGCACCGCACTCACTGACACTTTAGAATGGAGGAAAGTTTGTATCTGTGCACTGTGTTGTTGTTGTTGTTGTAAAGAACTGATCAACTCTGGCTACTGCAGTGCAGAGCAGCTCACTCTCACTGAAAAATACATTTCAGATTGTCAGCACAGCGTTATTATTTGGGTTAGGGTTAGGTTGGTTACCACCAAGGTTATAATAGTTTTGGATTTTTTCATTCGTTTTTATTTTGATTAGTTTTGTGATTTTGTTTTCAATTACAGTTTGGTTTTAATTCGTTTTTAAAGTGGGGTTGCTAGTTTTGTTTTTATTTTTTGTAAATGTTTAGTTTTAGTTTAGTTTTGATTAGTTTTAGTGTTATTTTTAGTCTTTTACGTAATATGTCAGTTTTTTTGAGTTTCAGTGAAATTGAGAACAGGAGCGCTCGTCGTGCGGTGCGGGGCAGAACAAGCGGTCGCTTTGATCCACCACAACAACAACGACAACGTAGCGTCGGCAGGAATGATAGCGCCTCACCCCACGGAGGTTAGGGTTAGGGTTAGGGTTAGGCATAGTTTTACAGAGGTTAAGGTTAGGGTTAGGGTTAGAGTTAGGCAGAGTAAGCTAATGGCTAAACACAGCTAAGCTAGGCTAGTGGATAAACAACGAAAGAGGTGTCGCAAACGATTGATGAATACGCAGAATTACACAGGTGCGCTGATAAGAGACTATCAAGGTGAATTAATCCAGGTGGTGTTAGGGGTGTGTGGTGAACGACAAAACGAGCACCCCAATCTCACTGAGTTACCCAAACTGACTGTAACATATATATATATATAGGCCTATATATTTCTTTCTCTTTTTTTTCTTTTTTGACCAGAAATACATAATAAAATCCTAATTGTCTATGCCAATATGCTACAGATTGAGCACAAAGAAACATAAGGCATTGTTTTGAAAGCCAATCTACAAGCTCACAACACATTTTCAGAAATGTTTCTCATTACTTATGTGTTTATTTACTTGGTCTACAATGACATGCCCAAAATGGGGGGTTAACGAGGTTACAGTACATATTCTGAAGAAAAACTTCCAGGAGGTTAAGAGGGGCATTAAATGTGACATGCTGAACGTCTATTCTGTATTTGGGATTTCAATATTTGGGTCTTATCAGTACAGTTAGTATTTCCATTGCATGAGCCAAAGGGCCATTTAGGTGCAGAGGTGAGTGGGTAAGTGTCATTTGGTTATTGTAGAGATTACTGGCTTGTCAGAGGTTAGTTGAGGTGAGGAGGAGATCAAGTTCGACCAGTTCTACCTTCAATCTAAAACAATGTTATGGTACAGTAGCTTCGACAGCTGTGGTTTCTTTCCACTGTGGTGATATCTTGATGAGAAATCTTCTATCATGATGAGAAAGTCTTAGACCTTGCATAGTTGAGATGCAAGATATGTGGAACAATGGAAATAGAAAGGTCATGTACTGTACGACATACATGACTAGTGATTAGATGATTAGATAATGATAAAGGGCATGGGAGGATTTAAAGAAATGCAGTGTTGTTGTGACACTGTCTCCTAACTTTAATCAGAGGTGAGCAGATTTATAAGCTGGAGGTGATGGAAATGGACAATAAACTGGATTGGACTGGGAACACGGATGTCCTGTACAAGAAGGGCCAGAGCCGGCTTTACTTTCTGAGGAGGCTCAGCTCTTTTGGTGTGTGTAGGACTCTGCTGAACATGTTCTATCAATCAGTGGTGGCCAGCGCAGTGCTCTATGCGGTGGTATGTTGGGGGGGCAGTATCAAGGAGGGCGACAGGAAGAGGCTGAATAGGCTTATCAAGAAAGCGGGTTCTGTCCTCGGTACCACCATTGGATACTGTGGAGGAGGTAGCCAATAACAGGATCAGGACTAAACTCCTGGCCATCATGGACAACCCCTCTCACCCACTACATGACACTGTGAAAGGGCAAAAAAGCTCCTTTAGCAACAGACTGTTACATCCAACTTGCAAAAACGAACGCTATAGGAGATCTTTTCTGCCCACAGCTATAAGACTGTACAACTCCTCATCTGGTTGGCTTGACCAAGCCAGTTAGGATGGGGGATGTGGGATACAAGTTATTTCAGATCTCTATTAGTAATGTTTTCGTTTGGTTTGTCAGTTAACATTTTAACTTGCTTAGATGCATTTATTTTAGATATTTATTATCATCATGTGTTTTTTCATTGACGTTTTTATGAGCTGCTGTAACGCTTGAATTTCCCCTCGGGGATCAATAAAGTACCTACCTACCTACCTACCTACCTGATTGTGGACCTTAGGCTGTGGTCAGTGGTTTCCACTGACTATGATTGTGGAGTGTTACTACAGTATATTGTTATTTTTGGACAATTTCAAACACTTTCTCTCAAGGGTGAAAATCTTTTTCATCAAGCTTTACTTGTCCAGTTCTGCCCTCCTTTGCTTTTGTAAATACTGTAGATCCTTCTGAACAGATGTGTTTGATCTTTTCCTGCACAATTTTTCACTGAGGTCCCATTGACTTTAGTTGTTTCATTGTCTGACCACACCATATGGATCCATTGTCCAAAGAAGGATTAAACATGTTTTTGTAGTTAATAGATCATTAATAAACTATTTGTAAAAGAGTTATTAATGACTTGTTAAGCATTTGTTAAAGGAGCTATAGTCAACTTTTTCTTGAAAAACGGATGCTAAAATTAAAATAATGTTTCGAAAATATGTTATAAAAAATAAGCTTCATATATGTGTTTCAATTCAAAAATGACCACAAAAAGCATAAAATAATGATAAAATAATAATTTTGGCCATTGTCCGGCCGACACTTTGTTTACATCCTAGTCTAACACAATATACTAGAATGTAAACAAAGTGTCAGCCTGACAATGGCCAAAATGATTAATTTATCATTATTTTAACTTTTTGTCGTCATTTTTTAATAGAAACACATATATGAAGCATATTTTTTTCTAAAATATTTTCGAAACATTATTTTTATTTTAGCATCCGTTTTTCAAGAAAAAGTTGACTATAGCTCCTTTAAGGATTAATAACTTTGAGCAAGTCATCCCAACACAATTAGGTACTCACTAAAGACAATATTTATAGACTATTATTGTTATTAAAAAAAAAAAAAAATTTTTATCACTGACCCAAGGCCAACAGGATAATGGCAACCCAAAGCAGGTCACATATCAGAATGGGTATCAGAAGGATGGTGGTGATACCGTTGCCATAACGACGATGAAAAGGATCCATCATTGTCACAAACCTCTGTGACCTCATTGGCTTGGCAAAGAACAAGCCTCCTGTTGGGACAAAGCATGAATAGAATAATAGAATGATTTTAAACACGGGTGCGCACACCAAACACGGTTTACAGTTTAGGCATTTAGCAGAAGCTCTTAATCCAGAGCGACTTACTTGTAATTCATACATCAATACAATAAGCAAGGTAATACAACAATACATCTACATCATTTGCATAGAAATATCAATCTAGAAAAAATAATGTAGGTAGACCAAGCACCTAATCAGTAAAAAATGTAACATAAAACCTAAAAATGCTATCTAGCTTTCATGTATGGTCATTGAGGGTATGCGAGTGCTAAGGTAACTGCTATGGGCTTAGGTCATACATGGGCAACTGGCGGCCCGGGGGCCACATGCGGCCCCCACCTTCACTTAAGGCGGCCCGCAGGTTCATATCAGAATACTGATATATTATTGATTTCAGCTGTTCCAATTCCAAACATGCAAACATGATCCGCTTTAATTACTTCAGTCTGTAGTAACTTTAATGACAAGTAAAATATTGTCTTTTTCATGTTGAATGTAATGTGTATTTAAGTCCATAAAGTTAACATAAGTATAACTAAATGCATTTGAAATTGAATGAAATTTTTACTTTCAGGATTCCGATTCAAAAATAGCAAAATAGCTGATCTACAAGCTCAAAACGCATCGCACCGCGACACGTTTTGAGCTTGTAGATCGTCTATTTTTGCGTGACATAGAATGACGGAGTATAGGGCATTCATTTACGAAAATAGTTAAAATACCCAAAAGACCCAAATGCATTCGGGTCCCCATCATCAATGGGGTAAAATTATTGGAATACATTTTTTGTCTTAGGAATGCGACAAAATCCCCCCAAAAATATTATGTATTATGGTGTGAGTAATCAATAGAAAAAAAAAACTCCTTTAAGTCTTCAATACTCTTAGTAACATAGGAGTGGACAAACATGCTTGCTTTATGCAAATGTATACATATTTATTATTGGAAATCAAATAATAACAAATGTAGATCCAGAAAAGAAGAAATTACTTTGCATTAACATAAAACAAATTATGCTCGCGGACATAGGTGTCTTGTTCAGATCACTGACAATTTTGTGACCTCCAGCCACATGCCAGTTTGAATAAGATATGTCAATATAGAATCTATCAAATGTCATTATGCTTTTCATTGAATTTGGAATGAACAGACATCATGTTTCTTACCTATGGAGAGATTTAAGAAATAGGCAAGGGGGGGCACTAAGGCCCAGATAAGACCACGAGAGGGAGTGTAGGCAGCCTCAGCGGTTCCCAAAATGTAGCCTCCTCCAACCCAGGTAGCTGATCACACACACCGATACACGCACGCACACACAGATGCACGCACACAGATGCACGCACATAGATGCACGCACGCACACACACACACACACACACACACACACACACACACACACACACACACACACACACACACACACACACACACACACACACACACACACACACACCTTAATTAGTTATTAGTAGAGGTGGTGTAGCCTTTTCTTGTCGGGTCCATGCTCAAGCTACCTCAACCCTATGTTCCCTCAGCCTTATGTTCCCTCAGCCTTATGTTCCCTCAGCCTTATGTTCCCTCAACCCTATGTTCCCTCAGTCCTATGTTCCCTCAGCCCTATGTTCCCTCAGCCCTATGTTCCCTCATCCCAAAATAGGACCCTATGTTCCCTCAGCCCTATGTTCCCTCAACCCAAAATAGACGGTGCCATGGCATTGGTCCGACATCTCATTGTTCTGACGCACCATTCGTCCGATGCTGGTGAATGCTAACCTGCCGACGCTGTTGAATGCTAACCTGGTGAATGCTAACCTGTGAATTCTGACCTGACAACACTGGTGAATGCTAACCTTTTGAAGGCTGGCGAATGCTGACCTGCCGATGCTGGTGAATGCTAACCTGGTGAATGTTAACCTGAAGAATGCTAACCTGATGATACTGGTGAATGCTAACCTGGTTAATTACGACCGTAGCTCGCAGTTTACTTACACTCTCATACTATCCAAACCTCCACCGGCCGTCAGTCCCTCCGTCCGTCTGCCTGTCCCTCCGTCACGTCACTCGTCACACGCCACACTTTCCCCCTACTCATATCTCCACCACCGTTGCCCCGATCCATGCCAAAATTTCCACACAAACTCTTTGCCTGCCAAACTACAACCTCCAAGGACCCCTGGAGCTCCAGGGACCCCCAGGTCCCTAGGGGACCCCCAGTTGTAAAAATTGACCAAATGTGCAAAAATTACCAAATGACCACCCAAACGGGGCTGCTCACTGGGAATTCCCGGGGACCACCGACTCCTGGTGGCACCGTCTATTTTGGGCTGAGGGAACATAGGGCTGAGAGAACATAGGGTCTATTTTTGGGTTGAGGGAACATAGGGCTGAGGGAACATAGGGTCTATTTTGGAATTGAGGGAGCATAGGGCTGAGGGAACATAGGGTCTATTTTGGAATTGAGGGAACATAGGGCTGGGGGAAACATAGGGTTGAGGGAACATAGGGTATAATAAATTGTTAGGGAGTGAGGGAACATAGGGCTGAGGGAACATAGGGCTGAGGGAACATAGGGCTGAGGGAGCTTGAGCATGACCCCTTCTTGTCAATGGGACATTGTCCCATTGACAAGAGATTTCAAGACCAGACAGAGGGATTATATCTCCAAACTGGCTTGGGAACGCCTCGGTATACTCCCTGAGGGAGTGGAGTAAGTTGCTCAGGATAAGGAAATCTGGAGGTCTCTGTTGGAACTATTACCCCCGCGACCCGATTCCGGATAAGCGGTTGAAGATGGATGGATGGATGGATGGATGGGGATTTGAAATTCCCAATCACAAGAGATCTGGTGGGAGGGGTTGTGTTTGACTTGTGTGTACACAAAAAAATTCCCACCTCCCCCTCCCCTCTATGACAGGCATCAAACAGGTCGTTGTCATTGATGCTAACGAGTTAAGCACTACCCCCCTTTGAAGTTCAAAGGTAGCAATTAAGAGCTTTGGCTGAGCTCCCTCTCCCTCCACTGTTTCTGTTGATTTTCAAAAGTTAGACCCACCCCCTCCTCCGAGGCTCCAGTATATGTGCACAGTATAGTCCAGTTCATGTCCAAACATGAAAGGTTCGTTCAAATTATGAAAACTATATATTATTGGAAACTTCAGAGTATAGCAAATAAGAAAATCCATGATTCCATTTGCAAAATCCCTTTTGACAGCTGCTGAAAGTTTGTGTCTCATTCACTATAATAAAAAGGAAAAAAAATACCCCCAAAAATTTGCTTTAACTAGCATGTAAGGGATCGAACTAGGGGTTTTTAATGATTCTGAATCCAATGCAAGCCTTTGTTTTGCACACACAAAAACATTCCTTAGGCTAAAAACGGCCTGACAAAACTATGGTTTAATGATGAGTCATCACTTTTCACAGTTTCATGGGGGCTATTTTTAGCCCAAGGAATGTTTTTTCATGCAAAACAAATGCTTGCAATGGATTCATAATCATTAAAAAAAAAACTAGTTTGACCCCTCACATGCTACTTAAAGCAGATATTTTGGGGGTATTTTGTTTTCCTTTATAGTATAGTGTAAGTTGCTGAAAGTGAACTTTCAGCAACTGTCAAAAATTTTCCTACGGATTTTGCAAATGGAATCATGGATTTTCTGATTTGTTATACTCTGAAGTCTCGAAAAATATATAATTTTCATAATCCCCCGAAAATTTGAACGAAGTTACACAAGCGACTTGACTAGTTATAAGAGGGATTGAATGTAGGAGTCTCAGAAGAAATGGTGGAGATCCCAGACGTATCAATGATGTCAGTCATTTCCAAAGTACAGGCAGCGGCCAAATACATATCCGCTAGTTTCCAACGTTCCATCGTGTATTGCGCAGAAGGTGTGCGGCAGTTCCGGCGTTGCAGCCGAGAGTGATCTACAAGCTCACAACGGTTGCATCTGCGACGCGACGTGAGCTTGTATGTCTGCTGTTCTCCGGATGTGTCCCACAATAGGGGTGTAACGATATAGTAACTGTATCGAAGATTTTATTTTAATTTGCGATGATCTACTATATCGTTTGCAAAAGCAAAATATCGTACTGTTTTGGCTTTGTATTGTATCATTTTAAAATGTGGTAATCGGTATCGAATCGTTGTGCAATGCAAATAATTGATTGTATGGAAACTAAGTATTTGTACCTTGTATTTGGATTTTTTATGAGGGAAAATGAAAAAAGAGGAGTCTAATTGCCTTTCCATTCCATATAACTACTGGTCTATCGATAAATGTGTGTAATCTCTGTGTTCATGTCAAGGTGGGTTTGTCCATATATGTTGAAATATAATGTCCATGTATTTGCCAGAGAATCACAGCGTTTACATCCATAATAATAGATTTTTTACACAGATTTCATTTAGTTACTATATCGATTTTAAATCATTGAATCGAATCGTATCGTTTCGCCATGTATGAACCGATATCCTCCATGTATCGTATTGTTAACCATGTATCGTGATATGTATCGTATAGCTGTTAAAATCATTTTAAAAATAGAAAATGCAAAACGCACGGTTTTTGGACATCTCGACAACGACGATATTTTATATGCTATTAATTACCATCTCAGTCAGGATTTAATTCAGTATTCTTTGGAATCTCATTCAGATCTCAGTCAGATCACCATGGCATAAGCACAGGCAAACAAACACAACTTACTGATTAATTATTGCCATACCTTGTGTTTGTTCATTACGTACTTTTAATGTAGGTCTTTTATATGCTTTATCATGTTTTTATTGAACTGGAGCTTCCGAGCGTAGGATTTTCCCATGTATGTACCTAGTAGGGCATTCAGGAATAGTGATTTTTAGTATTCGAATTATTCAACCTCAAAGTATTCGAATAGTCGAATATTCAACAGGACTGGCCAAACTGTCAAATATTAAGTAAGCAAGAGGCAGACATTGTGAAAATAGCAGATCTACATGCTCACAACGCCTCACGTTGCGAGGCGATGTGAGCATGTAGATCGGCTATTATTTATCTGTGGAACCGAGTCACATTAAATGTAATACCTACAATTCCAAGTGCTTGTCAGGGTGGGTGTCCCCAGTTCAAATAATTATGTTTATTTTGGGGGTCGCAGCCTAAAAAGGTTTGAGAACCCCTTGTATAGAGCATTAACAAATTCATTTGCATTGACAGCTCATTCTTATGACTTCCTATCTAGTTTTATAAACTATATATTTTATTAAAAAAAGAAAAATCTACTTCGGTGAACAACGTCGAATAATGACTTTGATATTCGAATATTCGAATATTTTAATATTTGGTGAATGCCCTAGTACCCAGAGCATCTAAGTGAGAAATAAAGTGAATCTGAATCTGAATCTGAATCTTAGACGTCCTTACCTGTCATTGTGAAGACTCCAATCCAAAGGCTGATGTTGCGTCCCCCTAGTATGGTGACGTGAGTCCTGGAGCCCACACATTTCTTCTCCTCCTTTCTGGATTTCTTAGAGGCCCAGATGCCCATTGCCAGGATCAGAGCATAGAAGACCAACAGTCCTACCAACCCACCTATGTCCAGAGCCATTGTCACACTGTAGACAGACAGACAGACAGACAGACAGACAGACAGACAGACAGACACTTTATTAAAGGGATCCCTGGCTAATACAACAAATATGCCTTAATACATTATCATTGTCCTCTATAACTACAATGTAAAATTAAAAACGCCGTAATTATTTTATTTCTTCTAGTAATAGCTAATCTTTCACTCAATAGGGGAAATGCCCGTCCAAGTTGATGATGTCATAAATGTCATGTGTGATCTATCCCTATGGAATTTATGGCATGCATGTGCAAATAAAAACAAACCTAATACTTCCTATGGTTAATATGAGCATCAAATCAATATTTCAAATGTGTTTTTGCACATGTATGCCATAAATTCCATAGGGATAGATCACCCATGACATTTATGACATCATCAACTTGCGACAGGTATTTCCACTATTGAGTGAAAGATTAGCTATTTCTAGAAGAAATAAAATATTTAAGGTGTTTTTAATTTTACATTGTAGTTATAGAGGATAATTATAATGTATTAAGGCATATTTGTCGTATTAGCCAGGGATCCTTTTAATCCCAAAGGAAATTCTGTTCAACAGTTCTAGTTGCCATACATTCACACTAGAGATGCGCGGATAGCGGTTTTAGCCGCGGTGGACCGCGGTGATCCGCGGTGAGGGCGGATTCGGATCAACCAAATATAATTAATTAATTAATTTCGGATAACCGCGGATGAAATGAAGGAAATAAATTATGACATATATATATATATATATGAATAAAAAAGGCTATGCTTTGTCTGTGTGTGAGTGTGTGTTATTTTGTATAATTTGTAACACGTTATTTTTCATGAGGCACGAATTAGCCAGCCAGTAGAGTAGACCACGGCGCATTGTTTTGTACCTGTGCGCTTGCGCCAGCGGGGTCCTCCTTACATTCAAAACAATGGAGGCAAAGAAGGCAGCTCAACTCGCAGCAGTGCGAGAGAAACTAAAAAGCGGTGAACTAAAAACAAAGAAAAAGGAAGGGAGTAAAAGTGCAGCCTGGGATTAGTTCAGCTTGGTGGTTAATCCTGACGACGAGTCCAGTGCAGGATACGTGGTGTGCAACAGCTGCACGACGATCTATGGGTATGATAGCCATAAAACTGGCACACTAACATGGTGCATCATGTTTGTGCAAAAGAGAGAAGCCAGCCAGCACAGAAGAGCACATTAGATGGCTTCGTTCTTCGTAGTGAGATCAACGCTGTGCCAGCTAGTGTTAAATCTCGGTTTGTCAATGACTGTGTCGACATGTGTTGCCTCGACATGCGGCCATTTGATATAGTGAGTGGCGAAGGATTCCAACAGGTAGCCCAAACCCTCGTCAACATTGGAGCTAAATGCTGTTGACGTGAAGGAGTGTGTTCTTCCCCACCGACAAACTGTGTGTGACAGGGTGAAGGCACTGGCTGCTACAGATAAAGAGAAACTCGCTGAACTTGTCCAAAAAGTGATGGAAAATGGAGGACTTGCTGTGACCACAGATATGTGGACCGACGAGTTTAATCAGCGTTCATACACGGTCCTCACATGCCACTACGTGGTCGTGGACGGCGTCCGCGGCGACAACGATGACGAGAAGGACAGAGGAAAGTGGCACCTCGAAAGTAGGATTTTAGCTGTAGCGGATTTCGATGCGAGTCAAAAAAAAACGCAAGACAACCTCCGGGAGCGAATCCTAACTGTCCTCACTGGTTATGGATTGTCAGCAGACAAAATCACCTTCGTCAGTGACTCGGGGCCCAACATTAAAGCTGCTCTTAAGCATTATAACTGGATCCCCTGCTCTGCTCACATCCTCAACACGGTGTTGAGGCACACCTTCTCGGAGAAAAATGCACCAGAACCCATCCAAGATGTTGTGGAAATGTTAGAAAAGGTTAAAAGCCTTGTCACATACCTGAAGAAATCAGGGGCTGTTGCGTGTTTGGCCAACACTGTGATGCAAGAATGTGAAGTCCGCTGGAACAGCAAGATAAACATGCTGGAATCTGTCCTTAAACAGTTCGGTGACATCAGGGAGCTTATGGCAAAAAAAGACCAGCTGCACAGAATGGAGGGAATTTTCCCAGATCAGATGAAGCACGTCATCGAATTCCTCTCTCTCTTCAAACAGGCAATCACCGATCTAGAAGGGGAGAAATACCCTACAATGCACTCAGTGGTACTCTGGTACTATATGCTCAAGAAGCACTGCGAGCCAAAGTTTGGAGATCCATCATACATAGGCCTCCTGCGTGTTCGTGCAGCCAGCCTGCTTGAGGATAAGTTGGCCCTGACTACCACCCACAAGATCGCCACGTTTCTGTCTCCCAAATTTAAATCGCTGAAGATGTTACCTCCGGAGGACAGACAAGAGGTCATTAGACAAGTGCGGGGCCTTGTGAGTGAACTTGGGGCTGCTGAGACTGTCTCCGTCAGCGAGAGCGAGGAGGAGGAGGATGGAGGAGGAGAGCCCGACAGCGAGCCAGCAGTAGCTGCACAACAAGGTAGCCTATACATTTAAAATAATATTTTATTATTTGGGGATGCACGTAACATTAACTCATCTAGTGCCATTTGCGTGATGTCACGCAATAAGTACTAGAGTACTTACAGTGCCGAATGCGTGATGTCGCGCAAAAAGTAATAAATTACTGTAACGTTGAGTACATTACCGAGTAGAATGGCCGGATGTCCGGAGACGAAAATCCGCGCTGATTTGTCATCATCACGGCTCCACGAGCACACAATAGTCATCCCATAACATTGAGGTGGACGGGGGATCTCATCTTTAATGTCCATTATCTCAAAACTACACTTTAGAAGCGAAGATGGAGGCAGATGCTCGCTTATATAACACATGTATAAACGCTCTGATGCAATCCAGCATGGCACCACGTAAACAACGGTCGATTCCGGCGCACGACCCGATGACGTCAGACCGGAAGTGATCACGCTGTGGCACTTCTGGCCTTCAAAATAAGAGAGTGCAAGCGGATGGAGCCTGCGTGAGGCACTCTGGACATCATTGCGACCGAAAATCGCGGGCACAAAATGAGTTAACATTAAATCATGTTGCCATTTACATTGATGAAATGATGTTGTGCCTCGCGCGTAATTAAGCACAGTGCCTTAATATAGCCTGTGTCCTGGTGTTGTAGGGGAACGAGACAGATGTCCGCTGTCAGCAAAAAAACAGAAGGTGGTGGACTTGTTCTCCGAATGGGAAGATGAGACCCCCGCAGCCACAGATGAAGTGGATGATTACTGCTCCACAACATTCCAGCTGACTGCGTCAGATGAAAATCTACTGTTTTTCTGGGAGAAACAAGACAGATTCCCACGACTCCAGCAGCTTGCAAAACGGTTCCTTTGCGTTCCCGCAACAAGTGCTGCGAGTGAACGGTGTTTTATACTTGCACAGTGCAAAGAAAAAGACGGCGAAAAAGTCAGTTAAAAAATAGGCCTCTATAATATATTATAGACAGCCAGGAATCAGTTTTGGTTAGGCTCCAGAATGCTTTATAAGCTAACCGTGAGTGAGCAGTGCCAGTGAGCACTTTATTCCAATTATTATTATTATTTTGTCCAATTATATGTTATTTATGTTCATCACTGGATTGTGTTTGTGACCGTGCGTGCCGTGGGCAGTGCGGGAAGTTGCAGTGACATTGATATTGTTTTATTAAAGTGAGCACTTTATTCCTATTATTATTATTTTGTCCATAATATGTTGTTCATCACTGGCTTGTGTTTTGTGCGTGCGACAGTGCGCGAAGTTGAAGTGACATTTTTATGTTGATTTATTTAGTTTGGTGAACATTTAAATAGGCTATAGCCCTATACTGTCATAGGCCATTTCAGTTAACTGTTTGGGAAGTTGCAATCATGCCATCACTGTCACGTTATATGTTTAAAGAGAATACTGCTGGAATAATTATTCCAGTCTCTGTGTTTATGTGATGGCAGAATGACTTATTCGTTTTATATTTTTATTTTAGGCAAGGCAGAGTAAACCAAACAGTATTTGTTCAAAAATAAACACGTGTTTATTTCAAACCAGGTACTTCTCTGTGTTGTATAATAATATGTAGTTGTATCCCATAGAAATGTCCTCCTGATGTGTGATAAGTGCGCAAAAATGCTGTGCCAAAATGATATTTATAGATCGGCCATGATCTACTGTTAATTCATGCTATTGTAGTCTCTCTAATGTTTTCCTCTGAGCAAAATGTTTAAATTCATATAGTAAAAATGTTTGCAGTAGCCTTAGCCTAGAATGCTATACGGTAGGTTAGGTTCATTAATAGACTGTGTCATAGCGACCTCCGTCTATAATGTTCAGCGCAGCACCAATTCATAAAAATGAAATAAAAAAAGATGAACGGACATTCCGTTTAGGCTAAATCAAATGCATTTCTGGGAACATATGGGTAAAAATAATAATAATTCAACATAATATGGAAGATGCGGATGCGGATGGATGCGGATAGATACATTGGATAATATAATTAATGCGGTTGGATAATGGGCGGATAATTAATTTGCGCGGATGGATTCGGATGACTTCAAAAGCCTGTCCGCGCATCTCTAATTCACACATACAAATTGTCAGTAAAAGAAGCAAGAAGAATACATTAAAAAAAGACATAGAATAGAATGCTGTTTCCAGTCTTTTCCTGAACATTTCTTGCAATTTTGCATTTTTCCCTGTTTTGCCTTTCTAATTTGTATGGAGAATGGTGTATGTGTGTATGAACAATTATAAATATATAAAACAAAACACAACTAACTACAACATTATATATATTTGCTAACTTACCGTGTCAATAATGCATGCAGCTACAAATGCAGATGGAACAAATAATCAGGTGAACAATATGCACAAGCTGGTTTAGTGGGAGCCAGGATGCCTGTGTACAAACTGGTGTCACATATCCTTATGTGACACCAATCCTTAGCCTATAGGACAGAGCAGACCTGAGACACACCCACATACAGGGGCGTCACAAAGGGGGGGGGGGGGGGGGGGGGGAAGTGGGACTGAGTTACTAGGGCCCAAGGTGGAAGGGCCCTAGTAACTTAAGCTATTGAAAAATAGCAGATATACAAGCTCACAGCGCGGCAAGCTTGTAGATCTGCTATTTTTGAAAAGTCGTGAAAATGTGTGCAAATCTTTGAATATATGTATTTTTTAAGCAAATATTTGTAACTCAAATTTTGCTTCTGGGGGGTCCCTGGAGCTAAATATTTTGAGATGGGGTCCGTGGCCAAATACATATCATCTTGGGGGTCCTTGACATGAAAAAGTTTGAGCACCACTGACATGGAAACATAGGTTTCTTGCACACATTTTCACAATTTTCAAAAATAGCAGATCTACAAGCTCGCAGCGCGGCACTCAAGCTTGTATATCGGCTATTGTTCAATAGTTAACATTCATGGGGGGCCCGCAGTGAATCCTTGTACCCAGGGCCCAGATTTTAGTGTGACGCCCCTGCCCACAGAGAGTCTCCATGCAGAGCTATCCTTTGACCTTTGCACTGGAATACCAGTATAAATAAAGATAAAGAAATACAGATAAAGGCACTATAGGCCAATTATTTGTTTACAAACATTGAGACTGAATGCACAGCTGACTGTATCATGTAATCAATTCCCAACAGATCCCCAAACCTGTTGTTTTGGGGAGCACTGGTTATTCAACCTCCTCTTGTGCTTTGAATAATGTATCATTATAACTTTATAACCATATGATCCATCATGTGCTCTGTACTTTTCTATTACTGTTGTTAGTGTTGTCCTATTTGTAGTATGTTTTGTTTTGGTCTTGTTTTGTTCTGTTGTTGTTGTCCCCTTGTCTTGATGATGTTGTCTTACCTACACTCTAAGAAAGAATTCTGTGACCGAGTAAATAGCACTATTAGAAAAAGTTATATTTACTCAATAAAATCACTGAATATCATGTATGTGATTGTTTGAGTAGGTCACACCAAACAAAATGAGTAAAAATCCAACTGCTCTTTTTGAGTTAGATGTACATATATTATTTGAGTTAATTTCATGAGAATAAATTAGTATTTGACCAACTGATTTTATTCATGAATTATACTCAATTTGTTTTGGTAATTTTCCTTCATAATATTTGAGTATGGAGTACTTATATGGATCAATTTAAAAAGACCCTTAATTATTATTCATTCCAACTTAATAATCTTTCATCTCTCACAACAACTTAAACAATTGAGTAGATATGACTAAGATTCAAAATTGTACACAAGGGTTCATGGGAAAGTTCTACTGGAACATTCTGTCAACAAACAGCAGCAGCACACATCTTCTTCAACAAGAAACCTGGAGAGTGTTTGCAAATATTGGTAAGTAGATTTACTGTATCTTTGTGCATATAGGCTACACAAATGTATTGGGTATAACTTATGTTCTTTACAAAGGTTTGCAGCTAGTTAAGGTTACAGTGAGAGGAATGTGCAAGCCCTCTAGTCATTGTGACTTTTTGCATTTATTACAAGCTATGCACAGCTGCATACAATGGTGTACAATGAAGATAAAATGCACAGGTATAGGCCTACATTATTATCTACATGTCTTCTTTTTTACTCTCTTCCCATCATCTCTGTCTTCCAGGTTAGTGCAAAGTTCAGGATGATCACCACACTGAATCTTGAGCCAAAATGTATGGCAATGTTGGACTTCTATACCCCCAAACTACTGTCCATGTTCCAGTCCAAGAAGGGCAGTTTGGGCACAAATGAGTATTGTACTTCAGGTATGAAACTTTCATTTACTCTAACTGCTTTAATTATATTTCACCTGGCTAATGACAATAATTACTATATTAATTTATGCTAAACTCATCTTTATCCCCTGCAACTCTCTCTCTCCTGATTATTCATTTCTAAATGTATGTCTTAATAGCTACTAAGGACAGTCTCCCAGCTTCCGTTGCTAAAACTGGGTTGTGGAAACAATTGTATTGCCAAAGTTCATGTTAGTTATGAAAGTGCAGTCATACTTTTTCTTTATTGTTCAAATAATTATTTTTCTATTCTGCAGAGAGGAATCCCCAATCAACGAACACGAGAGGTCATCATCCGATGTCTCATCGACCATCTGGAAGAAGATAGTGTCAAGATCAAGGACTTTCAAGTTAGTAAAATAAATGTTTTGACGTTTTAATGTCATCGTGGATGAGACCATCACATGCAAAGGAACAGCATAGTGATGTCCAGAGAATGAGGTTGTGACATTGGCTGAATGGCTGTTGCATCCGTTGCATGTCTGGTCCAACTGATTCAAGATTATGCCCAGGGCTGCATGTGTGGAGACAGCTAGGATTGCTCAATGTGTGTCTGTGTGTTTTGTAACATTTAGCCTGAAAGTGAGCTCTAAACAATTATCTTCACAATGTGTGCAGGAAGGAAGCTGCTGGTGCACCTGTCAGAGTAGAAGAGAAGTTGACAGAGGAGGTGATGATGAAGATGAAGATCTACCTGCTGCAGAACCAAGAGGACTCAATGAATGAACCTACTGATGTAGGTATTGTGATTAAGGGCATCACTGCCCTCAACAATCTTGGGGGTCTGCTGCTATCTGTTGGGACTGTTCTATGCCTTTAATCTGAGATACCCCAAGAACCTCAGATATGGTCTTGAGATGTTCCAAAAAGTACTAGTTGAGTTGGATCCTGGACACCTTTCAGCCAAAGTTCAGAGACTGAAAAAATGTCTGCTTGCCGACTACTGTTCAGCAAGATGCTCTCAGAAAGTGGGTATAACCTACTGTGGATTTATTGTCAAAACAGCATTTTTGCAATGGTATTTGTTGCTGATAGTAATGAGTTAATGTAAAGTGTTTGTTTCTGGTGCATTCGAGTCATAATGCAAACAGGTCAGTTTAGCATATAGACATTACACGTGTATATGTTTAAATGTTGAGCTACTGTAAATGCTTATTTATTATTTCATATTCCAAGTTGTGATTTTCTTTCATGCCAAATGGCCTCTGACTGTCTTTAATGTATTTTGTGGTTATGACTTACTGTTCATTTGATGGGCTCATTGTTCTTATGGTGCATAATGTTTGACAGACTGCTTACTTACAGTATGCACAGTTCAATTAGAGGTACTTATATACAGTATTGTGAACACACACTGCTCTTTAGTAAACAGAATTTTAAAAGTGTCAAGGATACCCCTTTCCTGATCATTATCTTTAAACATATTGTTTTTGCAGGCATTGTTGCATGTCATTTACATACTAAAGTATGTTGAATGTTCATACTTGATGTGGTGTTACACTGGTCAAAATTAGTTGATTAAAAACATAATTATCTGCATAATTATTTCATGTGTATTCATTTGACATCATGTACTCCTGGAGTAAAAGGTAAAGTAAATGCAAGGGGTAAATGGTACTATATGAATTAAATCAATAAAAGTAAATGAATAAAGTAAATGTGACATATTTGTTTTGTTAAATCATACTCTAATATTCAATTAGATCTACTTAATATTTCAATGTATTTACTTGTAGTCTTTTGTGGCATTGACTGAATAATTTAATTATATCTACTCAATTTCTTTAGGTCATTGTACTCAATTTTAGTTGTTAATAAGTACGTAAAAGTTTTGGTTACTTTTACTCAAATTAATTGAGTATCATCTACCTGATTTCATAACAGTAATATTTACTCAATATTTTTGAGTGTAAAAATGTTTCACCAATAAAATTGAGTAGAGCCTAGTTTTTGTTTTTAGAGTGTATATGTGAAAGTTCTATGTGTATGTGTATATGTATAAAATGTATGATGTTTGTCAACCTGTGGGAGCTCCTCGAAAACGAGATGATACATCTCAAGGGGTTATCCTAATAAAGAATTTCTATATATATATATCTTGTGTGCTAGTGAGGTGCTCCCATGGGTGCGCCCTTATCGAGACATATATACTTCATTGCGCAACGGTGTTCCACGTCAACCGAGTAGCTGATATACAAACTCACATCGCGTCACCAATGCAACCCTTCTGAGCTTGGAGGTCTGCGGCTCTGCGCGCGACACCGTCGCAGGACGGAGCATAATTTGGCTTCATGGACTGCAGCTGGGCGAGCAGTAGACGCTCTGGTGATCCAGTGGATCGGGTGGGTGATCAAGAGGAGCGCTCCCTCTGTTCTGATGACGGTGAATAGAGGTGGGGTTTGAAGGACAACTGTTTTGAATCGCTATTATTGTTTACAATCAACAGAAACTAAGGATTATATATTTCAAGAGTGAGAATTTACAGTAAAAATCCTAAGCATTCTTCCTCCACACTGGGAGAAAAACGGCATCTGAAAGTTTGATGGAATGCATTTTTAAACACGAGTGCCATCCATTGCATCCTATGAACGGTGGGGTTCATTTGGTGCCGACCGGCGTGCGCATACTGGTTTATATCAATGTGACGTGGACCATTAAGGCATCTATATGAATGCAGCCTTTACCATTTGTCATGCATTAGGTGCAAGACTTGTCACGAGTAGCCTATGGTGTGTATTGTGGGGGTTTGGGGGCTCTCTGTGCCCACGGAAACAAATGTAAAAGTCCAGTCCTTTGTCCATCAATAGTTGGTTTTATTGAAGAGACGGGGAATAGGCCTAAATATTAGACACATGTAGCTTCCATGGTGAACCCTCCAACAGAACACCTCTCTTTGTTCAACCACAGTATTTATATTCAGTCTTAACATGGGTTTCTACGAACTTGTACATGCATTCATGCAGGGACGTGCTGGCCATTGGGGAAAGCGAGACAACTCCCGAACGGCCGGTTCATTCCCGGCCGGTCCAGGCCGGCCCATTCCCGGCCGGTCCAGGCCGGCCATTAGGAAAAAAAAATTAAATAAAATGTCGGCCTTCGTTCCATTTTGGGGGATGGGCGGCCAACAAAGTAAATTGTCACATATCTCCAAGTTTCAAATTTGTAGATTTTTTCGCAAAGCAAAGCCCTGCTTCATCATACAAGGCCGTCGCATAAAAGTAGTGAAAACAGCAGATCTACAAGCACACAACGCCTCGCACCGCGAGGCGTTGTGTGCTTGTAGATCGGCTGTTTTCACTAGTTTAAATAATTTTTAAAATGATAAATACAAAACAAACGGTTTTGGACATACAAGGTTTCCACCCGACAACGACGAAATATAACTCATGTAATTGGCCCACTGGCTTGTCACTTGTCATGATCTGAAATGGCAAATCTTTGAGTAGCAGCAGCGCTATAGAGAGAGATCTCTCTCTATAGCGCGCAATGAGGGCCTCTACAACTCTTTTTCCCGGGCTGAATCAGGGGCCCAGCACGTCCCTGCATTCATGTGTGTTGGGTATGCACAAAGTTATGTGTGTGCGCTGCAGCCTAACCTAAACACAGCCTATAGGAGGAGGGAGCTGTACCAGGATATGTGTGTGTGTGTGTGTGTGTGTGTGTGTGTGTGTGTGTGTGTGTGTGTGTGTGTGTGTGTGTGTGTGTGTGTGTGTGTGTGACCTGTGCTCCCGGGATTAGGGGCCCAGTGTGTGTGTGTGTGTGTGTGTGTGCTCGGGGCTGCCCTGACTTCCTTCACTGCGTCCATTAATTGAGGCCCAGTCGACAACCTGTCACACTGCACTTCTAGTGGAATGTCCGGCCTGGCAATGTACAGATTGTGATGGGCAGACGTGACTTATGGGGGCTAGTAGTGTTACTGTAAATAGTAATAAAGAAATCGCCAGCTTATTGTGTCTAAAAATACATATTCAGCCACTTGTACACACGCCCCCAGCCCACTGAAATCAAAATCGCTAACATCTCTAAAACAATACATAGTAGTAAATTAAAACATTTTAACATCTTCATTAGCTCCTATTGTGAAGTGTTATATATGCGTCATCTTTGCTGTCTGACTGTGTCTTATTCAGGCACGTGCACACATACCGGTAGACATCAAAGCCCCTGCCCTTTTACCCGTCTTTAAAAAGTGCCCTCTCCAGACCATGAATAAGTACCGAAAATAGCCGACACACGCACGCACGTACGCACGCACGCACGCACGCACGCACGCACCCACGCACGCACGCTCTCTCACACACACACACACACACACACACACACACACACACACACACACACACACACACACACACACACACACACACACACACACACTTTTGTCATGGTATACATGTCTAGAGTTAGAAAATATGTGATAGCCTTGCACCAGTGGTAGCTTTATGGGTGCTATCATGCATTTTATTTCATAACACTAGGCGAAGATATATGAATAATGAAATATATCAATATATGAAAACATACTACTTAACCCCCCTATACAAAAGGTGTTTCTAGTTCTGGTACCTCTAGGCGGAGAAAAGAAAGCTCCACAGTTGTTACTGTGTACGTGTTATACTTTGTTTGTTTCACAACTTTTCTAAGAAATGCAATCAGTTCCTGGAACCTAAGGTGACCACATTGTAAGGGGTTCATTTTGGTGCCTTCACTTTGTCTCTTCTAAGTTCATTGCACAGGGGACCTGGAGCCAAGGGGGCTAGTGCTCAGCTGTACTGTACACAATCTCCACAGTCTTTCGCATTGTCATCAATTAAAACAAACTGTCTACCATCATGTTGCTGATTTAATGGATGGATATTGATTTTAAATGCTCAACATTCATATGGCTCGGTTGAATGTTGCACTTGACAAGGTAATTGTCAGGACTACGGCCTGAGGTTTAGGTTCTGGGACTGTTTTTGAGTATGATTTTTGCCCTGTGTTTTCTGCTCTGACTAATTGTCATCTCTTGTCATTATAGTGCCGTCACTCCCACTCATCTGCTTATTCCCAGTCAGCCAGTCAGAGTGGAGGTTCACACCTGCACTCCATTCATGTGTCACACTCAGCCCTACTTAAACCCAGTTTGTCTGTTGTTCTGGTTGCCAGATTATATCCTGCAGTTCGTGTGTCCTCAGCTCCCCAGTGCCACCTGCTTGCTTTTGTTAACTTCCCTCTTCTGACCGTTGCATGGATTTTTGACGTCCCTTTTGCCTGCTGGATTTGGATTTGTTTGCCAGGGTTTTTGATATTCTGTTCATGGACTATTCTACCTGCTTTGAGCTATTAAAACCCTGTTTAACCCTGAACCTGTGTCCGTCCGCTTTTGGGTCCAGAATCTACATCCTGACAGTAATGCGAAAATGTATGCTATATTTTCTCATAAAGACAAGGCATTAAAGGATGGTGGCTCGGGGGGGGGGGGGGGGGGGCTGTGGTGATTTTCTGCACAGGGCCCATTTTCACTTTAATCTGTCCAGGGATACTACGTCTAGTCTTGGCGAGGCAGACATCCCCATGATTTCCTAGGGCAACCATCTCTGGAAAGGGTGTGATACACATGCTCAGTGATGAGCAAGTCCTGTTGGTGTATCAGGTGGTTATACCGATGGTTACTGATGATAAAGGAGGATACTTGAGGACGAGATAGACCAGGATGTGAGAAATAGCATGCTGTGCTTGCCAATCAGGAAGGCTGGGGCCAGGGAAGGGGGATGTGGTGGTTTTACGCTCTGATCCAGAGTATGAGCAGAAGCATACCGATAAGTAGTTGCAAATGATAAATATTGTATAATTTTACACTCAAAGTTATTATGAATATCAGTTCTTGTGACATGTTAACTAAAATAAATCATGAATAAACTGAACCATGAATGTTCGTCATGTTTTCATGTTTTGCCTTGACCTGGCATTTAACATGTGAGATTGACCTGACATGAAGAAGAAAAAAAACAGACATCATGACTTGATTCTACACATATGAAAACCCTAAAAAACGAAACAGGTATTACACATCTTTCTATGAAAAGGTCAACCAAAAGTTTCATTTTCTGTAGGTGTGGTCAATTTGGGTACATCTATTTAACATGGTATTAGCCTACATCTTTAGTTTATTTACAGAATAAATCTTTGTGTTACATATATAATGAAAACAGAAGTATTCTATCTAAGATATTGTGCTTTAACTGTCTGTAGTAGAACAATCTTAAAAACTGTCTGGGCTTTAACCCGATCATCTTTCAATGAGAGGGTCTATAAGACAGAACCATCAGTTTCAAGTTGGATGGTTAATTTGGTGTGGGGTTATAAACAGTGTTAACACACAGAAAACTACCACCGATGCAAGTCACATTTTTCCTGGCACCAAATTACCCCAAATCCCTTTGAGAATTATTGCTCCAGAAGACTGACTTGACTTTGATGCAATACCTCTTGTCATCAGTAGGTGTCAGACTTAGCCTGACACATGACATCATACTCTAGTTAAGTATCCAGCTTACTGTTCAAACACTTTTTTTTTCTATTTCTTTTCTTTATATTTTTGTCCCACATTTTTGCAACCCATTTTTCTCATCCAGTGCCAACTACCTAACCTGTAGTCATGTTTTTGTGAGGGCATCTACCCTAGGAGACACGGGGAGAACATGCAAACTCCACACAGAAAGACCCTATCGCCGACCCCACCTAGGGTGTGGGCGCTGATGACGAGGAGGGAGGAACACGCCCCCAGCGCCCACAGTGTCCCCCGCAGGAATCGAACCCAGGACCTTCTAGCTGTGAGGCGAAGCGCTAACCACTGCGCCACCGTGCCCCCTTGTTCAAACTCAATCCATACTTTACAGCAGGGGTCTTCAGCAGGGGATCCTCAGAGTTACTACAGGGGGTACTCCAAATCTTTGAGTGATAGAAAGTTATTTTTCTACTTTTTTATATTAACCACTTGAACCCTATTGTCAATATTCTGGGAACTTTAGCCAAGAATAGCAGATCTAGAAGCTCAAAGTGAGGCGTTGTGAGTTTGTAGATCGGCTATTTTCGGCAAAGAGCTTTGAATGTTGAGGGGGAAAAGTACAGAGTGAAAGGTCAAGTTTATTAAGTATTGACAGTTCAAGTGGTTAAATATCTGAAAACACATTGAAATGAATCCAAAATACTCTGATCATGATGTTGTCAAATGATGAACGGAATGGAATCTATGAAAAGGTTGTGGGGGTCCGTTTTCTCTCGCTCTCACCTAAGTGGTCCTTGGCCTGAAAACGTTGAAGACCCCTACTTTACAATGTTGGCTCCCATGGCACAGCAGTTCTCTGGTTGGCAGCTTTGATCTCTGTGGCTGTCACTGTCCAGATATTCTCCTGGATGTTATCTTGTTACACTTTTTAGCCCCTTTTCGACTGCAGTTTTAGCACCAAACCACACCACACTACACCACACCACACCGCACCACATAAAAATATCTACATTTTCCACTACACAAAAATACCCCTATCGGTAAAAACAAATTGACCCTTTTAACTGTGATTATAATACAATATAAATTTGTATTACAACTATCCTAAATTATAATACACTATAATGGATTATAACTGTGATTATAATACACTTTAACACATTGACCGCCATTTTAACATACCTCCGTACTCCCACCTGCCATTCGTCTCCATAGACTTCCATGTAATTGGGTGTGCACGGATCATGCACACCCATGCCTAGATAATGCACCACGTGTGTCCACATTGCTCACAGCTTTCAAACAAAAAAATCCGAATGGAAATCCGTTCAGGCATTCATGAGATAACAGCCACTATGTTTAACAAAGATGGCTGCCAAAATGGCTGCCATGCTTGAAAGATGGGGTTGCTATGGGGGTTAAACATGCAATTTCGCGATTGCTATCATGCCTACTCCATTTTTTGGGGTCCAAACATTTTTTTGAAAAAGAAATGTTTTTGAATTTTTTTTTTTTTTTTTTTTTTTAATTCTCGGGACTATCGGGCCTGGCGGGGAAATACATTGGAATAATCTCGGGACTATCGGGCCTGGCAGGGAATGAGTTAAATTATTATTGTATTACTATGATAATTATAATTCACTATAATAGATTATAATAGTGGTCACAACTCAATAGAACCTATTATCATGTATTACAACTATATCCTGGTGGTCTAAATGAAAAGTCAGTGAGTGATCAGTCATTATGAAGTGTTTGGCCCCGTTTGGCCTAGCTCAGACCTACTCTAGAGTGGATACTTTTTAGTACCACGTTTAGTACCACCTTCACACCACTCTACCCAGTTCCTTGTAGTGGAAAACCTGTCACAAGTGGGCGGTGTGTTGTGGAGTGGTGTGGTGTCGGGCCTGTGGAAAAGGGGCCCCCATGGACAGGGCAGGTGGTCCTTGTCACAGAAACTGAACAAGTTACAATGATGGGTATGTTTAACACATGGACCCATTTGTCTCAAAGTACAGGGCCGTTCATATTTGACCATTTGCCAAAAGACTAACATCTAACAAAGCTGACAAGTGTATGAATATTTGTATATTCAAGTGCAAGTTACATTTTGCACAATCATTAATCATTAAAACAAAGTCTGCAGTTGCTTTGACCCATAACCTTCACTCCAGAAGCTTGACTGTTTCACCGTCAGCATGTGGGTAAGACCACTAAATACCCGTTTAGTTTTTTTTTTAATAACAATCCTTGGAAACATCGATTTCACAAAGCTCCCCACAAGTATACAAGTAGGAGATGTCTGCGCGCTTCAGCCAGCAGTTATTGGTAGAAGGACTCGTCGGTGCTCAACAAGGACAAACTATATCAAAAAGACATTACCTGGGCACTTCAAAAATGACTACCCAAATAAAAGATGGAGCACTCAACTGGTCTGCACGTTCATTTATTGTAGAGCGACAGGGTGACTGACGTTTCAACGTTTAGTCTTCCTCAGAGTGTGAGGTCCCCACAAGAGATCCCCACAAGTATCTCTGTAAAAGATGACGGAAGCTCATTCTTTGCAATAATAACATTTTATAATAAATGCTAAAATGCAGTAAAATTGTACAATAAATGGTTGTATAATAAACAAAAACAACAATGCAGTACAAAAGTGTACAATGCTTAACAATAGAATCCAACGAAAAAGTGACTTAACATGCATAATAGAATCCAGCAAGGCTTCAGTGCCTCTCCCTGTGGTCAACATCCACAGGGAAACCATTAGGGACTAAACAACACTAAAATTAAGTGTACAATGCTTAACAATAGAATCCAATGAAAAAGTGACCTAAGATGCATAACGGCATCCAACAAGGCTTCAGTGCCTCTCCCTGTGGTGGTCAACATCCACAGGGAGACCATTAGGAACTAAACCATAATAAAATTAAGTGTAAAATCACCTCATCCAGGCCATTCAATACAAAATATGATTCTGCTAATTCTCCGTCACAGCATTTGGGGCATGAGGTGTGGTTTTCAATCCATCTCCCGACGCACTGCACGCAACCAATCAGGCTGCGGCAGTGTGGGTCCACAACCGGCTCGGTCATCGGATCTGCAAGAGTCAAACATCAGAACAATTTCCACCTCAGTACTATGTTCAATATTATGGTTGTCTACGGCAGTGTTTCTCAAATGGGGGTACGTGTACCCCTAGGGGTATGCGAGGTACTGCAATGGGTACTCGAGAAATTGCCCCCAAAAATAGAAAAATAGAAGTATAAATCATGCTAATATTGATCATAGTTAAAACATTTACTACAAATGAATTAGGAGGGGAAAAAAACATGAGCCTGAGTTGCTAACCCACATTAGATGTTAATAGGTAACTGGGATGTGTTTTAAAGTTGTTTGAATGTATTGAAGTTATTGACATGAATTGAAACTCTTTCACTCCATTTCTTATTTGTGATTTTATGTTCCTGAAATGGGGGGTTATCATATAGCATCATATACCACTATTTATTGATATCATAATGACAGGCAAAATGCTGTTGCCGGGTAAAGGGGGTACTTGGATTCAGAAATCAGGGAAAGGCAAAAAAGATTGAGAAACACTGGTCTACGGAACGCATATTTATTCTATACTGAACCATTACAGGGCGTTTGGTGCACATGTGTACAGTGTACTGATCTGAGAGCAAATGAAAGAAAATTTTGCATGTAAAACAGACTACTTCAAATCCGAGTTCCGAAAGGGGACGACACTTTGCAGTGATCTGAATACCAATGACGCTCCTAAATGAAAATTGTCGAAGTCGAAGCGAAGCTAACGATCGTCACAGGATCATTTCAAGGCCTTTACTTATATTTCAGCGGATTGAATTCAAAGTCGCAGCAATTTCGTAAGACGTACCGATTTCTTTCCGCGCCGGACTTCAGAAAGAGAAGATCTAAAAACGGGGTGTAATAGGTTGAGCACACACAAACTCGCATGGACACGCAAGCATGCACGCTATAGCTGTCACGATTACAAATTTAAACTGACGATTATTAATTGTTACACAAATAATTGTGATTAACGATTTAATTGTGTTTTTAAGACAGGAACATATGAATACAAACTTAATTTCTGTTTGCCATAAGTACGACAGACAGACAGACAGACAGACAGACAGACAGACAGACAGACAGACAGACAGACAGACAGACAGACACATGTTACAGGTTAATAGATCATAAGCCATAACCTGGATTTGTGTTCACGTAGGGTTGGATTTGCTGTGGTGGGAGATCCCTCCCTCTGCTTATCTGGTCATTAATGTTTATGTACGGTAGTGTTTTTATCCCTGCTTCTGGTCTGAATTAAATATACTTGCATTTCCTTTTGGGAAATCTAAACCAATATTTGTTAGTATCACTAACTATTTATGTAAAAATGCTAGCCTTTTGAATGATGCGATGATGTCATCGTGTCTATATCTGCCCGTGGGAATATTGCATAAACATCAATACAAAGAAAAATAGATGTTAACCACATTAAATAATCCCCATTTCTATGTAAAAAAGAAATCTCCATTTCTATGTAAGTATCTGATGTTGTTACTTATCCTTTCCCCTACCTTTAAGAATGTTATTTAGATAGCATATTTAGACAGATGCAAGGTCTAGACAGATGCTGGGTTTGATGTTTACCCGGAGCACTTGAAAACCTATAAATAAGTTATCTTTGCGAATATTATAAAATATAAAAAGTCGAATATTCGCTTATTATTATTATTTTTTTATTATTGCTTTCTTTATAGTTTATAAAGCTTGGCTAGAAAGGAAGTCATGAGTTGTCAATGGCCCTGGTGTATTTGAACTGGGGACCCCCACCCTGACAAGCACTTGGAATTGTAGGTATTACATTTAATGTGACTCGGTTCCACAGATAAATATTTTCGCAATGTTCGCCTCTTGTACTTAATATTTGACAGTTTGGCCAGTCCTGTCGAATATTCGACTATTCGAATACTTTGAGGTCGAATAATTCGAATACTAAAAATCACTATTTGTGAATGCCCTAGTGTCAACGTGAACAAAATTATTTACAAACCTCTGCAGATGGCGCAACGGAAAGCATCTTTCACCGGCACAATCTGGGTGTCCGTGAGGAGGATGGTGGTTCTCCTGTTGGAGCGGGTATAGTTGACCAGCTCCTGCATCGATGCCTTTCACCTCCGTCAGCCCCTCAGCTACCAAGATCAGCCCCTGTAGCTTTTCTGTTAGGTCCTTGACGCCACTGGGAGAGGGAAAAGTTTATGAGACAATGGGTCCTATTTTCGTTCATGCTAAACCCTAAACTTATTTTCTTTTTTTTCCCACACTTTTGAAAAAGCTTTACCATTTTGAAAAACATTTTAAAATACTTCAAATAGCCGATCTGCATCGACACGTTCTACATGATCTACTATATCGATATAGTAGCAAAATATCGTACAGTTTGGCTTTGTATCGTATCATTTTACTATGAAGATGATCGTTATAAGTAAGTAAGTATTTGTACCAATTTTAAGAGGGGAAATGAAAGAGGGGTCCAATTACCATTCCATATAGCTAGTCTTGGTCTATCGATAAATGTGTGTAATCTCTGTTTATGTCAAGGTGTGGGTTTGTCCATATGTGTTGAAAGATAATCCATAATCCATGTCCCCCCCCCCATGCACTATTGACACGTTTCACAAAGATTTAATTTCTTTGCTAAAAGGTCACTATATCAATTTTGAATCATTGAAATTGTATCGCCATGAATGAACCAATATCGTCCATGTATCATATCGCTATATGAAAAACGCTGCATTATGGCCATTACACAGCTTCTACTAATTCAAGTCACATTTTATGTTACCATCAGATCAGTAAATGTTAGGACCCAAGCTTGGTTTTACACTTTGGTCGAAGAATGTCCACCAAGTAATAAACTCAGTCAGTATCAGCTTTGGACTGTCTGGGTTGATCTAAGACAGTACTTCTCAAACTGTGGTAAAAAAGAAAAAGGGGAGTGAGATAATATAACTTTTTAAAACATAATATACTATTATCGAAATACTGCGGCTATTGGCTATTAATAATTATCAGTGTCGGGACCTGTTCGATATGGACGGACTAGTAGGCTACAGAACGGCGGGAGTGAAATCACACCGGGCCAGTGCTGTGCGTGGTGATGGTCCCACCAGCACCAACTGCCGTTCAAACCCGACGCAGAAACTGGGATTCAACAGGACTAGATTGAGAGGAGGGACAGTGTGGTATACTTACCCAACACAAGTTGCTGCTGACATAAATAGATTTATTTGGTGATTGCTTATTGATGGTCAGGTCCAAATTAAATTTATCTCCTGAGCAAGCAGGCAGGCTCTATTGGCTCAATGGTAAAAATATCAGGAAACGACGTTCAATCCCGGGTTAGAATGGCAATGTTACACAGCGCTGCTTTAAGTAAGCTGAATTATTTTATTAATCATCCTTGTGTAGCCTGTGGGACCTCCCAGCCAGCGTCACCTCACAGCCAACGTCAGTGCACAGCTGCAGCCGATCACATTGATTAGTTTAAAAGGGGGGTTCTAGCAGCTGTACGGTACGGTGATTGTTTGCTGCACCTACCGTCACGTACACGCACGGCTGGGGGAAGGAGATCGGGTATGCAAACATTTGAGTTCTTAACTTTAGCTTTTATAGTTGGGCATTTTAAATAACATGATATTGTGTTTGTAAATAGCATCCAAATAATGGGACGTTTTCTGTACTGTAGGGCTTGGCAATGGCTGTGAGCTGGGAGCTGCTAGTGGTGTGTTAAATGGACCATAGTAGCAGGTAGGCGCAACGCATGGCAAAGTAGTAATCATGTAGATTTAAGGAACATTATAATGTAGTATGGAAACTGACATTCTATATTTAACTTACAGATTGCCTAGGCGTTGTGTCTGCCGCTGCCCTCATTATTAACTGTCCCTTTGTTTAGTATTATGATTTGTTATTTTTGATTTAATTGTTTATTGTATTTTGTTTATTGGCTGCTTCCCAACTGAGTGACTGTTGACAAACTTTATACTGAATTACATCTAGCCTGTTCACTTGCTGTAGGCTACTGAGTTTGTCCAATGCTTATGGGTCCTCTGGACCGCCCAGGTTCCCACAGTCAAGATATTGTTCATACTATGTGCTATTTTAAGATTACTCAGCTACCTTTTCTAATGCTCTCTTAAAAACCTTTTGTATTAAATAAAGATCAGTACCATTGTACTATTATTTTATACACTGTTTCTTGGTCATTCATTTGACACCCTGAGGGGAAACTTAAGAGTTTACTGGTTATATTGAGTTCCCTTTAACTCAGCCAACTAAAGGGTGGCGTTGTCTATTACACTTTGTTACACTTGGTAAGAAGTATAACTGTAATTCTTTAGAACTGTTTGTGTCATGAGAACATCTACACAGGACATATAAGTGTTATTGTTGTATAAAACAATACCAAATACATATCATGTGTAATTCTTATAATGGTGCTTTCTGGTACGGTGTTCAAATCTGAAAATAATAATACAAAAACCATCATAAGTATAAGTTAAAGCTGGAAGTTTGTTGACTACAGTTTATGCTTATTCCGCTTATTCTATTCTAATAGCTGAATTCATACCAAAAAAAAAGAGAAAAAAAAATGCTAAAGTACAGGTGTTGTATCCCTCAGTTACTGCAAGTTACTGCAAACATATCTAAATAAGAATACAAATAAAACACAGGACACTGGATCAGATACTCAGATACATCTTGATGAAAACTACAGCCGCTGTTTTCAATTGATTGGATATGTAACATATTCAACATGAAACAGTTGTATCAGTTAAATCTAATCTCCTGTTATCGAGTCTGCTCAGAGTAATTTTCTTTTCTGGTCTTTATTTCAACTAACTTTACAGCACTCACCTGAGGCAGATGCAACCACTGCTTTGGAATGTTCTGAAAGAAATAAAACAATTCAATCAAATAATTATATATTTTACATTGAAAGAGAAACATGTGGGCTTACATAGTACCGTAAAAGATGTTGACTTGTTTTGCCCCAAAGTGAAACTTAAAGTAGAAGTGATGGTGAAGTCTTTTGTATAAATCAATGGTTCTCAAACTTGTTTGGGTCAGCAGCCCTCTATCCATTATCCAGGTCCCTTACCTCACACCCATTTAAAATGTAGTCTGTTTCTACTCTGAAAATTCACGTTTGCTTAATATAGTGTTTGCTTTTATAATTTAATATCTCATGGAATCACATATTAAACTGGACTGTTAGAATCATTTGATTATTGGTCTACTTCAGATCAGTCCAGGATAATGGACGCACATCCAAGTCAAATTCAGTACAGTAGGTGCTGGATTTTTTGGAAAAGGCCGATGGTCAAGGTTGGCGGGTGCTTAGTTAAGGTGCAAATGTTCAGAGCGGTATATCTGATAATAACTATGTAAGCTATCTGTGTCTTGAGCTGACATGAAATAATAGCCTGCACAACATTCAAAATAGGTGTATGTAAAACTCCTGCACCTTTATATAGAATAAGAATTTAAACTTGAAAATAATCAATCTACATATACTGTACACAAGACTAATCAACACTTCTGGACATATTTTCTTGTACATGGCTAAGTTGTCACGTGAAAACACTGGATGCTTGGTGCACAAAGGGACATGTTTTTCCCCACATGGCTTCACGATTATTATCTTTCAACCGCCCAATGCAACTAGCCGTGAACCACAAGTAGCATAATAACAATACGACAACAGACCATGCCCATGAACAGATCTAAAACCAACAACGTGTTGCATCACGTTATTGGCTTGTACTTTAAGTATTTTCTTGATGTAAGTTACGGGAGTCGCTCTCCATTCCGACATGTACTTCTTATTGTCGGAGTGGCGACACTCACATAGGGGTTAAGTTTAGGGTTAGGGTTAGAGATAGGGTTAGTGTCTGAATGGAGACATATCGGAAAGGAGACATGTCGGAGTGGCGGGGTGTAACCGTAAGTTACACTGCCGTTGTATAAATTAGGTTTTGCCTACATGATATTAAATCCTTGGCTCAGTATTTAGAATTTGTAATCGATTATGAAAAAAGCTTACCCCTCCGATTCTCTAGGTGCAACATCATTGCAGTTGATTTTTTTCAAAATATCCAGTGTAACTTCCACAGCATTGTCCTCTGTGAAAGTTTGAACTAATATTTCAGCAATCTCTGTTCTACTCTTATTCTCAATGGTGCTTCGTCGAATGTGTGGTTCTTCTGTACGATCACGCAAAGCACTGCAGAATTTCTCCAGCTCAGTCTTCTCCAGATCCTCAAGGGCGTCTAAGATTGTCTCTTTAGCTGTTGAATTCATACACACACAAAATAATAAGGGTAATAATCTATCTATAAATGCGAGAAGTCTCTGCTTGTGTGTGTGTCTGTCTGTCTGTAATCCGCGTATCTCAAGAACCGTTCGTCCCACCGGCTTCAGATTCGACACGCGCGTTCCCCGCCGCGGCGCAGAGTGCAGTGCCGGGCCTCGACCCGACCCGATGCACGGTTTTCCCAAACCGGCGCAAAACGTTCGGAATCTCCTTATGCGGGGCTGATTGTTAACATCAGGCTGTTCCGGAGGAAATCGGCGCAAGCGCTGACTCATTGTGACATCACATCATAAAAGGCTCTGAGATCACGTACGCCACATGAGTCAACAAAAAATGCCATGGTTACGTATTCTGATGTTCCTATATGGGCATAAAAGGACACAGGCAAACATATGGTCAAAACGGCTCTTATGACAACAGGTATAATGGGGTTTGCATTAAAGGGTGGGGCATTCATTCCCTATTTCAAATTCGGCACGCGCGTTCCCCGCCGCAGCAGGTAGTGCAGTGCCTGGCCTCGACCCGATCCGATACACGATTTTCTGGAACCAGCACGACAGGTTCGGATTCTGATGTCTGACATCAGGGTTTTCCGGAACCGGCACTGTGTCTGCATAGATCTCCATTTATGGGCATAAAATGGATGCAGACAGACAGATACGGATATCTCCATATACGAGCATAAATGGACACAGGCAAACAGATGGTCAAAGATCTCCATATATGGGCATAAAATGGACGCAAAAAGACAGATACAGATATCTCCATATATGGGCATAAATGGACACAGGCAAACAGATGGTCAAAACGGGTCCTATGACAACAGGTATAATGGGGTTTGCATTAAAGGGGGAACTAGCACTGTGTCTGCAACACAGTCGGAGGCACAGACAGATACAGAGATCTCCATAATGGGCATAAAGGGACACAGACAAACAGATACAGAGATCTCCATATATGGTCATGAAATGGATGCAGACAGACAGATACAGAGATCTCCATATATGAGCATAAATGGACACAGGCAAACAGATGGTCAATACAGGTCCTACAGAGATCTCCATATATGGGCATAAAATGGATGCAGACAGACAGATATCCCCATATATGGGCATAAATGGACACATGCAAACAGGTCAAAACAGATCCTATGACAACAGGTATAATGGGGTTTGCATTAAAAGGCAGGGCATTCATCCCCTATTTAAATTGTTCCCGAGTTGGCCAGGGCGCCGACTAGACACTCGGCCGGCCGAGCTTCTAGTAATAATAATGGGGGCACGGTGGCGCAGTGGTTAGCGCTTAGCCTCACAGCTAGAAGGCCCTGGGTTCGATTCCCGCCGGGGAACGCTGTGGGTGCTGGGGGCGTGTTTCTCCCTCCTTGTCATCAGCGCCCAAACCCTAGGTGGGGTCGGCGATAGGGCCTTTCTGTGTGGAGTTTGCATGTTATCCCCGTGTCTCCTAGGGTTGATACCCTCACAAAAAACATGCAGTAATCCTGGTCTCAATAATGCCTCCCCCTGGCCAGCTGGGGCGCTTGATGGAGGGGAAAGGAACTGGTTGGAATAACGTGTTCCTTCCACGCGCTAAGTCCATCCTGGGGAAAATCCCCCCTGTCAGGTGAAAAGAAATAACTTGGACTATGTATTGAAGGAAGCATGAGGTCAGTCCGTTGTCTCCCCAGGCACGGCAGAGGGAGAGCAGAGCCCAGGATTACATTGCACTGGGTGAAAAAATGTGTTGCAAAATCGTGGGATAAAAATTATAAAAATAATAATAATAATAATAATAATAAAGCTTTCTAAGCATTGTGCTGTTCACAGTACCTCAGAGCACCTTGACAAACTCACTCAAACTCCATAGAAATAAATACAAGGACACTTACTGTACATCATCAATATACATTTATTTCCTGTTGTTATTGTTTCAGAAATGCTTACAGAGCATTGGGAATATAATATAATATAATATAATATAATATAATATACGTACAGTCAACTTTAGCCCTATATACATTTCAGACATTTGAAAATAACTGATCTACAAGCTCACAGTGTGTTAGAACACATTTACATTTTATTCATTTGAAAACTTGTGAAACAGGATATTCTGCATAATACCCCCCCCCCGACGAGCACTAAGAGTTGAGCCATTACATTTTGTACAACATGGTTCTATTGTAAAAATAGCAGATCTACATGCTCACAACGCCTCGCGTTGTGAGGCGTTGTGTGCATGTAGATCAGCTATATTCAAAATTTCTGCCTCTAATATTTGACAATTTGGCCAATGTTTAATTTGTCATTTTAGAGGTATTAAAAAGTCCTTAAATTGTCACTTTAGAAATGTGCAGATAGCCTCTATACACTTATACTTTGTTGGTTTGTTTACTGTTGTGTGAGAAAACAATGTTGCACATTAAGTTAATCATCTGGGGACCCTCCAAAATAATGTGGGGACCCCCTGGGGGTCCCGACCCACAGGTTGAGAACCACTGCATTAGAATCATGGACTTTTACTTGTAACAGAGTTGCAGTTTTGATATTTTTAAGTAAAAAAGTGATTCGTTTTTCCACCACTGTTCTATTTTCACAGTGTGTGGTATGATTATATAGAGATTAAGTAGATAATGTTTTTACAGATAGAATCAGAATCATCCCAGGTTTACAGGTGTAAAACAGAGGGTGAAATTTGTTTTTGTTCAACAATAAGCTCCATTTAAACACAACCATGAGTGTACTGAATACATAGACATATACAATGGGGAAAATACGTATTGGATACACTGCCAATTTAGCAGGTTTTCCCACTTCTAAAAAATGGAGAGGTCTGCAATTTTTATCGTAGGTATACTTCAACTATATGAGAGACAGAATCTAGAAAGACATTCCAGGAAATCACATTGTATGATTTTTAAATAATTAATTAGCATTTCATTGCAAGAAATAAGTATTAGATACGCCTACCAATCAGCAAGAATTCTGGCTCTCACAGAACAGTCAAATATTTTCTAAGCAGTCCTCCTATTCTACACTCATTACCTGTATTAATTCATCCTATTGACCCACGTTTTACGTTGTTACCTGATAAAAGACCCCTGTTCACACACTCGATCAATCAAACTCCAACTTTTCCACTAGGGCAAGACCAAAGAGCTGTCTAAGGACCCAGGGGAAAAATGGTACTGTAGATCTGCACAAGGCCGGGATGGGCTACAGGACAATAGGCAAGCTGCTTAGTGAGAAGGCAACAACTGTAGGCACAATTATTGGAGCATGGAAGAAGCTCAAGATGTCTATCAAGCTCTCACCTTGTGGGGTATCAATGATCATGAGAAAGATGAGGGATCAGACCAGAACTACTCTGGAGGACCTGGCCAATGACCTGAAGAGAGCTGGGACCACAGTCTGAAAGATTACTATACCATTTGTAAGATACTACGCCGTGTCGCCACCATTGATTAAAATCCTGCAGTGTAGCGCAGTAAGGATACATGGCCCCATCCTTCCTCCCCTCAATACGGTATCTTACTAATGGTAATCTTTCAGACTGTGGTCCCAGCTCTCTTCAGGTCATTGGCCAGGTCCTCCTGAGTAGTTCTGGTCTGATCCCTCATCTTTCTCATGATCATTGATACCCCACGAGGTGAGATCTTACATGGAGCCCCAGACAGAGAGAGCTTGATAGACATCTTGAGCTTCTTCCATGCTCCAATAATTGTGCCTACAGTTGTTGCCTTCTCACTAACGCTTTCAGTGCCAGCTTTCACCACTAGAGGGCGCCCAATGGCCATAGAATTCACCATAGAGATACGCTGGTATATGCACAAGCCGTGCGCAGCCATGATGCGCCTGAACACTTTCCTTTGTGCATGTACAGGAACAGGATGAAGTTAGCTTGAAGTTAGCTATTGGCTACCAAGCATTTTAGAAGCCCTATTTTCGGCGATTTAGCCATGATTAAACCTTGCACACCTCATGGATATGCATGGAACAGAGAATATTTTCCGAACTAGTTCGGGATAGGCACCCAGGACGTTATTTTTTTTTTATTATTTTTTTTTTATCCCACGATTTTTGTAACCCATTTTTTTCACCCGGTGCCAATTGCCTAAGCTGTAATCCTGGGCTCTGCTCTCCCTCTGCCAACCTGGGGAGGGCCCCGAACTGAACCCAGGACGTTAATAAGGTCCAAATTATCCCGAACTAGTTCGGGATATGCACTGTATGAGCTAAGCAGCTTGCCTATTGTCCTGTAGCCCATCCCGGCCTTGTGCAGATCTACCATTTTCTTCCCTGGGTCCTTAGACAGCTCTTTGGTCTTGCCCTAGTGGAAAGGTTGGAGTCTGATTGATCGAGTGTGTGAACAGGGGTCTTTTATACAGGTAACAACGTAAAACGTGGGTCAATAGGATGAATTAATACAGGTAATGAGTGTAGAATAGGAGGACTGCTTAAAAAATATTTGACAGTTCTGTGAGAGCCAGAATTCTTGCTGATTGGTAGGTATATCTAATACTTATTTCTTGCGATGAAATGCAAATTAATTATTTAAAGTGATCCCTGAATATTAAGCCATGTAGGCCTTGATATGTTATAATATCCCTCTTTAACCAAAATATACTATTTAAAACACTTGCAATATATTCCTTTGAGAGAAAAAAAGTTATATCTTCAACCCATGGGGGGAGCCATTGCACTGTTCGTCACATGCAGTGATGACGTAGACAATGCATTTTGGCTGGTCGGACCCATAGGGTTAATTGCAACCGAAGGTCGCATATACTCTGAAAAACCGTGTTGCTTGAGTGACCTACCTTCCTTCCTTCCTTCCTTCCTTCCTTCCTTCCGTAACCTTCCTTCTGTAACCTTCCTTCTGTACGGGAGTGATGTCAGTGTGATGTTAGCGAGTTGTGACATCACTTCCTGTACGGGGCGGCTACACGAAATGTGGATAACACTATATATGGAGATAGTCCAGTCCATCATGTCATATGGGACTACCATCATAGACAGTAGCCAAAAGAGAAGGATACACGGCTACACGAAATGTGGATAACACTATATATGGAGATAGTCCAGTCCATCATGTCATATGGGACTACCGTCATAGACAGTAGCCAAAAGAGAAGGATACACAAGACTAAGAAAGACAAAAAAAGAGAAGAATAAAAAAGAAAAAAAAGGAGGAGGAGGATAAAGATACCAAAAGGAGAAAGAAGAAAGGGTGGATGAGGCACAATGTGTCTCAGAAAAGAAAATGTAACAAGGAGGTGGCAACGGGCGGCTAGATAAAGCTATTAGGCCTGGATCCGACTTTAAGTCGACGCACAGGATTCCAGAAGTGTATCGCTTATTCGCTCTTGTATCAAACTGGTACTCGAAACGTTCTTAGAATTTAATATATATTTTCTAAAGTAAATATGGGGGCGGCTGTGAAAAAAAAGAGAAGAATAAAAAAGAAAAAAAGGAGGAGGAGGATAAAGATACCAAAAGGAGAGAGAAGAAAGGGTGGATGAGGTACAATGTGCGGTATCCTCCTTGTCAAGCTCGACATTGGGCATTTGGACCTATACATGGAGAAATGGAGCGAACTGTGGCCTAAACATGGAGATGTGGTACAGAATGACTCATATATGGGCATAAAAAGTATGTCATGTGACATCACTTCCTGTACAGACAGTCAGACAGACAGGCATTGACTCCGGCCTAACAATGGCTACTGTCTATGACGGTAGTCCCATATGACATGATGGACTGGACTATCTCCATATATAGTGTTCTCCACATCTCCATGTTTAGGCCCTATCGCTCACACCCTAGGTGGGGTTGGCGATAGGGCCTTTTTTTGTGTGGAGTTTGCATGTTCTCCCCGTGTCTCCTAGGGTTGACAACAACTAGAATCGTCAGAGAAACGCTGTGGTTGGCCAGATGGTCAAGAATTGGCGCATGTCACCCTGAGGTCGCATTCCACCCTCAGGTGTCTTACTAGTATGGAACGTCAAAACAATGTTCTCTTTACAATATTTAAAACATTGTCTTGAAGCTCAGATTAACTGTAGTTAGTAGTGTGGTGCTTTTCTGTTCTGATCATATCAAGTAGGATGTTTTGCTGTGCCTGTAAGTGTTTAATTCAACATCTAAAACTTGTTTACACCGCCATTTTAAATGGGCCCGTCCAGCCAAAATGCATTGTCTACTTCATCACTGCATGCGACGAACAGTGCAATGGCTCCCCCCATGGGTTGAAGATATAACTTTTTTTCTCTCAAAGGAATATATTGCAAGTGTTTTAAATAGTATATTTTGGTTAAAGAGGGTTATTATAACATATCAAAGCCTACATGGCTTAATATTCAGGGATCACTTAAAAAATCATACAATGTGATTTCCTGGAATTTCTTTTTGGATTTTGTCTCTCATAGTTGAAGTATACCTATGATAAAAATTGCAGACCTCTCCATTTTTTGGAAGTGGGAAAACCTGCTAAATTGGCAGTGTATCCAATACTTATTTCCCCCATACATACACTATATACACAAATATATACAGTACAGAACCCTGACTATACTGTATACATAAACTAATAGAACCCTTCCTGTGCTTACTGTGTTCGCACGCACGCACGCACGCACGCACGCACGCACGCACGCACGCACGCACGCACACACACACACACACACACACACACACACACACACACACACACACACACACACACGCATCCATAGAAAACATAAAGGCTGATGTCGACTCATCAGAGACATTATCTGTCCTCACAAAGACACACTGAGGAGGAGCGGTCAATAAGCCTAAACCCAGGGTAGAGTGGTTCAGTGAATGTGGACTGGAAGGTGTAGAGGTGTGTCAGTGAGTCAGAGGACACTCTGTAGAAGGACAGAGTCCCAGCAGCATAGTCTACATACATTGCTACTCTGTTGGAGTCAGAGGAAACAACAGGGAGTTCAGTCTGCCTACTATTGTGATAGACACTGTAAGAGCCTACCCAACAGGACAGACACCAGGACAGATCATTCTGTCCAAGCCCACTACCCTCTCCTCTCCTGCTGATTCCTCTGTAAGCCACTCCTATCTGAACCCATCCACTCGTCTCTACCTCCCAGTAACAGCGTCCAGTCAGACCCTCTGTACACAGAACCTGATAATACTCATCATCATCAAATCTGTCAGGATGATCAGGGTATGACTGAAGCTCCTCCCCCCTTGGCAGATGAGTCACCTTCCTGTTGTTCTCAGACAAACAGAGTTTTCTGCTCGCTGTGTTTGGATCCAGTGTGAGACGATGGAAGTCTGATGAGAAAACAAGACAGGAAACATTAAAAAATGCAATATTTAAAAACGTATTAAAATATAATTCACAGAGAGAGAGAGAGAGAGAGAGAGAGAGAGAGAGAGAGAGAGAGAGAGAAACACGTACGCACACACACACACACACACACACACACACACACACACACACACACACACACACACACACACACACACACACACACACATGTCATATTACAATCAAAATATACTCAACTAAGTAAAAGTACTATTTTTTTCTTTCAAAAATAGCAGATCTCCAAGCTCACAACATACCGAGATGCAACGCGTTGTGAGCTTGTAAATCTGCTATTTGTTTGCCAAATTAAAGGCTTTAAGTGGTTGTGTGTGTTTTGTAGGCCAATTAATAAAGTAACTATCAACTGGAATAGGGTTAGGGTTAGTAACTATCCAGGAATGGAGATAAAAGTCTCCATTTCATTTCCAGGCTTTTTTGCATCTTGTTCCAGTCATGGTCTGCAGCCAACTGAAAGAGGAGTGACCCATGCAGGGACAGAGTGTTTTGGGGACATTAACAGAATGTGTGTCAGAAGGAGTGTTGTATGTGTCAGTGGCCCTCATTTATCAATGGAGTGTAAAAAAACAGCGTATTTTCCCCCAAAATATTGGCGTAAGGCAACGTTGAAGTGGCATTTATGAAAGCATCCTAAACAGCCTATCCTGGTGTACATTTGATCCCAGGGTTGCCGGTTGAATTTAAATAACACGCCCTTAAATATTTTCGAAATGCCCAGATTTTACTACAAGAACAACCGGAATACGACCTGGCAACGTAAGGAGAGCCAATAGAAAAGAGTTTACCCATGAGTTTACCCTGCACACCTCGCCTCACTCCCTTTGTGTCCACGTTATGGTCCACACACACACACACACAAACACACACACACACACACACACACACACACACACACACACACACACACACACACACACACACACACACACACACACCACAGTGGAAACAGCAGTCTTTGACAGTGGAATTAGCATTTATTGTGTAAAGTAGGCCAGCAGCCTACATGAATGACATCACACCAGCAGTGAATGGAATTATGTTGGGTTATTAATTTAACCCAATATCGGTGACGTGCACAGTGTGCTTTTAGTTCTTACACTAAAATAAATCAAGCATGTATTCCCCAATCCCCACAGCGTGCACAGCCAGGTTTGGAACTTTGGGTTTTATCATCAGGAAGCGTGTAATCTCCATAGGCTCCTATTCATTGCTGCTGCAAAGAAACGACTTTATCTCGGAATCTACTTGGCCACGGTTAGGATTTTTCATTTCTGTGTGAAAATAAAGATAGTGGTCACCATTACAAGACTGTGAATTTCCACAACATGGACACGAGTGAATTGTGAATGGTGGTGCTCTGTAGATATATAATTACAACAATAATGGCATCCCAAGTGTTAATATAGGACTCACTTCACTGTATAAGTTGGAGACCTCGCGGTCCACGAAAATGCTCTCTCATCTCCTTGTTCTGAGCCAGATCAGCAATCTTATCTGAATGACTGTTAAAGCACTTGTTGTTAGATTGCTTCCATATCGCTGCATTTTAATTGCTTGTCATTGTAACTAATGGGCGCACATGTCCATGATGTACGCTTTTATAAAATATTTCCACAGGGATTATTTATTAGTGTGTTAGATATACATTTTGGAGTGGATACATGTGTCAGATAGTTAGACAATGCTGCTCCGCATGTCTACAATGGAACAAAGTGGTGTAAGATGAATCCTACACCACCTCAGAACTTGATGTGAGATCTGATCTTACCCTACGCCAACGTCAAAGTCACGATGTGATGATGAAAGCCAACAATTTGACTGAAATGGTGTACGCCAAAAATGTGATCTGCACTACGTTGATAAATGAAGGCCAGTGTGTTTTGGGGACATTAACAGAATGTGTGGCAGAAGCAGAGTTTTTTTACATGGGGGTTGAACATTGCAGAAGGCAGACAGACAGACAGACAGACAGACAGACAGACAGACAGACAGACAGACAGACAGACAGACAGACAGACAGATACTCACATCTTGTAAGGAGTTGAGAATCAGAATTCCAGAATTCTCCTCCATGTTTCACTCTGTAGGAAGTAGAACAACAATGCATCAATGTCTGACTGTCTAACACAACGTCTCCACCACCTGACACTACAATGTTTCTGCTAGCATTATCTTGGACAGACACCCCATCCAGACAAACTCACTGTCAGAGGAGTGGACTTGAGACTCCAGCAGTGTTGTGCCTGAAAGATAGCCTGATTTCAGATTCAGCGCTAGAGCTTGAGTCTGACATTGTCCCCATTGTAAGAGATTTCAAAGAGGAGGGGATCTCTGGAGGTCTCAGTTGGAACTGTTACCCCCGCGACCCGATTCCAGATAATCGGTTGAAGATGGATGGATGGATGGGGATCTGAAATTTGAAATTCCAAATCACAAGAGATCTGGTGGTGTTTGACTTGTGTGTACACAAAAACATTCCCCCCTCCCCCACCCCTCTATGACAGGCATCAAACAGGTTGTTGTCTTTGATGTTTCATTGATTAGAGAGATCACTAACGAGCTATTGACACTTGTATGGCTCAATCAATTACCGCAGTTCACAACCCCTTTGAATTTCAAAGGGAGCAATTAAGAGCTCTGGCTGATCTCATCCCTCCCTCCACTGTTTCTGTTGATTTTCTTTTTCTGCTGATTTGCTCTCTCGTTAGACCCACCCCTTCCTCCGAATTGCATTGTTTTCATTGGTTTGGTACAGAAGAAAGCAAAGAAACTTCAGCGTCATATGACAACACCAGACCAAGAGAACCTGTCCGCTCAGAGAGTGGGTGGGTCTATGGGCTGGAGCCAGGCAACCTGAAAGCAGGGGTGGACTGGGCTTCTGGCATACCGTGCATATGACTATACAAGTGGACCATATATATGTTTTGCTACCATTTTAGGATAGTTACAGTAATGTTTGCTACCATTTTAGTTACAGTAATTTTTGGGCTGGGCGGCCACTAAGTGGAGAGGGCCAATCCTTCAGTAGACATCACATGATTGGCTAACTGGCTTGTCTTGTCTATCATCTGAATACTGGCCTAGTAGCCCAATCACAGGCTACTGTGGCCCAGGAGTCCCACCCAAACATTTAACAGCATACAAGCCCACAACGCATCGCTGCCTTATCACGTTGTGGGCTTGTAGATCTTCTATGTTGGATTCGCACTGGTTGTGGTGGGCCGGTCTGGGCCAAGATGCCAGGGCAGAATTTATGTCCCAGTCCGGCCCTGCATGAAAGCCTTCAATGACAGTCATTCATGAACTCCCTCATATTTTGGGCGGATGTGAACTGAACATAATTTAGACTACATTAAGTTTTATTGAGCAAGGGAGGAGATCTTCAACCAGCACACACACACACACACACACACACACACACACACACACACACACACACACACACATACTTGTTTTTGCTACATCGTGGGGACTACATGGTGGGGACTCCCCCCCCCCCCCCCCCCCCCCCCCTGACGAGAACCTCCCTCGTGGGGACACCCTATCTCCCTTTCAAGACATGCTACAGCTCTGAAAATAATCAGGCATGACCAGAAAAAAAATCAGGAACAAGAATTTAAATCTTTAAATACTAAACACTCATACTTTTTCTCACAGATCTGACTGGGTCCTCCCACGTGGGGCGTGAAGTGCAGTTGCATGGTTTGGGTCAATAGGGGGCGATAGGGGGAGACTCCTTAAACACTCCTTACACACTTTTGTCATATTTTTATATCGTGGGGACTTTTCTAAAAAAACGTGGGGAGCTCACCAGGCATATCAGCAACACTTTTCTATCGATTTAAACCCAAAACCGTGTGGGGACCCGGTTTTGGGTCCCCACTCGGTTTTGGGTCCCCCTGAGGTGGGTGTGTTATCAGATGTCTCTCCCCACCATGTAGCAAAACAAGCATACACACACACACACACACACACACACACACACACACACACACACACACACACACACACACACACACACACACACACAGTAGCAATGTTTTTTTTTTCTCAACACAGTTTTGCTTCTGTGTGAACGTGAACAAACAGGTGAGGTGATGACTTCATAAACTTTATGTGGAAAAATCCAGGGTTTATGAAATCATGCAAACCCTGCATATCTTGTGTGTTTTTCCTGGTTAATTTAATGCAACAGATTGTATACATAAACATGAATCTTCAGCAGGTGTATGACTGTATAAAATGGGGTGGGAGGAGGGGATCGTTGGGGCAGACCAGCACAATAGACGTTATGCCATTGGAACATGAAACAAGGGAATCACTGCACTAACCAACATGGACACAGTCCAAGTCTACTCACCGCAGAGACTCCAGTCCAGAGAAGTTCTTCAGTCCAGACACCGGCAAGACGTTGAAGTTCAAGTCTAATTCTCTCAAATGAGAAGGATTAGATCTGAGAGCTGAGGCCAGAACTTCACAGCTTCTCTCTGACAACCAGCAGTTCATCAGTCTAAATGAGAAATAAAACACACAATGTTTGATTGTCTGCTATAAAATACATTATTCCTGGATAGAGAACCTGCTTACAGCCACCTATTAAAGGACCTGGTCTGGATGGACTGTCTGGGTTTTAGAGTAGAAAACCAGACAGGAGTAACATGAACTAAATAATCTTTACTTAATCTTCCAACATGCAGCTAACAGACAAGAAACAGCAACAGGTTGACAACAGATGATCCAGCAAAGTGACTGAAAACACAGTTTATAGACATACAGTTTATACAGCAAACACAGTTTATACACATACAGTTTATACAGCAAACAGAGTTTATACACATACAGTTTATACAGCAAACACAGTTTATACACATACAGTTTATACAGCAAACACAGTTTATACACATACAGTTTATACAGCAAACACAGTTTATACACATACAGTTTATACAGCAAACACAGTTTATACACATACAGTTTATACAGCAAACACAGTTTATACACATACAGTTTATACAGCAAACAGAGTTTAGACACATAAGACCTAACAGGACAAAGGTCAATTGATGGACAGTTTAAGACAAGTGAAGCTGATAACTGCTGATGTCACAGACACAGGAAGGACATCTGCTGGAGAAAGAGACAATACAGACCAGTGGTGGAATGGAAATAAGTACATTTAGGGCTCGAACACACTGTACGATTTTGCGTGGTCGGCGAGTCATCAGATCGTTAGTATTTCACACTGCACGAGTGACTTTCTTGAAATCGTCTCGTTGTGGTTTTCGCCGTCAAGATAGATCACCGACAGATCACCGACGGGGGGTCACACACTGCGCGCACACACACACACACACACACACACACACACACACACACACACACACACACACACCGCACCTGTTCAATGTTTTCATAATGCTGCTGCTGCGCACAACACAGCCTATTGTGAGATGCGTTGGTTTTATATTCAGTGTTGTGCAGTAGTCTTGGGTCGCGCGTGTGCCCATATCTGGGCCAGGGTCTCGAACCCCCCCAAGTTCACACCTCGACAACTGTTTTAACAAAGAAACGAGCCTATATACATATCAACAGACCTGTATAGTAGGCTAGGTGTTGAGCGACGTTCGTCGCGACCCCCCAAACATTGAATCACCATTGCACCACTGTTTATATTGCTACACTGTAAGCCCGAATTAGTAACCAATACTCAAAAGTTTTGAGGGAATCATTTACCTCAAAAATTTTTAGTTAATAAACTCAAAAGTCAGACGTATTCAGAACTTAAACTTTTTAGTTACATGTACCATGTGTCAGTTATCAGAACTTTAAAAAATAGAGTTGCTCGTACTTATAAATTTCAGTTACATGTACCATGTGTCAGTTATCAGAACTTTAAAAAATAGAGTTAATTGTACTTATATATTTCAGTTACATGTACCATGTGTCAGTTATCAGAACTTTAAAAAATTGAGTTACTTGTACTTATACATTTCACTTAACATGTACCATGGATCAGTTATCAGAACTTATAAATTAGTTACTTGTACTTCTATATATCAATTACCAGGAAATAATTGTATTAACCGTTTAATTAAATCACAACTAAAAAAGCAGAAATTCAAGTTCCATGAAATCAGTTTATTTAACATTTTGAACATTGACATACGATAAGTCAATTTTTAAACTTTAAATACAAATGACATCTTCCACATAAAAATAAACTGACAAAAGCAAATGAAGATACATTTTGCAATTACAATAGTATCAACCATTTCCAGTGCGTGGTAATACCCAAGGTATAGTGTATGAATTTAAAGTGCAAACAATGAATTGTCCAAACACATGTAATGACCACACCATAAAAGCTATAAAAACATGCCTTCAGGCCAGTTTATGTTAACGTAGTGGTTAACTTTATAAAGACTATTTTACAAAAAGTGAAAAGTACCATGTCATTTTATTTAAACTGTTACATCCACGAGCAGATTGTAAACAACAAACAACTGTCTGCATAAAACTACTACTGGTTGCTCCGAGTTTGACGCGTGTGCCATCTGCCTGCCTGCCTGTCTATGTATGTGTATGTCTCTGCCTGTCTATGTGTGTGTGTATATATTTATATATGTGTGTGAGCACCACTTGGTTCACAGCGCAAGTATACTACAGACAGTACCATGTACTTTTTTAACACTGTTAAATACATCCATAATCTTGTCATGAACAGATTGCAAACGTCAAACAACTGAAATGTAATATTAAACGGTGCAACTAAAATTAATTCCAGGGTTCCCACACATCTTTACCAATTAATTTTTTCCAGAATATTTAACCCAATTTCCAGGACTATATAACAATAATTCAGCCAAATAACAGGTCACTTACTCCTATGCGCAATGCCCAAAGACAGGTAGAGTATGCCAGTGGTTCTCAAACTTTTCAGGCCGTGACCCTCAAAATCAATCATGTTTTAACTGGGGACCCCTCCACCCTGACGAGCAAGAGTTGAGGAATTCTGTATAACACGGTTTGTGAAAATACCTTTTTTTCCCAGGACCTTCCAGGACCCTTGATAAATTCCAAAACTTTTCCAGTAGTGTAAAAATATTTTTCTAATTTCAAAATATTTCCAGGAATTTCATGACCGTGGGAACCCTGTAATTCTCATTTAATTTGGTCATATAGTTTAATAACTGGACGGTTGATGAATACAGCCATAAACAAATTCTAAACTTCAAACTACAACTGAAATGTACACTTTTAAATGCAAGTGAAATCAGTAGTCACTGAATACAGGTTAAGTAAATACAAGAAAAACAGAGACAAGATCCTTGAAGATAGAAAAGAAAAACTAAACCCTGTGTGTACATGGGTATTGAACAATGTTCAACACATTCACGCTCTCATCTTGTCCAACTTGTTTATAGTAGAGAACTGTGGATACACTGACCTCAAGGCCTGAAGGAAGGCCCTTGACGTAAAAAAAAAAAGAATACTATCTGGGAAGGGAGATCACATCTTCACCTTCAATGATGACTGACTTCCCTCGGGTTGTAGTGTATAGCCCGCCTGACTCCAACTGCCGCCGCCATCAGGAGCACAACTCCGCCAAAGAGCCCTGGATCGTTGTCAATTTCCTGAAGGAATGAAGGAAATGTACATCACATACTAATCACATACTAATCGCATCACTCAGGAGTTCAATAACAGGTTTCTCCACCTTCCTAGTATTTAGTATTATGTTTGATCAGGAGAATGAACTCGGGACAGGATAAACAAGTGCAATTCAAAGTGATCATAAAAGAAAAATAAAACAAAAAGACAAATTTGGAACTGTAATACTAGAGAATTGAAGCTGATCTTTGTGGCGTTCTCTTCTGAGCGGATAAAATTGGTATGAAGTTTCTATTTACCGAAGAGCTTAAGGAAATGGGCAACCCCAGTTACTGAACAAACTAAGCAGCAATATACAAATCAGCCAAAAGCATTAACTGGTATACTGACCATGGTATTACTGTAGATGACTGACCAGCAAACTGGTCACAGTCTAACAAAAATGAACCATTAAGCACCCGCATTGGTATTGTGAAGAAAGCTTCCACTGAAAATAGCAGATCAACAAGCTCACAACACAACGCGCTGCGTCACTCTGAGCTTGTCGATCAGCAAATTTCAGCCAACACTTTCCCCAGAATAACAGAACACTAGTATGAAGGCAGTGTTGTAAAGTAACGAAGTACAAGTACTTCGTTACTGTACTTAAGTACACATTTTGAGAATTTGTACTTTTATTTATATTTTTTCAACCCTGAACTTTTACTTTTACTTAGTTACATTTAAAAGGAAAAAATCGTACTTTTACTCCGCTACATTAAAATTGGACACCTCGTTACTCGCTACAAATCGAAAATCTTAATATCATAGCAGTCTGTCTCATACTGTATCATCTCTTCTCCCTGAGTCGGCGCTGCGGTGCGGCACTACATGGAAACTGGTGACCCATCGTGTGCGGTGACTCCAGGGGTCGCTCTCCGAACACGGTGATCATTGTTTGTTTTTGACGCAAATACTGTCACAAATAAAAGTAAGGTCACCATCGTGTGTGTAACACGGCCCACGGGATCGCGCCTGGCTCCGGCTTGACGCCTGGCTTGACAAGGAAATGTCAAACTTGGCTTTTCTTTCAAGGGATTAGGATATTGCTCTCTTTTCGCTCTCTCACTAGCTGTTCGTTCCCCTGAGGACAGGCGTTCATGAGTCAAACTTTTCACAATTTGTTGGGACGGCAGTAAGATGTCCATAGCCTACTCCTGTCATCGTGTGCTGTGCGCAAAAATTACTGATTTGCAAGCTTACACTGTTACAGAGCTAAATGAATCCTGTGGTTAAAAAAAAAACAGATCTGCAAGCTATAGCATCCTGTTAGATATGTTATTTTTAAGCATGCGCCACCGCATATAAAGTTATATGGCTCACACGCATATGCTAGATTCAACATTTGAGACAGTAGGGATTTGCTATGCATACATTTATTGTTTTTATTTAGGTTATTTACTCATGATGTAGCTTCACATTTCCAACATGATAAGGATAGGAAATATCTTTATGGACCCGTTGCTTGTAAAGAAAGAAAGAGACAGAGAGATATTTGATGTGGAAACGGTGACGCTTATTATGTTTTTATTTGGCCACGCGTTCTTGCGCTATTTATTGAATATATGATATCATATATGATAATATGAATCAAGAAGAAGGCTTTATATTAGGCTATATATTTTGAGAGAGAGAAAAAGAGAGATATTCCTCCATCCATCCATCGCTAATTAAGCCTACTGCCTGAAATGTGTGAGTTTCGCTTCTTTAAAAAAAGATATAGGAAGCGGCTGTGATTAATAACACAACATTAATTAGAATAGGCAGCAAGTAATTTTCCATATGAATAGCCTATTCTGTCAATAGATCAACAGCAGCCTGTATGACCACGTCCACGTGTCATTTTGTTTACATATTTGGTTCTTTTAACAAAAGTCCCGTGTGAACGCTAACTGGACCAAATTCAAAATGCAACAATGTAAACATTTGGTCCCTGATCCGGACCTTCTAAACGGACTTTGGGTGAGAACGCCCCCTTAGTTAGATCTGTTATTTTTAAGCATGCGCCAACGCATATAAAGTGTGGCTCACACGCATATGCTGGATGTTACCTCATTACTTGTGTGATCCAGGTTGAATCCAGTCAATTTGAAGAAATAATAATCCAGCGTTTACTTTGAGGTGACAATAAGAAAGCACAGGCCTAGGTTTTCATTCACAATTAACTTCTTGTCTGAAGATCCATTCTATAGCCTATTGTGTCATTTTATAGCCTAGTTTAAACTATAGGGAGCTGCTTTACTCTTTTCAGAAAAGTGCAGACTGGAGTGAGAGCTTAATTGAAATGAACTGTCACCTACATAATATGCGCAGTGAACTGGAATTATATAATGAATTATTCGGAAGCAGGTGTGTAAAGATTCTAATCTATAAACATCTCAAATAGCTTTGGGGAACTTGGTGCCCCAGTGCTATTTGAACCTTTGCATCGTAGGATCAAAATGTTTTGTTCTTACTGTAGGTGTGTGCTTGTGCCCCTGGTATCAAGGGGTCACTGAATGTTCCAACCTATTAATAATAAAACACTTTGAGAATTTTTGGTCTTAATTTTTTGTAGGCATTTTGAAAATATTTTTTGTACTTTTACTTGTACTTGTACTTGTACTTTTTACTTTTACTTTTATACTTAAGTACATTTTAACACTATGTACTTTTGATACTTAACCCTCTAAGGCCCGCATTAAGAAATACTTGAAATAAAAAATTGAAAAAAATCAGATGGTGTTGTAGGAGTCCTATTAAGAGGAAAATGTAATGTTTTTTTCAAAAAAATGTTTTTGTAAGATTTTATAGCCATACATCAAAAATCATAAATCATGCTCTAATTTACATATGGGGGATATTTTTCACAATAATAACATATGTACATGTTCTAGACATTCTAATGATCACCAAAAAAAATAGTACAGGCATTTTACTTATGTTTTTGTGAGGTATAGCTTCCATGAAAAAGTGAGATGTTGTTCTCACTCTGAATGTTGTCAAAACTCTGGAATTTCAGCGGGTGTGGCGGGTGTGAATGTCAGCCCCTGTGGGGGGTATTTATATGCAAATAGTGTGGCCAATGGCATTGTAATACTAAACAATAGAATCCAATGGTGGTGTTTAGGTGGTAGGGGGAGCTAAAATAAAATGATTTAAACCTTTTTTTGGATAAAATACAAACGTTGTAATATTACAACCGTGGGCCTTAGAGGGTTAAGTACATTTTTTGAGAGCTACTTTCATACTTTTACTTAAGTAATAATATTATCGGTGACTTTTACTTTTACTTGATTAACTTTCAAGTGGAATATCGGTACTTTTACTTAAGTATGGGTTTCCAGTACTTTATACAACACTGTATGAAGGTTAATTTAGGTGTGATAATGAGGACTCACCGTGCACGTTTTGAACACTGTAGAGGCATCCTCTCGCAGGAACGCCATCCTCTCGCAGGAAAACCGGAAGGGCATGGAGCACAGTTGTACGCTTCGTGTAGATATCATGCACATTCCTATGAAGATTAAAAAAGTGTAAATATTTAGACATTTAGTAATGAATAGATCAACAAGCTCACAACACAACGCGCTGCGTCACACTCTGAGCTTGTCGATCGGTACATTTCAGCCAACACTTTCCCCGGAATAACAGAACACAGAAGTATGAAGGTTAATTTAGGTGTGATAATGAGGACTCACCGTGCATGTTTTGAACACTGTAGAGGCATCCTCTCGCAGGAAAACCGGAAGGGCATGGAGCACAGTTGTACGCTTCGTGTAGATATCATGCACATTCCTATGAAGATTAAAAAGTGCAAATATTTAGACATTTACTAATGAATTAGCTAAAATACAAGTCTTAGGGACAATACTAGTTTATTTGCCTCTTTTTTATCCCATGACTTTGTAACCCATTTTTCGCCAGGTGCCAATTTGCCTAAACTGTAATCCTGAGCTCTGCGCTCCCTCTGCCAACCTGGGGAGAGACCCAAACTGAGCTCATGCTTCCTTCAGTGCATGAGTAGTGTGCAGCCCGCTTCTTATCACCTGACAGGGGGAACGTCCCCGGTTGGATGTAGTGGGTGGAATGAACACGTTATTCCAACCAGTTACAATCCCCTCCATCAGGCGCCCTGGCTGGCCAGGGGGAGGGATTATAGTGACCAGGATTACCTAGGAGACACGCCAGGACATGCAAACTCAGAAAGGCCCTTTCACCAACCCAACCTAGGGTGTGTGCCTGTGGGCACTGTGGATGCGGAATGAGAGAACTCACCCCCAGCTTCCCGATGGGAATTGAAACCCACCTTCTAGCTGTGAGGAGACGGCTCTTCCGACTGCGCCACCGTGCCCTTAATTTGGGTCATTACACTGGTTATATCATGCAGATACATAATATCTACCTGTTCATCATGTAGCTTGAACATTCCATTCAATGCATCTGCAACCGCTCCAGATCTGGATGCCTCTTCTCGAAATATTGCCATCAAGGGAGTGTGGCGATCCAACTTGGTGTAGAACTTGTTGGGCAGGTTCTGGTTCGTTACCCGCTGGAACTCAGCATAGACCTATAAAAAACAAAAGGACAGAACAAAAGGTTCAGATACTTGTAGGGGTGCAGCGAAAAGATTGATTTGAACTTGACTCTTGTACCGGCAGGGACCTGGAAACAAAAAACATGCTTCCATGCTTAGCAAGGGAGGTGGGCTGCCTCCACATCGCCAAGATATACTGTACATACAGACAGTGTAGAATTTCCCCCTTGGGATAATAAAGGTATCTATCTATCTTGTTACCTGCTGCGTTTGGGTCTTGGGCTTATTGAAGTTCTTTCTGACTCTGGCTCATCTGGTCTGTTGCAGTTGGGTTGAGTCAGCTGGGTCTGGACCTACAGAGTAAAGACACAATATTAAAGCAATAGGAAACATACAAGTAGGACAGCAACTAACCACCATTTTACTTATTAACCGGTTTATGATTTCAAATCATCACTGTTGGTTGGATACACCCACCGTACTTTGCTGAACAAGCGTGATTTCATTTTAGCCCCAGCAGCATAAATGTCAGTTAATATAAGCCTACCATTACACTACCAAATGTACAATTTAGGTAGGGTAAGTGAAATCTTTGGTTTAAAACTTGTTTTGTTCAAAGGTTCAAGCTTGATATTCTGACAGTAATCACAGCTATATTGTGTTTGTTCAGTGATGTTAGTACCTTGGCTGGCTGGTGGATAAGGTGGAAGTTAAGGACTACTGTTACTGAATCCAAACCAGCTTTGTTTTCAGTGATGTTAGTACCTTGTTCTATGCTTGCCCTGGAGCTGCTGCTTTGAGCCTGTGCCACCTCCAACGCCTGCTTGGACTTCGGAGCCTGGAGAAAAGTCAAGTCAAAAGCCACTGTTAAATATACCACTATGGAAAGAAAACCCAATGTTGTCTTTCATTCTGATTGATTGATTATTTTAATTGAAGTTTGTAATGGGAAAAAGTACAGTTTCATTACAGCACAAATCACTGGTACAAGGTCAAATAAAAGGAGATCCTAGAAAGCTTTACGGCTTCTTTACACAGGACACTTTGTGCATCTCATATACAGTAACATTGAAAGACAGACAGATATAACAGAGTACTTTGCATAGGATAACTAAGGCTGGCTGGTGGATAAGGTGGAAGTTAAGGACTACTGTTACTGAATCCAATCCAGCGTTGTTTTCAGTGATGTTAGTACCTTGTCAAGTGGCTCTGTTCTATGCTTGCCCTGGAGCTGCTGCTTTGACTCTCCTGTTGCTTGGAGTCTCCTCCTGTGCTGTTGCCTGCTCTGACTTCTGGTCCTGGAAGGAAGTGAAGGCACAATCAAAAGCCAGTCCACTGTTAAACAATATACTACTTTGAATAATGGTCACCTAACACAAAATATTTTAGACAATGGATTTTTATTTTTATTTGTTTCAGTTCTTATTTTGTAACCCAGTAACTGTCATGTTTTATTTTATCTACTACGACACTATGGCATATTCCATGGTTCTCAAATGTTTTATTTTTAAGGACCCCTAACTGAGTGTAATGGAACCAAATGGACCTGCAGAGTCTATTTGGTTCCATTTGGACACTCAATTCAATTCAAAGGAGCTTTATTGGCATGAGAAAAGATACGTTTACATTGCCAAAGCACACTCAGCGACAACGAGTAACAGACCTGTAAGGGTTCATTTGGTTCCATTTGTACACTCAAGAGTTACAGACCTGTAAGGGTCCATTTGTACACTCAAGAGTTAGTGTTATGTTCATTCAAGGCTAGCTCTGTTTTTCTGGTAATATTGTCTGCTCCTTTCCCATGTCTGACAAAAAGAAAATGACAAAATATGTCCACCATAAGCCAACATGGTATTGACCCTTGGACACAACTAATATACAGTAATGAAATCAAACTGTAGGCCTACATAATTTTAAGCAAATAAAACATTCTGGCAGGGCTACTCACCAAAAAGAATAGATCTACAAGAAAACAACATATGGTCGGTACCATTGTGTATCACAATGAAGACTTGGAATTTAGGCGTGCCTTGGTGAAAATAACGAATACAGAAAATGGCGAGTTGTGTTGTGACACGATGTATGCTTGTGAATCTGTGCCAGGGAGCATAATAAATCTGTCTTCCTTCATTTAGAACAAATGATGAACGTTTCAACACAATGTAGCTACCATTTACAACCAGCAAAATCAAATACTGCTCTAAATACAGCCTAATAATGCTACACAAAGCAAACAATGTGCGCACGCACACGTGCACACGCACACACACACACACACACAGCCTGTGCACACGTAGAAGAATGCAATAGCGTGCAATTAAACATGACATGGACACCTTCCAAATATAAAAAAATCAATTCAAACTACCAGCGTTAATGTTTAATACAACCCACGAAGTAGGCCACTTCATAGTTGACTCAACCGACGCACGCACACGTGCGCACGCACACACACACACACACACACACACACACACACACACACACACACACACACACACACACACAGCGTGGGCAGCGAGCATTTTAGGCAAACATGATGTTATTTTTTGGAGTGTGCTCTTAACCAAGACTCCAGTGTTATCAAAATTATTAAAACTACCACAAGTTCATGTTTAATGACTCGCTTCATATAGTTTAAGCAACTCACACGCACGAACGCGCACACACACACACACACACACACACTACACAGGGTTTCGCGGGCAAACTTCTCCGACACGGAAAAAACTAATTTAACATGAACAAATTATAAAAACAACTATTGAATTCATGTGTAAGACACTTACCGTTAACGTGTTCTGCTTGAGGACTCGTGGTCGTCGTGGAAGTTGTAGAATATGCAAAGAAAAACTTTTGAAAGTTCCGATGCGTCCGAGCCAGCGCAGAGCAGACGGCAGCCATTACAGAAAATGTTTCAAAGATTGTAAACTCCGCCCTTTGAGCAACTACGTCATGACGCAATGTGACGTCTATGTGACAAATCGTTCAGATGAATATAATATTAGCTTTAATATTACTGAAAGAGGACAAAAGTGCTCCACGCACGCAATATGTTTCAGTTAGTAGAACTCTTTAACACATTTCAAGTATTTAATACATAATCCAATCAGTGTTTTACTGCATCAGGGATTACAGTGTATGAAACAGCAGCTATATAGACTATTATTATGATGAAAGTCATGAAACAGACTATTAGGCCTATTTAACAGCAATATTAGCCTACTAGTGATCTGTCCGCTGGACCGCTGCATAATAATGCCCTCTCTCTCCAGTCTCCAGCTCTCCTCATGTTAAATTCTTCAACCCGCAGCCCTGCTTCAGGCCCGGTACATACATGGCTGCAGTACGGGCGGCTAAAATAATTAAAACAGCGGCGGGACTAGGAGGAGAACCACGTATCTCTGTCTGTCTGACTATCTCCCCCCTCTCCCTTTCTATCTCTCTCCACTCTGCGCGTCTCCATTTGAAACACAGAGAGAGAGCGAGAGAGAGAGAGAGAGAGAGAGAGAGAGAGAGAGAGAGAGAGAGAGAGAGAGGAGAGAGCGCACTGATGCGCTGTGTCAGAGTGAAAGAGCCAAATATAAAAGCTGCTAATCTAGAAACGCTCGGGAAGCTGTCAGCGAGCGCTGCCAGCTCTGGAAACGATCAGCGAGCAAAGCCCGATTTCGAGTCAGATCACCGTTTTTGTCGGCGAGCGCCAAAAATGGTCGGCGACAGCACAATCGGCTTAAAAATTCGGGCAGTATGTTCGAGCCTTTACTCAATTCCTGTACTTAAGTACAAGTTTAGGTACTTTTACTGTACTGGTTATTTTAACTTTGTATATGTTATACTTCTACTGCACTACATCTAAGAGGCAAATACTGTATTTTATACTTTTTACTTGAACACTTTAGTAACTATTTACTTAGCAGATTTAGATTATTAAAATATATACATCAACCACTTATTTAATCACCTATTGTACACGCTAGCTGTACAAAAGTAGCAGATCTACAAGCTCACACAGAATTGTGAAGCAATGCGTTGCGTTGTCAGCTTGCAGTTGCAGATCTGCTATTAATGACAAATTTTGAAGACTTGAAAATAGTAGAGGCAGTAAGACACATTTTACTTCAAGTCATGATGCAAAGGTCCCCTTTGGTATGGAAGTACCTTAGGGCCATAGGAAAGAATTTATCCAAAGAGACAAGTTAGATCACCCTTCATTTTCTATCTATAGCCATTTTAAAAATGGCCACCGACAATAAACCACTATTACACCAGACCCAATATCTTTGCTTCTGTTAGAGCTATAATAATAATATTGGTGTCAAAGTGTACATTTTTGGGGTCAAGGAATCCAATTAAACAGGTTTCAATGCAAAAAACCCAATACTTCACTAATCAACAGCAGGGAGTAAAATATGCAAGTTTAATTAAAAAATAATACGTTTTAATAGGGTAACTTACACCCCCATCCCTCCCCCTAAACTTTGATTTACTTTTCCTTTGGTGTGGAAGTATCTTAGGGCCGTAGGAAAAAACAAATTCAATGAGACAAGATGGATAACCCTTCCTTTTTTTTATATAGCCATTTTTAAAATGGACGCCACAATTCAAAACAATACAGCAGAACCAATATATATTCCTTCTGTTAAAGCAATAATAATAATATTAGTGTCAAAGTGTAAATTTTTGGGGTCTAGTAATCCAATTCAATAGGTTTCAATGAAAAAACAAAAGAAATATGTTTCAACAGGGGTAAAATATGCAAATTTATATAAGAAAAAATATGTTTTAACACAGTAACGTTCCATTTTCTTCCCCTTTGGCAAGGAAGTACCTTAGGGTAATAGGAAAGAAATGATCCAAAGAGACAGATTTGATCACCCTTCATTTCTGAAATATGCACGTAAAAAAATGGCAGCCATCATTTACAGCAATACAATATATATTTGCTTCTGATAGAGATATAATGATAAAATTGATGTCAAAGTGTCAAGGAATCCAATTAAATTGGTTTCAAGACAAAAAAATATATAGTTTTCTCATTACCTTCAAAATGTAGGTGAAATAATTAATCACATTTCATTAACAGTTAACAAACCATTTACTGATGCAAACTTGGACACATCATCCGTATTGTTTCCTAGAGTCACTGGGTGTTGCAAGAGTCAGCCTTCTCAGGCGACCCGACCGAAGCTGATCAGACCCCGTTAAGTGGCATACTGCTGTCCCCACTGCTCTCCCCTCTTAATCTGGAGGCTTTTTCTGATGCCTCCCCATTGTTGTCTATGGCTCTTCTTTGTTGGCAACTGTTACGCACAGTGTGGCGTAGCTGTGCTTAGGGAGTGACTGGCAAATTCCAGACTGCCCACTTCCACTGGCATAAACCTGGTACTCCATCCACCAGCTCCTGGTATTCATTTCTTTCTTGAGCCTCCTTCATCCTCTCCTCCCAGGGAACCGCCAGCTCCAGCAAAAATAGTTATTTTGTGGCCTCTGAGACGAAGATTATGTCAGGTCTCAATCTGGACTGGGTGATGTGTGGTGGAACTTTCAGCTGCCTCTCCAGTCTCAGGCTGTGGAAAGCAAACCAGCAGAGCAGTTCTTTGGTGATTTCTCTGGCCTTTTCCCTTCCTTGACACAGTGAATGGCCTTAGCTGTGGCTTGGGAATATCTGCTAGATAGATAGATAGATACCTTTGCTTGATCCCCTTGATGATTGCTTAAGCGATGGATGTGTTCAGGATATGTACCTGTGTGCTCAGGATGTGTACTGCAGATATTCCTGTGCCCATGCCACAAACTCCTCCCCGACTGAGCTGAAACAGAGCCTGAGTTTATTGGTGTTCCCGTACAGCCCGATTTTGCTTAGGCTGCGTGGCAATCCCAGCCATCTTCATTCAGCCATCATGAGGATCATACGTAGATGAGTAGAGGCCAGAGGATACTTGGGAGCATTTCATGCTGGTAGACACAGGCCTTGAATCTTCCAGGGTGCCCCCTTCAGGTCAGCACTGGTTGCCTTGATGGAATCTCTGTCATTCAGAGTGCAGTTGAAGACATTTCCAAGGCTCATCACCGGCTTCTCAATGACTGACAGGATCTGGTGTTCTCCCAGACTGAAGTGAATTTGTCTGACATTCCCCTTCTTTTGAATCATTTTTCTCTTACCAGGTATATTTCAGCACATGCCATTGCTCACAGCCAGGGACCATCAAAGGCAATGGCACTGCCAGCATTCCATGCTTTAATTGGGAGCAACACAGCCATTGGCAAGGGAAAGAAGACAGTCTGTGTGGCAGTCCTTGCCTGAACTCACCTTGCCTTTGTGCCCCACCACAGAGATTCTGCACCCACACACCCATACTCCAGAAATGTCTCCAGAAGTTGTATGGTGTGTCCGGGGACTGTGGATGCTGCTAGACTCTCCCTCTTCCTTCACAAAGGAAGAGACTTCGATCACATACCACCAAGCAGTGATGCATTCCATTGGAAGTGCAAAACAGACTGTATGGCACCATGCAAATGCTAAATGCAGAGGCAGCCATGCATGTCATGTTTCATGCTCCCACAGTGGAGACATCGGATTGTAAATCTTGATTAAAGTCTAAAACATAGTTAGAAACTTGTCTCTTATTCATTGCTCGCCTAGGATTTGATATAACATAATATGCACATTTCAGCAAGTGGACCTTTGAAAGCATGCATTTCTAATGAAATGTTTATATTTACCCTGTTGACCCTGTTGTCATGGTAATGAGAAAACTAGTGTGGATCTTTAACCTTGAAACCTGATTCCTTGACCCCACCGATATTATTATTATAGCTCTAACAGAAGCAAAGATATGTGTCTGGTGTATAGTGGTTTAGTGACGGCGGCCATTTTTAAAATGGCTATAAATAGATAATGAAGGGTGATCTAACTTGTCTCTTTGGATACATTCTTTCCTATGGCCCTAAGGTACTTCCATACCAAAGAGAAGGTGAATAAAAGTTTAGGGGGAGGGGTGGGGGGTAAGTTACCCTGTTAAAACGTATCATTTTTAATGAAATTTGCATATTTTACCCCCCACTGTCATGTTAACTCATTTAGTGCCACCCCTTTCACCACTAGAGGGCGCCCAGTGGCCATAGAAAATCCCATAGAGATATGCTGGTATATGCAGAAGCCCTGCAGCCATGACTTGCCTGAACACTTTCCTTTGTGCATGTACAGGAAGAGGATGAAGTTAGCTTGAAGTTAGCTATTGGCTACCAAGCATTTTAGAAGCCTTATTTTCGTCAACTTAGCCATGATTAAACCTTGCACACCTCATGCATGGGAAAAAAAACAGAGAAGAATGAGCTCTAAAAAATCCAATGCAATCCTGGATTGCATTGGAGTGGATTTGTTCAGTTTGTTCACAGCTTTCAAACAAAAAAATCCGATTGGAAATCCGTTCAGGCATTCTTGAGATAATCGCCATTATGTTTTACATGTTATGTAAACAAACATGGCTGCCCTGTATGTTAGATGGGGTTGTATGGGGGTGGAACATGCAAAATCGCGATTGAAATCATGTTCACTAGATTTGATGGGGTCCAAAAAAAAAAATTCAAAAAAAAAATTTTCAATTTTTTTTTTTTTTTTTTTTTTTTTATATATCCCGAACTAGTTCGGGATAGGCACTCTGGGATGCGATAATATATCCCGAACTAATTCGGGATAGGCACTCAATGAGTTAATTAGTGAAGTATTGGTTTTTTTGCATTGAAACCTATTCAAATGAATTCCTAGACCCCAAAAATGTACACTTTGACACCAATATTATTATTATAGCTCTAACAGAAGCAAAGATATGGGGTCTGGTGTAATAGTGGTTTATTGACGGCGGCCATTTTTAAAATGGCTATAAATAGAAAATGAAGGGTGATCTAACTTGTCTCTTTGGATATATTCTTTCCTAAGGCCCTAAGGTACTACCATACCAAAGGGGACCTTTGCATCATGACTTGAAGTTAACAGCTTATTTTTTGGCCTTACTGCCTCTACTAAAAAATAAAACATGAAATGAGGCATTCTGCATATTGAGTACTATTTGGTACTTTTAGGTATATTTTGATCCTGTTAATTTGATGCTTTTACTCAAGTAATATTTTGAGTGCAGCACTACTTTTATTTTATTTACTTAAGCAAAATGTAAAAGTGGATTACTTTTAACACCACTTATACAGACAGACAGACATACAGATAGACAGACAGACACCACAATGCTCTAAATCAGTGATTTTCAAAGTGGGTGACGGGGCACCTTGGGGTGACGTGATGCCAGTCCAGGGGTGCCACAAGATAATTTGATAATATTTGGAATTCATCAATATCACTTCACTGTGTTAATAAAACAGACCTGATTTGCACTGTACGTGATGAGTTCTCTTTCTATCTACGACAACACTCTTCACCAAAAATAGCATATCTACAAGCTCACAAAGTGTCACGTTGTGATGCGTTGTGAGCTTGTAGATCGTCTATTTTTGGTGAACCTTCCCCCCAGAATAGAGATGCTGGAGTTCAAGTGTCAAGTATAAAGTTATTTTCAGTCAGTTCTGATGGAAACGGATGTTTCTCCAATATGATGTAAGATTCTAAAAAGTAACAGTGTAACTCAGGGGTGCTGTGGATGAAAACGTTATTTACAGGGGTGCCCTGAGTCAAAAAGGTTTGAAAACCCCTACTCTAAATACTGAGTGGGAGTCTCTGACTAGTCTGTATTGTGTAATCCGTAGGAGAGACTTGTGGAAGGAGGAGCGCTTGTTTTCGGTGATGACGACAGAAGCGTGCTGTCTCAGGCGACCTTGAGCCCGTGAGACACCGCAGAGTGAGTTGTAGCGAGTGTCGAGCCTTGCGAAGGTCGCATGAGCTGACTCAGCGCCGTCTGAGTTACATTCACTGGGGGACAGAATAGTAAATCTTCATAATCCCGACTTTCGGCACCTCCGTGCGGTCCAAGTGAACACAGCTGAGCGCTCCCGACCTCCGTTCAGCCAATCACAAGCCACAGATTCTAATTTATGCACACACACACACACACACAGCCTGTGCACACGTAGAAGAATGCAATAGCGTGCAATTAAACATGACATGGACACCTTCCAAATATAAAAAAATCAATTCAAACTACCAGCGTTAATGTTTAATACAACCCACGAAGTAGGCCACTTCATAGTTGACTCAACCGACGCACGCACACGTGCGCACGCACACACACACACACACACACACACACACACACACACACACACACACACACACACACACACACACACAGCGTGGGCAGCGAGCATTTTAGGCAAACATGATGTTATTTTTTGGAGTGTGCTCTTAACCAAGACTCCAGTGTTATCAAAATTATTAAAACTACCACAAGTTCATGTTTAATGACTCGCTTCATATAGTTTAAGCAACTCACACGCACGAACGCGCACACACACACACACACACACACTACACAGGGTTTCGCGGGCAAACTTCTCCGACACGGAAAAAACTAATTTAACATGAACAAATTATAAAAACAACTATTGAATTCATGTGTAAGACACTTACCGTTAACGTGTTCTGCTTGAGGACTCGTGGTCGTCGTGGAAGTTGTAGAATATGCAAAGAAAAACTTTTGAAAGTTCCGATGCGTCCGAGCCAGCGCAGAGCAGACGGCAGCCATTACAGAAAATGTTTCAAAGATTGTAAACTCCGCCCTTTGAGCAACTACGTCATGACGCAATGTGACGTCTATGTGACAAATCGTTCAGATGAATATAATATTAGCTTTAATATTACTGAAAGAGGACAAAAGTGCTCCACGCACGCAATATGTTTCAGTTAGTAGAACTCTTTAACACATTTCAAGTATTTAATACATAATCCAATCAGTGTTTTACTGCATCAGGGATTACAGTGTATGAAACAGCAGCTATATAGACTATTATTATGATGAAAGTCATGAAACAGACTATTAGGCCTATTTAACAGCAATATTAGCCTACTAGTGATCTGTCCGCTGGACCGCTGCATAATAATGCCCTCTCTCTCCAGTCTCCAGCTCTCCTCATGTTAAATTCTTCAACCCGCAGCCCTGCTTCAGGCCCGGTACATACATGGCTGCAGTACGGGCGGCTAAAATAATTAAAACAGCGGCGGGACTAGGAGGAGAACCACGTATCTCTGTCTGTCTGACTATCTCCCCCCTCTCCCTTTCTATCTCTCTCCACTCTGCGCGTCTCCATTTGAAACACAGAGAGAGAGCGAGAGAGAGAGAGAGAGAGAGAGAGAGAGAGAGAGAGAGAGAGAGAGAGAGAGAGAGGAGAGAGCGCACTGATGCGCTGTGTCAGAGTGAAAGAGCCAAATATAAAAGCTGCTAATCTAGAAACGCTCGGGAAGCTGTCAGCGAGCGCTGCCAGCTCTGGAAACGATCAGCGAGCAAAGCCCGATTTCGAGTCAGATCACCGTTTTTGTCGGCGAGCGCCAAAAATGGTCGGCGACAGCACAATCGGCTTAAAAATTCGGGCAGTATGTTCGAGCCTTTACTCAATTCCTGTACTTAAGTACAAGTTTAGGTACTTTTACTGTACTGGTTATTTTAACTTTGTATATGTTATACTTCTACTGCACTACATCTAAGAGGCAAATACTGTATTTTATACTTTTTACTTGAACACTTTAGTAACTATTTACTTAGCAGATTTAGATTATTAAAATATATACATCAACCACTTATTTAATCACCTATTGTACACGCTAGCTGTACAAAAGTAGCAGATCTACAAGCTCACACAGAATTGTGAAGCAATGCGTTGCGTTGTCAGCTTGCAGTTGCAGATCTGCTATTAATGACAAATTTTGAAGACTTGAAAATAGTAGAGGCAGTAAGACACATTTTACTTCAAGTCATGATGCAAAGGTCCCCTTTGGTATGGAAGTACCTTAGGGCCATAGGAAAGAATTTATCCAAAGAGACAAGTTAGATCACCCTTCATTTTCTATCTATAGCCATTTTAAAAATGGCCACCGACAATAAACCACTATTACACCAGACCCAATATCTTTGCTTCTGTTAGAGCTATAATAATAATATTGGTGTCAAAGTGTACATTTTTGGGGTCAAGGAATCCAATTAAACAGGTTTCAATGCAAAAAACCCAATACTTCACTAATCAACAGCAGGGAGTAAAATATGCAAGTTTAATTAAAAAATAATACGTTTTAATAGGGTAACTTACACCCCCATCCCTCCCCCTAAACTTTGATTTACTTTTCCTTTGGTGTGGAAGTATCTTAGGGCCGTAGGAAAAAACAAATTCAATGAGACAAGATGGATAACCCTTCCTTTTTTTTATATAGCCATTTTTAAAATGGACGCCACAATTCAAAACAATACAGCAGAACCAATATATATTCCTTCTGTTAAAGCAATAATAATAATATTAGTGTCAAAGTGTAAATTTTTGGGGTCTAGTAATCCAATTCAATAGGTTTCAATGAAAAAACAAAAGAAATATGTTTCAACAGGGGTAAAATATGCAAATTTATATAAGAAAAAATATGTTTTAACACAGTAACGTTCCATTTTCTTCCCCTTTGGCAAGGAAGTACCTTAGGGTAATAGGAAAGAAATGATCCAAAGAGACAGATTTGATCACCCTTCATTTCTGAAATATGCACGTAAAAAAATGGCAGCCATCATTTACAGCAATACAATATATATTTGCTTCTGATAGAGATATAATGATAAAATTGATGTCAAAGTGTCAAGGAATCCAATTAAATTGGTTTCAAGACAAAAAAATATATAGTTTTCTCATTACCTTCAAAATGTAGGTGAAATAATTAATCACATTTCATTAACAGTTAACAAACCATTTACTGATGCAAACTTGGACACATCATCCGTATTGTTTCCTAGAGTCACTGGGTGTTGCAAGAGTCAGCCTTCTCAGGCGACCCGACCGAAGCTGATCAGACCCCGTTAAGTGGCATACTGCTGTCCCCACTGCTCTCCCCTCTTAATCTGGAGGCTTTTTCTGATGCCTCCCCATTGTTGTCTATGGCTCTTCTTTGTTGGCAACTGTTACGCACAGTGTGGCGTAGCTGTGCTTAGGGAGTGACTGGCAAATTCCAGACTGCCCACTTCCACTGGCATAAACCTGGTACTCCATCCACCAGCTCCTGGTATTCATTTCTTTCTTGAGCCTCCTTCATCCTCTCCTCCCAGGGAACCGCCAGCTCCAGCAAAAATAGTTATTTTGTGGCCTCTGAGACGAAGATTATGTCAGGTCTCAATCTGGACTGGGTGATGTGTGGTGGAACTTTCAGCTGCCTCTCCAGTCTCAGGCTGTGGAAAGCAAACCAGCAGAGCAGTTCTTTGGTGATTTCTCTGGCCTTTTCCCTTCCTTGACACAGTGAATGGCCTTAGCTGTGGCTTGGGAATATCTGCTAGATAGATAGATAGATACCTTTGCTTGATCCCCTTGATGATTGCTTAAGCGATGGATGTGTTCAGGATATGTACCTGTGTGCTCAGGATGTGTACTGCAGATATTCCTGTGCCCATGCCACAAACTCCTCCCCGACTGAGCTGAAACAGAGCCTGAGTTTATTGGTGTTCCCGTACAGCCCGATTTTGCTTAGGCTGCGTGGCAATCCCAGCCATCTTCATTCAGCCATCATGAGGATCATACGTAGATGAGTAGAGGCCAGAGGATACTTGGGAGCATTTCATGCTGGTAGACACAGGCCTTGAATCTTCCAGGGTGCCCCCTTCAGGTCAGCACTGGTTGCCTTGATGGAATCTCTGTCATTCAGAGTGCAGTTGAAGACATTTCCAAGGCTCATCACCGGCTTCTCAATGACTGACAGGATCTGGTGTTCTCCCAGACTGAAGTGAATTTGTCTGACATTCCCCTTCTTTTGAATCATTTTTCTCTTACCAGGTATATTTCAGCACATGCCATTGCTCACAGCCAGGGACCATCAAAGGCAATGGCACTGCCAGCATTCCATGCTTTAATTGGGAGCAACACAGCCATTGGCAAGGGAAAGAAGACAGTCTGTGTGGCAGTCCTTGCCTGAACTCACCTTGCCTTTGTGCCCCACCACAGAGATTCTGCACCCACACACCCATACTCCAGAAATGTCTCCAGAAGTTGTATGGTGTGTCCGGGGACTGTGGATGCTGCTAGACTCTCCCTCTTCCTTCACAAAGGAAGAGACTTCGATCACATACCACCAAGCAGTGATGCATTCCATTGGAAGTGCAAAACAGACTGTATGGCACCATGCAAATGCTAAATGCAGAGGCAGCCATGCATGTCATGTTTCATGCTCCCACAGTGGAGACATCGGATTGTAAATCTTGATTAAAGTCTAAAACATAGTTAGAAACTTGTCTCTTATTCATTGCTCGCCTAGGATTTGATATAACATAATATGCACATTTCAGCAAGTGGACCTTTGAAAGCATGCATTTCTAATGAAATGTTTATATTTACCCTGTTGACCCTGTTGTCATGGTAATGAGAAAACTAGTGTGGATCTTTAACCTTGAAACCTGATTCCTTGACCCCACCGATATTATTATTATAGCTCTAACAGAAGCAAAGATATGTGTCTGGTGTATAGTGGTTTAGTGACGGCGGCCATTTTTAAAATGGCTATAAATAGATAATGAAGGGTGATCTAACTTGTCTCTTTGGATACATTCTTTCCTATGGCCCTAAGGTACTTCCATACCAAAGAGAAGGTGAATAAAAGTTTAGGGGGAGGGGTGGGGGGTAAGTTACCCTGTTAAAACGTATCATTTTTAATGAAATTTGCATATTTTACCCCCCACTGTCATGTTAACTCATTTAGTGCCACCCCTTTCACCACTAGAGGGCGCCCAGTGGCCATAGAAAATCCCATAGAGATATGCTGGTATATGCAGAAGCCCTGCAGCCATGACTTGCCTGAACACTTTCCTTTGTGCATGTACAGGAAGAGGATGAAGTTAGCTTGAAGTTAGCTATTGGCTACCAAGCATTTTAGAAGCCTTATTTTCGTCAACTTAGCCATGATTAAACCTTGCACACCTCATGCATGGGAAAAAAAACAGAGAAGAATGAGCTCTAAAAAATCCAATGCAATCCTGGATTGCATTGGAGTGGATTTGTTCAGTTTGTTCACAGCTTTCAAACAAAAAAATCCGATTGGAAATCCGTTCAGGCATTCTTGAGATAATCGCCATTATGTTTTACATGTTATGTAAACAAACATGGCTGCCCTGTATGTTAGATGGGGTTGTATGGGGGTGGAACATGCAAAATCGCGATTGAAATCATGTTCACTAGATTTGATGGGGTCCAAAAAAAAAAATTCAAAAAAAAAAATTTCAATTTTTTTTTTTTTTTTTTTTTTTTTTATATATCCCGAACTAGTTCGGGATAGGCACTCTGGGATGCGATAATATATCCCGAACTAATTCGGGATAGGCACTCAATGAGTTAATTAGTGAAGTATTGTTTTTTTTGCATTGAAACCTATTCAAATGAATTCCTAGACCCCAAAAATGTACACTTTGACACCAATATTATTATTATAGCTCTAACAGAAGCAAAGATATGGGGTCTGGTGTAATAGTGGTTTATTGACGGCGGCCATTTTTAAAATGGCTATAAATAGAAAATGAAGGGTGATCTAACTTGTCTCTTTGGATATATTCTTTCCTAAGGCCCTAAGGTACTACCATACCAAAGGGGACCTTTGCATCATGACTTGAAGTTAACAGCTTATTTTTTGGCCTTACTGCCTCTACTAAAAAATAAAACATGAAATGAGGCATTCTGCATATTGAGTACTATTTGGTACTTTTAGGTATATTTTGATCCTGTTAATTTGATGCTTTTACTCAAGTAATATTTTGAGTGCAGCACTACTTTTATTTTATTTACTTAAGCAAAATGTAAAAGTGGATTACTTTTAACACCACTTATACAGACAGACAGACATACAGATAGACAGACAGACACCACAATGCTCTAAATCAGTGATTTTCAAAGTGGGTGACGGGGCACCTTGGGGTGACGTGATGCCAGTCCAGGGGTGCCACAAGATAATTTGATAATATTTGGAATTCATCAATATCACTTCACTGTGTTAATAAAACA